>NC_047530.1:107685147-108027647 GCF_012275295.1 Melopsittacus undulatus
AGTACAGTTATAGT
The DNA here is from genome assembly GCF_012275295.1 of Melopsittacus undulatus. NCBI lineage: Eukaryota > Metazoa > Chordata > Aves > Psittaciformes > Psittaculidae > Melopsittacus > Melopsittacus undulatus. The sequence goes on from NC_047530.1 coordinate 107,685,162, forward strand.
CACATTTTTCCCCACCATCAAAATATTTAAATATACTGTATTTAGCAGCCTTTTTCCAAAACAAGATTGTGTGTTTTTATAAAAGTGACTTTTATTTGGATCCTGCAAACTTATACTAATCCACAACATAGAGCACAGTAGAGTTGAAACTATAGATGACAGTGAAACCCGTGTTCTTTTACTGCTATTACCCTTCTGAAGATCACTGTTTTCTCTCCCCCTCTCTTCTTTCTAACAGAGGATGAACAGAGAGAGAAATCTGTCTCCCATCACACTGTTCAGCAGCTGATAGTGGAGAAGGAACAAGCGTTGGCAGATCTGAACTCAGTGGAGAAATCACTGGCAGATCTTTTCAGGAGATACGAGAAAATGAAAGAAGTATTGGAGGGGTTTCGGAAGGTGAGTCCTGTTAAAGTCCCCTCCTTCAAAGAGTAACACAGAGCAGGGTCTCATGTGTACTAGTTCTGCTTAACAGAAGGCAGGACTTTGTTTCCAGTTGAATCCGATGTACATTAGACAGCAATGTGCTGGGGAAGGGAGAACATGACTGCTCGTTTGTGCTTTCCCTTTGGAACAGCTTTAAAAAGGTGGAGATTTTCCACAAGAGCAACTTGCTTCTGTCTGTGACACTGGGATTGCAGTAGATGACACATAATCTGGAGAGGGGCTTGGGACAAGGGCCTGTAGGGACAGGCCAAGGGGAATGGCTTGAACCTGCCAGAACAGGGGAGACTGAGCTGAGCTCTTAGGCAGAAGCTCTTCCCTGTGAGGGTGCTGAGGCGCTGGCACAGGGTGCCCAGAGAAGCTGTGGCTGCCCCATCCCTGGCAGTGCTCAAGGCCAGGTTGGACACAGGGGCTTGGAGCAGCTGCTCCAGTGGAAGATGTCCCTGCCTGTGGCAGGGGTTGGAGCTGGATGAGCTGTAAGGTCCCTTCCAACACAAACCAGTCTGTGGTTCTATGACTTGAGCCCATGTCAGGGACAGCTTCTGGTGTGAGCATTCTGTTCAAACTTCAGATGTGAATTCCTCAGGTAGAGGTTATGTCTAATGTGTGTGATATAACATAACCCTCAGATGAAGGATTGCAGCCATGTATCAATGCAAACAGAGTTGTAAAGCTTTTTGCACTGTGTAATAGTGCATCAGATAGCTGTTCCATGGGGGGTGTCAGTGTTAGACTGCAGCCCTTAAAATATCCAAGTGTAGCTCCCACAGGTGGGTGCCTATGCTCCACTTCAGCCTCTTGTATGACATTACATTGGATGTAATCTTCTCATTTTAGAATGAAGAAGTGTTAAAGAAATGCGCGCAGGAGTATTTGTCACGAGTAAAGAAGGAAGAGCAGAGGTATCAAGCACTCAAAATTCACGCTGAGGAAAAACTGGACAGGTAAGGGATTGTACACATCTCTCTTCAGGAGTTCATGCTGCAGGAGTATTCTTGTGGCTGGACCTTGTATCCCAAACTTTCTCCTTCAGTAACCAGAGCACAGGCTGTTCTGGGATGATGGGTGGAATGAAGCACCATAATGAGGATTCCTGTGATGTGCTGGTGTTTCTACCATCTCCTGCCCATACAGAACACCTGAAATTTCTATCTTTATCAAATGTTTTCATGTTTCTTTAACTTATTTATATAGGGACTGTAGTGATAGGACAGAGGGTAATGGGTTAAAACTTAAGCAGGGGAAGTTTAGATTGGATATAAGGAAGAAATTCTTTACTGTTAGGGTGGTGAGGCACTGGAATGGGTTGCCCAGGGAGGTTGTGAATGCTCCATCCCTGGCAGTGTTCAAGGCCAGGTTGGACAGAGCCTTGGGTGGCATGGTTTAGTGTGAGGTGCCCCTGCCTATGGCAGGGGGGTTGGAACTGGATGATCTCAAGGTCCTTTCCAACCCTAAATATTCTATGATCCTATTTTCCAGGGAAGATGGAGAAGGAAGCCATTAGCTAGGTTTGTGCAGCTGTGGAGTGCTGTGCTCTGATACTTGCACCTGCAGCCAGTATTCCTGCCCCCAGAGATTTGCTGTTGCCCCCTGTGCTGTATTAGTGCCCCTGCATCAATCAGCAGAACAGAACATGTAAGTGTAGCTCAGCCCTTTCAGTGCAGAATTAGTCTCTACCCAGTAACATCAGTTATCTGAGCTGGATCAGCCTGACTTGTGCTGAGGGTCATGAGGAATAGTCAAGCAGAGAGAGAGAATAGTGCCAGAAAGAGGCAGCTCTGGTTGATCTGTTCCTATATGCTTCCATGTAATGGCCAATTAAGCATTTATAGGAATTCCAGTCAGGACTCATGTACAGTCCCCTAGACCCAAAAGATGTTCCCAAAATGTCACTAGGATTGATCAGTGCCTAAAACAAAGTAAAACCTGGATTTGCTTTCCAGCTGTTGTCACAGCTGTGAGTCTAGTCTAGCAAGTCTAGTCCAGTCGAGACTAGACTAAACTAGAATTAGACTAGTGAGTCTAGTTCTAATAAGAACTAGAGATCATGTTTAGAAACTGACATAAAATAGTTCTACCTAAGTGATATTTGTCACCCCAACACAGACATCTGAAAGAAGGAAGAAGGAAATGACACAGACATTAAGAAGAGGCTTTGCAGCCTATACTGAGCAAGAGAGGGAGTCATGAAACAAAGAACAAGTCTCAGAATACTTTCAAAGACATGCATCTGTCAAGATGTGGTCCATCCTTTGGTACCCCCTGTCTTTCCTTGTAGAGAACCTGACATGACACAAACCTCTGTTTTTCTAGAGCCAATGCTGAAATTGCACAAGTGAGAGGCAAGGCTCAGCAAGAGCAAGCAGCGTACCAGGCCAGCCTTCGTAAAGAGCAGCTCAAAGTGGATGCATTGGAAAGAACACTGGAACAAAAGGTAAGCAGCCATTCAGCTCTTTTAATACAGAAGTCAATGGGATGACCAAAATTAAGTGTAATTCACTTATTAGAAATCACTTATTAAGTGTAATTCACTTAATTTTGTCATTTCAGTGCTGACTCATGTGCCTCCCCTGTTAACACAGACAAAATGGTCAGATACATAGATCTGTACAGCTTAAGGCAAAAAGGGGTGTAGTTTATATCTCCAGTTTATATCCCTGTTTATATCCCCTGTTCTCCAGCGCAGCAAAGGAGTTTGCTTTCAGTACAGTACAGCTTGTACCTTCTTAGAGCCCTTGAAAAACAGGATGAAAGTAATGCTGTAGAAGTGCAGCCTAGAAACACATTTACACTGTGTGTTATTATCATGTGTTAGGAGTGACTTCTGTAAAGCTGTCTGCTCTAGACCTAAGTTGTTATTGATGTCAGAGGAGCTGTATGTGGAAATAAGGTAATAATAGTGTTTAAATGAACTATAGGTAGCTGTACTATGTATGCATATATATCCCTATATGTATAGATCTATACTTACGTATGTTTATATGCATAGATATTCTGTACTGAATATCTACTGAATATATAACATAGATATTCTGTACTGAGTATCTATATATATATATATATATACAGAATATCAATACAGAATATCTATACATATAGAAAAGCATTTATATATATACGCACACATAATGTGTTTATATGTGTGTATATACACACACATATGTAGAGATATTCAGTACTCGAGAAAACTTCATTGCCCCAACTTTTCCCAAAGGTTGGGTAACTAAAACAAAACCTAATCTTAATGCAATGATATTTCTCATAACACTTCCTACTGCCTTTTATTTTCCAGAATAAAGAGATAGAAGAATTAACAAAGATTTGTGACGAACTGATTGCCAAAATGGGGAAAAGCTAACTTCTAACCAAATTTCTGGACTTCAATCTTGAGTGCAATATGACCATTGGCACACTGATGTCCATACATTTATGTGGACAGGTTATATTTTCACTTTTTCGTATGCACTACTGTATTTTCTTTCTAAATAAAGTTGATTTAATTGTATGCAGTACTCAGATGACTATCAGAATTTCTTGCTATTGTTTGCATTTTCATAGTATAATTCATAGCAAGTTGATCTCAAAGTTCCTGTATCAGGGAGATTGTCAAGTTCTCTAATTACAAATTGCTGATCCTAGCCTTCCCTTTGTACATGAGTTCCCATGTTGGATGTCTTTTGGATTTAATATAAACATGTATTACTTGCATGGGGACTCTTGCCTTAAGGAGCATAAACTTTATCTGCATTTGCTGATTTGTAAAATAAAATGAAAAATGGAAGAAAAAAAAGGAAATGCATGTCACTGAAATGAAATTCTCTATTGTAAATAAATTTTTTCGTTGAAAGTTGAAGATGAGAATGGTTCTGGTTTATGGACTTCAATCGCTTACTTCTTGTGTAGCTCTTACTAATGAATTCCTTTGCAGAAAGCACCTTGGGGGTCACTCACTACTTGGAGCACTCCATGGGGGATGAGAATATACCACGGATGTGCACATATCTGTGCCTATATCTTTCTCTCTCTATAAATATATATATGTATGAGTTAGATTTGGACCACTCAGGTCTCAAGCACAGACTTAATCCTCCAATATGTTTATGCTCTGACCCTGATCCATCAAATCCTATAGGGAGATGTGACAAGGCTGTTGGCTGGACTCAAAGGCAGTGACACGCGGTGGTGGGATGGTGGTTTTTAAGCACATTTATCACTGAAAGGTGAATGCATTTTCTTCTTCCTACCCTTGGAAGCACTTGCCTGCCAGGTCTGTGGAGATGAAGTACGTGTGCTTAGCAGTACAACCAGAATAAGCTCGATAAGTAGCATTCTTGGACACCTCTTTATCCTGCAAGTTATCCTCTGCAGAGGATTAGGTATGTAAGAGAAGCATTAAGGCTTTAATAGCAAACTGCTTTCTTTGCTTAATGGTGCATCTCTTGTATCTCCATGATGTGGACAGTCTTCAGCCTGGTTCTTGTCATCTCCCTTCTTGTACTCAAAAGTAAGTCAACTCCCTTTTCTTTCCTTCCTTAGTTCTTCTTCACTTCCTACTTCAGGCATGGCTGAGCCTCTTTGCTCTTCTGGGCTTTCTCTCCTGGCTTTGTTTGGTTTGAGATTAGTTTGTGGATATGGTTAATATCACCTCTGCTGTGAATTATAGACAGCAGTATCTATGTTAACAATAGCAAGTGTGCCTTCTGCTCTGCAAGGTGCAAGTATGGTATTTGAAATAGCTTTCAAATTCATGCTTGTCTTTGAAACTACTGTGTAGTGGAACCAAGGAAAGAAAGAGGATTGAGTTATGGTTGTAATGTTTAAGCAAAAGCAAAACTTAAAGTGCAGTTGCCTTCCAGCTGAACTCATACTTTAGGAGAAGATGAAATCTGGATCATAGTTTTTGTGTTTAAAATGTCCTATTTTATGGTACTGTGGACCAAAGATCATGAAGGAGGGAGGAAAAACATGATGCTCCAACTTGTTACAGTGGTCTCTGCTCTAAATATGTTACAAGAAGGTGTGGATGCAATTACAGAACATTGGGTGTTCTCAGGTTATTCAGATTGGAACAACTAAGTAATATATGGCTAATTTTATTTTAATATTTAAAATCAGTATCTAGATCTCTTATAAAAAAGAAATATTAATGGAATTTGCAATTTTTTATATATTTTAAACCTTTTTGTAACTTTTTCCATATTATTCAAACAAAATTAGGAAGCCTGTATAGCTTATAATTTAAAATATATTCTGCAAACTCTAAACCCTACTGTTACAAGTGGTCTTTTTCTCCTTAATGCCAGGTGAAGCACTGCAGTGTTACACCTGTGTAGGTTCTAGTGATGAAGACTGTAACAAACAAGGAACTCAGCAATGTCCAGGGCATTCAGATGCGTGCGCAGTCATTAGAGGACAAACAAGTAAGTAGGTTCAGACTCTTTATGTATTTCATAGTAGAAATAAGCAATCAGTGTTGGAAAGGGAAGAGTTTATAGTAATCTAATGAGAAAAACACAGAGAAATGTTTCTCTTATATAAAAAACCTGCTTTAGTGGAAGGTGTCCCTGCCCGTGGCAGGGAATTGGAACTGAATGAGCTTTAAGGTCCCTTCCAACTCAAACCATTCTAGGATTCAATGAAACCCTATTAATAAGTCTCAATCCTTAATTTTATTGGTTTAGCAGAAATCTGATACAAAATCCCACTGAGTATGATGTGTCACCATGAGCTGTATCCACACTATGTGAAAGCTGTAAAAAAGCAGTTTAAGTATTACCCACTTCTTACTTAAATCTGTTGTTTATCAGGACTTTATAAGTTAAAGGACTTGCCTGGAAATTAGGAAGGAAAAGAAGCTAATGAGGCACAGCATTTGAGCATGTTCAAGTATATTTAAGCTGCAGCAGTTGCATCTAAGATAAATTACAGTTATTTAACCCAAGTGAGAGCTGGTTAGTGTTCTGTAAACTGATGCAACTGTATTAATTTACTTCTAAGGAACAGCCAAACCTAATATTGTTGCTCAGTGTTGGATGATCATATTCCTGCTGAAGGGATGCAGAGAGTGGGTGACCATGACCATGAGGGTCCTTTTGGTTCACTGTGTCTCTGTTCTAGGTGGCATTATGAAGTCCTGTTCGTTCAGGTCCTTCTGTGAACGGGCAAAGAGGGATGGATCCAAAGCGCCTGGAGTGAGCGTTCAGTGCTGCTACTCGAATAACTGCAATGCAAGGAGCCTGGCTTCAAGGGTCACCACCTCCATGAGCTACTTCTCTCTCCTCATCTTCACATTGCTGTGGCACCCACTGTTGAAGCTGACATGAGGTGGGGGGAAGAGTATCCTGAAGCAACAAGTCTGCCTTCTTAGAAAGGAATGATTATATTTCCATGTATATTCCATGTCCATTTCATAGTAGGTAAAAAGCAGTAGGCAGACCTGACAGATGTACAGATAAAAGTTGTTCCATCTGCTGAATATATCTTCTATATGTAAGAAACACTGCCCTCTTCTTGTTTAAAGTAAGGGGTTGATTCTATGAATATCTCACATTTTCCTACTCTTTAGGGAAGGAGCAATCTTAGCTGCAAGTAGCCTTGTATTAGGGCAAAGGATCAATCTTCCAAATGCTGTTTACTGTTGGCAGGCATTCAAAACAAGCTAAAATCTTCCAGCACAAAGTGCATCACTAGCTAGTAGGCAGGTGGTCCTCTGAAGTAGTCATGTTGAAAAGGCAAAACTAACAGTGACATGCCACACAATGGGATAGCACTGAGGGTCTGTGTGATAGCACACGTCTTAAGCTTGGGTCTGTGATGCTGGAGAGCAGGGTGGTACCTCCTTTCATCCAAAACTCAGGGAGACAGACAAGCAGATGGATGAAATTTGTAGATTTTAATGTCAAAAAGTAACGATTTGGTCTTACCTCTGACACCCAAACATGCATAGGACTGGCTAAAGACCAGCCAGTGTAATTGAAGTAGAGGTGGTCTTTCAAGTTCTAGTTTTAGGTGTCCATTTGGGAAAAGATTTGGCTGTCAAGTTTAAGGAACTCACAAAATCTGTGGCAAAGTAGGGTTTTTCCTAGTTTTTGTGTTGTGACTGTTTTTTTGGGTACAATTCTTTGAAAAGTCAGTGTCATAAAATCCTGCACATTCACAGAGACGTTATGAAGGCTGCAAACTCTAGAGAGCTTCTTTAAGTTAAATCAGTGAAACCTCCATACAGAGCATAACTCCAGCCTGCCTTAGCTGTTGCCTGTCATATGGACCAAGCTGTCTCCTTGCTTCACTGTACTTGTTCCTCTTCAGGGATCCTTCCAACATCCCACATAGATTGTGGCTTCAGACTGGGACTGTTATTCTGGGGTTTATTCAATGGGCTCTCAGACGAGGCAGTTCTGCTCTCTCTGTAGTACTTAGGCACAAGTCTGATAAATCTGTTGAATACAAAAATTGCAGTAATGCAGCAGATGCAGTAATGTTAATTTAGACTCAAGTATCTGTGTAAAACCCACTTAAGTTGATTTGAGTGTTTTTCATTTCTTTTCATCTCAGCTTGAACCAGTTCCTTCAATCTGTTCTGCTGCAGGATTATGTCTTTATTTCCTGACTGCTCTGTAACGATAAACCCATATTGAATGTCATCTCTGTATATGCTCAGTGCACTTCCTTAAGGAGAAAATAAAATACATGCAACGGCTGACAATGTCTCTTGATAGACAAAACTGCATCTTCTATTTGGGGTTTCCCACTGCATCCCCTTTTCCAGCAGGAATTCCAGCTTCTTTTTCTGTGGGATGTATTTCTTAAATCTGTTTGATAAAATAGTGAATGTTGATGGCTTTCTTACTGTGCTATCTCCCTGATGAAACATGAAGGTGAGGCTCTATCCTCTTGACAAACACCATCTGTCACCCCTGACTGCAGCCAGGACTCAGATCTTCAGCCTCCCACTGCCTCGGGTTGATTCTGCCACCCAGCATAATGTAATGTTTGCCTTCACAGGGCTGACATTCTGCCTGCCTAATGATGAACATGAAGTGTTCAAGTATAGATCTAGGAATGATAAACTTCATTTATGGATGGGTTTCACAATGGTTCTTGGTATAAACACTAACAGGAAGGAATGGGACAAAAAAGAAGGAATATTTTTGAAATCCTACTGAAAATATGAAGTTTCCATTGCCATGTCTGTGCAGAGGGACTCCCAGTCATATGTGAAGTAGAAAGTGATTGCATTTAGTTTGATTGTTCTGAAATCTAATTATTCCTGCAACAGTGGCATAGTCTGTCTTAATGCTGACAGACAGTTGGGACAAAAGGAGCAGAAACTGATAATGAAATGCCTTCTGCTGCAACAGAAAATGACAGGGCTTCTTTATCGTGAGTCGGATCACTGTAGTGCATCAGTAGGGTAAGTACTTGGTTTGAATTTGTTTCTGTTACTCTCTCACCTTCAGGAAAGGATCTGCAAAGCAAGAGAGTTCTGATTTATAAGCAAGAAAATCATATAATCATCATAGAATCACAGACTGGTTTGTGTTGGAAGGGACCTTAAAGCTCACCCAGCTCCAACCCCTGCCATGGGCAGGGACCCCTTCCACTGGAGCAGCTGCTCCAAGCCCCTGTGTCCAACCTGGCCTTGAGCACTGCCAGTGATGGGGCAGCCACAGCTTCTCTGGGCACCCTGTGCCAGCGCCTCAGCACCCTCACAGGGAACAGCTTCTGCCTAAGAGCTCATCTCAGTCTCCCCTGTTCTGGCAGGTTCAAGCCATTCCCTTGTCTGTGTTATAACTTGTAGGACTTACAGGCAGTCCCAAATCATATTTTCCATGGTTTCTCCTCATATCCTCTTGGTTTTGGCAGTGCAGACAACATTCCCTTACTTTCCAAGTCTTCTCAGAGACAGCAATAGCCTCTGGGACCTACCAGGAGGGCAGATCTGACAAAGTGCCTCTGCTCTTTCTCAAAGAGCATACATGAAGTGTATCATGTAATTGGTGTCAATATTCATCCAGGCCTGCCTTTCCCACAGGGAGAGCAAAGTTTCAAGTTGTCTCTTGTTCTTATTAAGGAATAAGCAATTCTGGAAGCTTATGAGCTTTAAAATCTACATCGGAGAAGATTTACCTCAATGCTGGCTGTGCTATTTAATGAAAGAAGTGATACATTTTGGGGTCACAGATCACAGATTCTTTTTAACCTTTCTTTTCATGTGAAGATACAGTCGTGTGGCTCTGTTCTGCAGGGATTAAACCAAAGAACACCCTTGTACCTTGTGCCCTCATGTCTTGGTCAAAGCCCAGCCATGACTGATTTCATTGTGAGCATCATTCCAAAGGCTCTCACCCTTTCTGAACCCTGTAGATGTATAGGATGTTGCCTGGGACTGTTGGCTGTGGCTGGTGACTGCCCTTGGAGTTAGTTTTATGCTTCTGAAATCAGAATTCCTGACTGAAAACCATGATGCTTGAGGTTATCACCCACATACAAACACACTCTTTATCATCAGGAGCCAGCAGCACGCAGGGCATTTTTAATTGGTGAATTTATGATGTGCTTCCATGTAGGATATTTACCCACAATAGAGTGGTAAGAAACAATAACTGTTAATACAAGGAGCAGTGTGTATGAAGAGCTTAGCCAGACACTCATCATGCTGAGGGAGTAGGTACAAGTGAACTTCATCCGCATCCGAACAATACAAGGGAAAAGCCACTCGGAGATTGAGCTCAGCACAAACCACAGGAGCAGCCTGCGGTGCTTGGCACAGGGCTTTATGGAAAGTAGGTCTTGTTAAAAACATCTCATTTGAGGTTGTGGATTTTTGCTGAGGAAAGCAAATACATAGATTTTGTAACACATTTCAGGCAGAATTGCAATCGTGATACACAGGCTGAGAGTTCAGGGGTTGGAAGAGCTAAAAACTGCAGCCTGCAAAACCAAGTTCTTGGTGTGTTGGACACAGTTGGTCTCACATCATCTCTCTGACAACCTCAGGGTGTTATCAGAAGTGTCACAAAAAGAAGGGGCTGTCAGAGTGCTGGCATGTCTGCATCAAGATAGTCCCATGCGTTGCCATAGGGACAGGTTTCCATGGGAGACACATAATCACTTTTCTGGAGAAAAACTAAAGCACAGGAATGAGAGTGGGAGGATGGGGCTGAGCATTTCCATAGAATCCCAGAATCCCAGACTGGTTTGTGTTGGAAGGGACCTTAAAGCTCATCCAGCTCCAACCCCTGCCATGGGCAGGGACACCTTCCACTGGAGCAGCTGCTCCAAGCCCCTGTGTCCAACCTGGCCTTGAGCACTGCCAGGGATGGGGCAGCCACAGCTTCTCTGGGCAGCTCTGCTCCATACTCAGCACTGGGAAGGAGCTCTCTGTTGCTGAAATTGCTTGCACCTCTTCTAGCACCCTTACCTAGCCCAGCAGGCAACGTTTCATTCCAAAACCTACCCTGATAGCTGCTAGCTCAGAAGCTAACTCGTAAGCATGAGATGATGTTTAAAGGTGAAGGGGAATTTCTCACTTAAAATAATTTCCCTTTTCTGAAGACTTCCTGCCCTTTATCCTCACCTAAATGGTTTCCATCTTTTGCTTAAAACACTCAAGGGAGGGAGGTGTTCGAACACTGGCAGAGACTTGGCTAAAAATCAAGTGCTCAAATGCAGTCGCTGATTCCCATTGCTTTCATTTGACACGTCTGTCACCTTATTTTAGGCAATGCCACTCACCCTCTGTTTCTGATTTTCAGTGCAAACGGATCCATGTCTACAGAACTGGCTTTGAGATTTGTTCTTTTGATCCTGAGGATGTTCATCTCCCTTTAGCAGCTTGGGTTTAACCTTTTTGCAGCTTTTCATCGAACAAAAAGATCCCCAGAAGTGTGTATTTATTAGTTTCAAGTTCTCAGATATACGTCTCTGAAATGGCATTTTTAATAGCACAATGATCTCTAAATTGCCTCTCTATGATGATTACTAGTTTCAGCCTTTATCAGCATGGCATATTTTGCTTCACTCATTTTATGCTGAACAGATGAAGACTTAATGGCTAATGCCTGTATCAGCAGAACAGCTCCTACCCCACCACCAGACGTGCCAGAGACCCAGAAGCTCTGTTTAAAGCAGGATGCATATAGATCACAGTCAGTTGTGAGAGCTGAGCCTTGCTGGGGCTGCAGGGGCAAGGTTAAGACACACTTATAAAGCAATGCACTGTCATAGGAGAGCAATGAGCATCTTTGCAGTATGAAATGGCCTTGGTGCTTTGATTGATCTCTAATTCACCACATCTGTGAAAGCTGCCACCACCAGCTGTACATATGCAGGTAAGAGCAGCTAGTAACAACCTCTGCCTTCATCTCTCATTTAGTCCTTCTAAGGGTTAAGCTTTACTTTTAGGAGCTGTCTTTCTGGACATTTCTTTTGCACTGTACCATTAATGCTGCTTATGAGGATTTGGCAGTCTCCATCGCTGAAGTTTCCACATACTCCCAGCCAGCTATGACTCCTTGTATTGGATAAACATGTCTGGTTCTGTTACATATTCAGTTTCATTGAATATGACTTTGGAAACAGCAAACCAGTTAGCAGGATGAAGCAAATCCCTGAGTGGGGCAGTTAACTGAGCCAGGAAAAATGCACATTGGGAAGTCATCTGAGCAGGGCTGTGCCCATGGGGCACTGGCAGAGGGTTTGTTAGCATTCCTGTGATCCAGCATAAGAGATGCTCATGGAAAGGAGAACTCTACCAGGCTGCTTCGTATTTGAGCAGCAGATGAAACCCAATGGTTTGTCCCATTGGTTTGGTTATAGCTCTCCCCAAGGTTTAGGACAGGGATGACCTTCTGCTAAAGAATCTTCCCAATGCAGCTCTACATTTAGTAGGTCTTCCTTTGAATCCCTGCACAGCCATAGGGTCAAAACCCAAGGTGGGTATGTGTGTGAAATATATCCCTGTGTGCTCTGGGTGCAGAGCTCTTGAGACGAGGGTGGTTTTGCAGTCAAAGCAGTTTTCTCCAATTGCTGGCAATTTCAGCTGTGATACTTTAGGAGCTGTGCAAGCCAAGAAGGCTTTTAGAGCTGGCCTTGATATGACTGTTCTGGAGATGGTGAGAGGTAGGGGATGGAAAGAAAACTTCGTTTTGACACCTCCTGTTAACACTGAGAGAAGCAGTCCCTGGCAAAGACATTTTCTGTCCCCTCAAAAGTCAGGATCTCTTGTGGAAACTGAAAATGATCCCTTGCACATGAAGGATCAACAGTGCAGTGATCTCATCTGACCTTCACTTCAACACAGCTTATCCAAAGCTTTTTATGCTTATCCAAACCTTGGCTCCAGACTGCACAACAAGCCCGAGCTATCTGGGGCAAATCCTCTCTTTCAGCTTGGAGGATGAAGAGAGGATTATGAGCCCATGGTCAGGGTGTCTTGAGCCAGCAAATGGAACGGTCCTCCCCATCCTGGAGCTGGTTTCTAAGTCATGGAGTGCTCGAGGACCTTTCTGTGCCCAGACTCAGAGCCCGGTTTACCAGGAGACAGATGGCCTGCGGGCTGCTCTGCTCTCCAGCAATGCAGAGTCAGCCACAGAGCTTAAAATAGCTCTTAAAATAGTTCTCTCTCTTTTTTTTCCCCCTTAAACAGTTTTGCTCTAGTTTTGCCCAGCAACTACAGAAACGTTTTCATTCATGCTATTTTCATAGCTGGGAAACTGAGGTCAAGGTGGCCACAAGCCCCAGCCAGGCAGAGGAAACGTGACTGGAGCCAGTGGCTGGAATTAGGTCGAGGTTTAGCGATGCTGCTGCCATTGGAAGCTTGCCCTGGTTGAAGCAAGGTGCCTGCAGACAGACACTGACCCCCAGGAGTCTCAGCCCTGTCTCTGCTCCAGGTCCCCTCTCAGAGCTGGCCGTCTGGATGTCAGCTTTGTCCTGCTCCCTGCCGGATGCTGCTGGGAATTTGGATTCATTTTAAATCAGATTAGACTCTGCTAGTTCTGCATGAGAAGTCTGAAGATGTTGCAGTGCCAAATCAGGGGCTCATTGAGGGAGTTGTTGAGCATCAGCAAGCTCATTCTTTATTCCTCCTGTCTAAGATCACCTTCATTGCATTGCTGCATAATTCACAAGAGAAACTCCTCAGGGTGTCACCTAATCAATAGACTTCCACTTTGTCAACAGAAAACTGATCTCCAGCCCCTTAGGTTAGGCACAGTGGTGTCTCCAGGCAGTATGGTGGGGCTGGCACACACACAGGATGAGCTCTTCAGATGCAGGTGCCACTGTGGCCTCCACACTGGGCAGGTAACAAAAATACACCTTATGGTTTTGCTGTTTGTGGAAATATAGGAGAATTGCATATTGAAACAATAGGAATTTACAATGGAAAAGAAATGGTACAACTATGTTTAGCTTTGAAGCAGTGACAGAGTAAAGGCAGAGCTGAGGCAAGGCTTGGGATTTGGGGTTCAATGTGAGTCTTTACTGATGCCACCTAAGAAAACTGGAAAAGGCAACAGGCAGATCTGAAAGCTCTTCATATATAAGTTTTCTTCCTCTTTTTCTTCTTCTCTAAGGTTATGTACCCAGAAATCCCATCCAACGGAACTCTTCTTTACCTACATGCACACCACAGAAGATGCTGATCCACGTCAGAGAGAAGATGCTCCTTGGAAATTACACTTTATTTTCCCTGATCCAAGGAGCAGGATTTTAATGCAATTTTTTCCTTTAATCATAGAACCAGTTGCTAGGGAAGACCCATTCAAGCATATTTTTGGTGGAGGTTTGGCTGTGGTGGGTTGTGATGCATCTTACTCTGGAATATTGGCTGCAAGTCATGTCAAAGACTGGCCTGTTGCTCATTGTACTGCATTATCTTCAAGAGAATGGGGCTTGGAGCAAGCTGCTCTAGTGGAAAGTGTCCCTGCCCATGGCAGGATGTTGGAACTGGATGAGCTTTAAGGTCCCTTCCAACACAAACCATTCCAGGATTCTATGAAATGGGAGCAGCCCAGTTTCTCACACCTGCAGAAGGACAGGATACATTAACAGACCTCCAGAGGTGTTAGCTGCATGCTTGATTTGCTAATCCTCAGCACCAGGCTGTGATAAAAACCAGGAGAAATAGGGCTGAGAAGGAGGAGGATGGTACAGAAGCCAGAGCCTTTACAGACTTTAATCCAGGCTTCCAGCCAGGACAAAATGAAAAGAGCTTTCAGCCACTGAATCGAGGTGGTTCTCAGATGAGCTATTTGCCTTGTAGTATTTTTTGACTGTAAAATATCATTCAAATAATACACTTCCTTGAACTGGAATTGTGTATCTCCGTGGAATCAAACCTGCTGCAGTTAGCTGAAGGTACCACCTTGATCAGCAGAGGCTACAGGAGCATGCTGTGTGTTATCGCTCAGCTTTTTAATTACCTTTAAACATAGCAGCGTACACAAAGCAATGTGTTAACCCATGCGAAGCCCAGTGATCTCACCCATGGCAAGGGAGCTGCACACAGCAAAACCAACCACAATGACACAGAGGGACATTTATGGCAGCAATAACCAGTTTTCACTTACCCATCACCGCAGCGGGGCTGGCAGGCAGCAGGAGCTGTGCTAGCCAGTCATTTGCTGCTCAGCATCCATGAAATGCTTTTAGCTGGACCAGTTCCCTAGCAATACCTCCAATCCTCCAGCCAAGCTGTTCTCTTAAGATAGCCGAGGCATATAATTTCATGCATGCAATGATGTAGTATAGCTCTGTTATGGTTTAAAGCTAGCCCAGGAATGAAAGCAGGCTACAAATATACATCCCAGGTAGGAAAAGGAATCCCTGCCTTTCTCTCAGCATCTCATGTCCTGACAAAAAAGGGATGCAATGTCTTGTTTCCAAAAGCTGGGGATGTTTTGAATTAAAAAATGATTGAATTAAAAAGAAGAAAAATAAGCAGCAGCAGAAAGAAAATCTGCATGTTGTGAAACAACCTTGATCTGCAGTAATTACCCTGTTACGAGGAAGGAATGATCTGATTTATAGTGTGAAGGTATCAATGGAAACACTTTAAATCCAGACATCAAATTCAGACAAACCTTCAGCTTATTCCAATGACTAAATTAGCGTGAGTATGAGCCTATTTTTGCATAGGTTATCATTAGAGAATCTGCAAAACCTCTTGCTGGGCTGAAGAGCAGTTAGGCCATTTTACAGCTCTGCTGTGCAGGATGAAGGTGTCTATCGCATATGTGTGGGCATCCTTCTTCTAGGGAGCACTCTACCACCTGACCACTCTAAACCCAAGTGAGTATGAACAGCATCTATATAACATTCGAGCTGCCATGGTTCTTCCACCTGGCAGATTTGGTCACCATCATACACATGGTACTTTTATAGATGCTGCTATCCTTGGGATACACATTAGGTTGCTGCTACTTCACAGAATCCCAGAATCCCAAGGGTTGGAAGGGACCTCGAAAGATCATCCAGTCCAACCCCTGCAAGAGCAGGATAACCTAGAGTCCACAGGCAGGGACCCCTTCCACTGGAGCAGCTGCTCCAAGCCCCTGTGTCCAACCTGGCCTTGAGCACTGCCAGGGATGGGGCAGCCACAGCTTCTCTGGGCACCCTGTGCCAGCGCCTCAGCACCCTCACAGGGAAGAGCTTCTGCCTAAGAGCTCAGCTCAGTCTCCCCTGTTCTGGCAGGTTCAAGCCATTCCCCTTGGCCTGTCCCTACAGGCCCTTGTCCCAAGCCCCTCTCCAGGTTTCCATTAATTAAATTAGAAATAACACAAATATTTCAAGTTTTAATGTTTTTCTTGAGTTATCAGAGTACAAAAACCTCTTGGCAAGCAGCGACCAGGCCGACTTCTCTTAGACAGTGATTATCAGTGTCTCTCATATATCTACATGTGCCTGATTTGATTTATGAAGCTGTCTGGTTTGGAAGCCTCATTTCACACATCCAATTAATGGCATCAACGACAAGGATTGACAGGAAGTTTGGAAATTAAGCATCAAAGGCACCACAATCCCATCTGCAGTCCCATTCTGTTAAGATTTAAGTGTCCTTAAATCACAATTGATTTGCACGTTCATGATTTGTTCCTTTGACAGAGCAAGATACCAAACAGCAACAGAGAACTGAGTGATTCAGATCATCAGCAATCACTTTGGTTCATTACATTACCTCACAGCTGCCTGATGCTTCCCAGACAGGAGGGGTGTTAGAGGAGCTTTCAGGCTCAAGTCAAGTAAAAAGGGATCAATCCTTCTGGAAAATCATATATAAACACAAGGAATATATGGAGAAATCATAGAATAGTTAAGGTTGGAAAGAACCTTAAGACCATCCAGTTCCAACCCCCCTGCCATGGGCAGGGACACCTCACACTAAACCATGTCACCCAAGGTGACATAAATATAGGTACCCACTGATACCATCCAAGAGGCTGAAGAACTGAAGGATTTGTGTTCCCTTTTCATACTGATGACATTTAAATTGAGGAAATAAATGCTGATGATATCAGAAAATGGGACAGACTTTTTACAGGAGGTCATGTGTTTGGTCCTGGGAATGGAATACTGTGTTTTAGAAACAAGGTTAAAGCACCTTTCATCCGAGGGTTTGGAACCTCCTCAGACAAACACCTCACTTCCAGCTCAGACCATCTCACACAATCTTTCTTCCCTCTTTCTCTGTTTTCCCTAGATCTACTGGGGGCACTTGTACTGGAGAGCATCTCTTCCTTCTCCTCAGCCCCTCTCTTGTTACTCCCAGTCTCTTTGGTATCTTCAGTATCATTAAAACATTTCCCCCTCTCCCTTTTTTTCCCTGCCATATACTAAAACAATCAGGGCACCACTCATTTATATTCCCATCACCCCAACTCCTCTTCAAATTCCTTATGAAAACGCCTTTTTCTCAGGAATTCCTTCTTTCTTCCAACTGGCAACAGTGCTTGGTCACTGCTCAACTGTTCCTCAGCTGCTGCCAGGGCTTGGCCTGGCATCTGGCTCCCACGCAGGGTATCAAGCTTCCCATGCTCTGCTTACAATAATAGGAAACCTAACACCCATTCTGGAGGCTGGTAATGGGAAAAGATCTTTTGAGGTTTCCTCAAAATGGTTTTCCAAATGCCAGGGAATGTTTTGTTGGCAAACAGCTGTTAGTACCCAGAGTCCTCCCCCCATTCCAATTTAACTATTACAATTACCTTTTAAACTCATTATTTCTGGTTATTAAATAGCATTTCTTTGTATATGCTTTAAAAGTATTGGTTTTTCCTCTGTATCATAGGTGCCAGCCCATGGTGAAGTGAGGAGTTTGCTCAGCTACATCTGTAGCTGCTGGATAGATGAGATACAGAGATGCTGGTGTGGTCTGTGAGCACTCCTTGGGGTAGGGGTGCCAAGGTGACAAAACCAGGAATAGGCTAAGGATCGTTTCACTTGGGATCATTTGATGCTTTGACCAGCGTCAAACTGCTGTTAGATGCCTCGAAGCTCTTGAGGAAATCCTTTTGCATGCATTGACTTGCATATAACACCACTTTATGTGACTATTATGTTACTTGACAAAACTCAGGCTTGAAATCTGTTAATGATGGCTTCTCCCCCAGTTTAAGATGCTGAATAATTCGCCCATCGGTTGGTGTCTATCCGGGGTGAGATCTTTTCAGTCGATTCATTTCTTTTTTGTGGAGTTTGAATGTTATGAGCATGACCGATGTGATGTAATCAGCTCGACAGTAAGTGATGCTTCTTGCAATGGGGCAAGAGGCAGCGCTCCCATCACCCACCAGCAGATGGTACCCGGGATTTGCAAATAAACCTCTTCCAGGGAGCCTGGACTCTGTTAGTTATTCATCCAGCAAACACAGCAGACCTCAAAGGGCTTGAAATGAACCCTGTTCCTCAGCAACCCTGGAGACCACACTGAGGAACCTGCCCCAGTATTTAGTGCCCTGCTGCTGCATCCCCCTGCTCAGAATGGATTCTAGGTCCCTCTTCTTTAGGAGTGACATTATTTGACTGTGCTCACAAGTAATTCTTCATGATAAATACATTGTGCACTGGCCATTTCTACTGCATCCTGTGAAAGTAATCATCTGCTGAACACGCATCACCCTCATGGTAGCCATCATCAGCCTGAGCCAAGCCAGGCACAGCCAAGCCTTGACGTGCTTGGTGCTGTGCAAGTGTAAGGGATGGGGCTGTCTCCAGCATGAACTTGGGCTGAACTCAGGAGCTAGTTCCCCACATAAAATCAAAGGCTTACAGAACAGACCTTTAAAATCCTGTTGTTAACCCATCACTGCCAAGTCACCACTAAACCATGTCCCTAAGTGCCACATCTACACTTCCATTAAATACCTACAGGGATGATGACTCCACCATTGCCCCAGGCAGCCTGTTCTGATGCTTGACAACCCTTTCAGGGAAGAAATGTTTCCTGATATCCAATCTAAACCTCCCCTGGTGCAGCTTGAGGCCACGAGCTGCATTTCCACACAAAAATCCTAAACCACATTTGCAGGTGTTCAGTATTCTTCAGGAGCATGATAATGATGGGCTGATAATGATGGACTACATCACAGATCATCCCATTTCCTTCTGTCCTTGCCTGACCTTGCAGGCACTCCCTCAGAGGTTAAATCAGAAGACCTGTTTCCCAAACCAGGCGCCTGCTTTTATTACCTGTTGCTTGTCAATATGTGCACATATGAGATCTGGTAGACACTGGGTCCCACTTCAGCTCTAGGACAGACAGGATGGCATTTCCTTGGGGATGCGAACATACACATGGGGTGAAGACTGGCTTATGGCTTCATCCTGCTCCTTTTTAGAGCTTATGCTTTGGGCAGAGATGCCAGGCTGGTGTCTGGACCAGTTACGCTGTGGTTTTTCACTTACGCAAGATGACTCTGTCTTTATGCCAGTGCAATAAAGTAGAATCAGGCAAATACACTGTTGAATGGCCAAAACGGAACACCAATACGGAAGACAGGTGTAATGGATTGTGCTCAAAGTCATAACCCTTACACTGCACTGATTGTAACATCTTAGCTCAAAAAATGCACATTTAAAACCTTTCTGTTCAGCTGTTTTACCCAGCAGTATTTCAGCCTCCTACACCTATTCTATGTGCTATTGGCATCACTCAGAGTTTACTTGTTATGAAAGTTTTGAAGCTCATGGTCATGTCTTCCAGCTAACAGAGGCCACCATAAAATAACAGCTCCAGATCTCCCCTGTAAACATGACCACAGTGACCGGGAGCAGAGGGGACGAGGCTCTGAACGGAACATCGTCTTTGACACCCAGGTACAGAAATAGCTTATTTATAAAAGATAGCTAAATCTTTCCCCATGGATTTATAAACATTCCTCCACGTCTGGAAAGGCTGTGTTGGAACAGAGCATACCATGGCCACCAGTGGAGCATTTTAAAACAAACAAACAGCAAAGAAATGACGATGGGCATGGAAACATGAAAGCAGAATCTTCTGGGAGGGTTGTTGTTGCTGCCCTTTTAAAATGAACCAGTTTGTAGAAGGTTCAAAATATTGACAGTCGGACTCCTCGGCTGTTGTTTCAAGGCTCTTCCACCTGCAGCTGCAGTGTTTTCATGTTAAGGGTTGTTTCTAATGAAATCCCATCTGGTTAATTCTGCTCTAATAGGAAAGAAACTCACACTTAATGAAAGCTAGCGGTGATTACAGAGCGCTATAGCCTGCTCATCACAAACACTGGGTTAAGGTACATGTTACCTCCATCTCCATCACAAGATACATATCATAAAGGGCTTTTTTCCCCTCAGGTTTCTCCTTTTAATGTCTAATGAGGATCTGAAAGTCAATAAAATGAGAATGGTCTTGATAGATAAACACAACCCAAGTTCTGGTAAACAAGAGCCACCCCCTAATCCATATAATATTCACATGCATGTTAATAAACTTGAAATGAAAGTGTAGGCAGACAAACTTTATCCTTATTGATCTCAGTGATACCCAAGTGAAGACTGATGCTAAAGCAAAGCCCGTGTATGTCATTTACCAGCCCCTCTGTTCCTTGACTGTAACGAGGGCTGTGGGTCTCCTGCCATCCCATGATCCACTCAAGGCAGCAAGCATGGGTTACTGCAATCACAGGCAAATACAGTTCAGATGTTTAATTCAAAAGGACCAAATGCCTATATGTTATCTATAGATGCTGTGCATCCCATGTCACCTCCTTTTGCAGAGGTTACCATGTCTTTCAGACCCTTAAGGTGATAGTTACCAGTTATATCGATTGTCTTCTCCTCCCCAACCCAAATGCTCCAATTTTAACACCAAGTGTTAAGCAAACCCATAAATACGTGGCTGTTCCTGTCAGGTTCCTCCACTACAAAGTGTGCTTTTCCCAACTTCTGATGTAACTCATCCTGACATCACCTTTTCCACTGGAAAAATCAGTTCTTCTTCCTTGACACCAGCTGTCATCACAAACACCCGCGGCCACTGCAGTCCTTCACACACACGCTCACCTTTGGAGCAGGCTCCTTGGCACGTAGGGTTTCTCTGGCAAGGACTGGTTTCCCTGTGCTCATCTGGGGATATTTTCTGTCTTCTGGCTTGAGACTGCTCACACAGAGAATCCGCTTGCTCCAGATCAGATGAGTTCCTTGGTTTCTGCCTCTTGAGTTAGGGTTGGGTATGGACTACAGAGCTCCTAGCACTTCATCACCTGCAGCCTGAGCTTGTGTCAGAACCTCCCTTCTGCAGTTCCCAGTATCCTTCTGATGCCAAAATGCATCACCCATAGTCTGCACTCTTCCTTCCTGGCTAGTCTGGACTCCTCTCGCCCTCGGCAAGTCATGGTGTAAGTCTCACTACTCCAGCTGCTTTCCTTTGCCTTCTAATGCATAAATCATCTATCACTTTTCTTCTCCCTATTAATCATGTGGCCATATATAAAATAGAAATTATTTCTTATACTGAAGGAAAACACAGTTTTAAGCAAGAAAGGCCAATATGTCTTCAGTAGCTATGAAGGCACAGTAGAAATCTATTGCATTTATCATTTTGATCAGGACACCTGATTAAATTGTGGCTTCCCCATCCCTGGCAGTGTTCAAGGCCAAGTTGGACGGGGCTTGGAGCAACCTGCTTGTCATGGTTTAAGCCCAGCTGAACCCAGGACACTGCTCTAGTGGAAAGTGTCCCTGCCCATGGCAGGGAGTTGGAAGTGGATGAGCTTTAAGGTCCCTTCTGCTCCAAACCATTCTATGTGTCTATGAAATAGCCTTCTGGACTCAATAAGCTTTAAAGTTGGTGAGTGGTCAATGAGTTTCCAATGCTGCCATGAGCACCAAGGGGTGGTACAAATGCTGCTGCTGCAGTTCTGTCTGAAACTAAAGATCTGTTACCCTTGCTCTTTCAGTGTCTTCTAGCTGGCATTGTCACCCCTGCAGCCAAGTGAAAACAAGACAACCCAGAACCTGGACAACACATGGTTCTCACTTGTGGTCTGTGAGAAGCTACTCAGTGCTGGAGAGTTTGGTGTCCAACAGTAAGTGTATTTTAGATGGAACCTTCAAGAAGCAGATATGTGGTAAGACATCAGTCCTTTGGTCCATATTGCATCTCCCAGGGCAAGAGTCACTGTGGATATACAGTCTTAGGATTTCCCAAGTATCCAACTCGTGACTCCCCTCCTACCACTTCTGAATGTATCATGATTGGAAATGGTGGCTTAGGGCTGATATCTCCCTGCATGGTAATATGGAATAGATCATTTATGCCAATCTTTTATTAACAAATCTTTTCTTCCCACAGGTTATTTACTTTGTGAATTACATCTACTGAAAACAACTCTCTGGTGGGGTTTCCTAGGGATAAATCCAACTGTCCAGATAATTCCAGCTTATGAAACACTTCTACTGTATTTTAGCAGGTAAGAAAGTGAATTTAAGTGGAAAGAAATGAATTCAATTCCAATTCAAGCTGCTTGTAAAACACAGATTTTCATTTTGCAATGTGTTTTCCTACATCATCAAGAGCTACCTCTTAAATAGGTGCTCAAAAGCGCACGTTTTTATTTCATCTTTCAATGATGAACCAGAGAAAACAGGTTTATTTCTTATAGCAATCGCAGCATAGAAATGTCCATTGCTGGAGAATCCCTATGAAGGAAAGGTGCTCAACAGGAAATTAACCTCAGGCCCCAAATTATATCTTGCTGGAACCTGAATTGCATTTTTGAGAGCTCCTATGACGCGTGGGAGACAGGAACGATCTGCACTGAGATAATACAAATCATTTTCTTAGTCTTCATAGGCTGAAATTAATTGGTCCTGAGCACAGCTTTAACTATGTGACATTAAAGAAGCATGTAGTTACCCTACAGGAACAAGCTACCCTACATTTTAACACTGCATCACTGTCTCGTTTTGCATTCCTGACCATGTGACACTGACTCTGGAACAGGAGGCAAGATGTTTTAATTACTCATAAATAATTATGCAAATGCACATGGCAATACTTGTTGGAGTTAATCAAGCATTAGCAGTCTGGGAACAAAAAATAAATGGAAAAGGGATGGAAATCAGGTGAGATATTGCTGCTGAAAGCTGAGTTGGGTCTGTTTCATTTCACAATCAGCTCATGAAATAGGCTGGATGAATATCGATCTACCCCACTGAATGAATCTGCCTGAGGGAGGAGGCATGTCCCAGAGGGGGCAAGGTATATTTGTAAGAATTAAAGGTCCATGAAGAGCTCACAAAGCAACTATGGAGGAGGATAAAATGTTCTCATTCACATTTGTGAGTAAGGAAAGAGTAATGTAAAACAGACACTTAAGTAAGGTTGCTGAAAAGGTATTGGACATTAAAACCCCAAAAGAATAGAGGGTATCTGCTGGCCCTGAACCCCACCATGGATCACCGCCACATGAGTTGTGAAAGCTCCACCCCGGGCAGTGTTCAAGGCCAGCTTGGACAGAGCCATAGGTGACATGATCTAGTTTGGGGTGTCCCTGCCCGTGGCTGGGGAGTTGGAACTGCAGGATCTTAAGGTGCTTTCCAAACCATGATTCTATGATTCTGTAACTCATGGGGTCAGCTCCCAGGATTTCACATCATGGACAACCTATGGGCATGCATTGAAAACAAAACATCTCTTCCCAGTGTTTTGCAAATGAATCCTAAGTCTGATTTTGGGCTTCTTTAACCAGTTGATGAGCTTAGGCTGATCTTGAGGTATCCCAAAGGGCCACACACCTTTCCTGCTTGGACTGCTGCCCCTTCTGATAGTGGGGAGCAACTAGGGAAGGGTGACCACATTTCAGGGCACAGGAACCAGAGGACACTGTGAAGACCACAGAAGCAATGCAAAAACAGCTGAGAGGGCCCTTTCTGACCTTTTGCCCTTTACTTGATGCTTGTTCCTTTAAAGCCAGTTTACTTATGGGTTTTTATTCTTACTATTTGGTTTTTGCTGCTGCTATCCCCATGAGGCGTTCTTTCCTATGAGTCACGCACACCATAAAGGAATTACTGTTTGGCTCCAAGCTCTGCTCCCATGCCTGGAATCAACATTTTTGCAGCGAGAGATAGGAAATGAGCTGAATCTGTGGGTGATTCATTATTTACTATTTTGACCCAAGATGTGTTTTTACCACTAGTTTTAAAAGAAGAGAATAATCATACAGCGAAATCCCTAAAACACAAGGCCGAAGCTACAATGGGACTCAAGGTACTAAACATGCTCTTTCATGGCTTCTTTACATTATATACAGTAATAATCCCTTTTGACATTGATTTTACATTAGGATTATTAATAGGTTTAATTTTGCTCTAGAATGCTATCTTAGTTATTTAAAATACTCTTCAAGAGTGTATTTTCTCATATGACTCAGAAACTTGGTATTGTCTGTGAATTTATATTCTTTAATGTGTGTATGATACAACATAATAAGGCACTTTTTAAACACCTATATAACCTGGATGTGGAAAACATATGGATACACACAAACAAAGCAGTCCTGGGCATTAAAGCCCTCCTAAGCTCAGAAACCCAAATGTGGAATAAACCAATTCCAGATGATAAAAGAGCAAATCAGACCAAAACCTGGTAACCAAAATCTGATCCAATTGCCAGGGGCAGAGCCCCAGGAGCCACTTCCATCAGGGACAGCTGGAAGAGCCCCAGCAAAAAGGTTAAGAGTTGGAGGATCAGGTGGAGGTCTTCTCATTAGTGACGTTTTAAAGGATATTAACTGCAGGTGAGGAGGACCACAGAGATGCTGTGAGGGCTGGAGCAGCTCTGCTCTGGAGCCAGGCTGAGAGAGCTGGGCTGGGGCAGCCTGGACAAGAGAAGGCTCCTGAAGGGGAGACCTGAGAGCAGCTCCAGTGCCTAAAGGGGCTGCAGGAAACCTGGAGAGGGGCTTGGGACAAGGGCCTGTAGGGACAGGCCAAGGGGAATGGCTTGAACCTGCCAGAACAGGGGAGACTGAGCTGAGCTCTTAGGCAGAAGCTGTTCCCTGTGAGGGTGCTGAGGTGCTGGCACAGGGTGCCCAGAGAAGCTGTGGCTGCCCCATCCCTGGCAGTGCTCAAGGCCACGTTGGACACAGGGGCTTGGAGCAGCTGCTCCAGTGGAAGGTGTCCCTGCCTGTGGCAGGGGTTGGAGCTGGAGGAGCTTTAAGGTCCTTTCCAACCCAAACCATTCTTTATTCCATATAAATGTTTGCAGCTGCAGACGATTCCAGCAGTGCCATTTGCCTGAGCTCCAGCCCAATGGACAGACCCTGAAAGCAGCCCAGCCAATCCACCAAAATCCTTCTGGAAGCTGAGAAGCTGAAACCTAACCACTGCTACCTGCAGTATCTACAATGTACCTGGAAAGGTGAGTCCTCGGATCAAAGACAATAACAGACTGCTTGGAGACATGATTTCTTGAGCTATACAACCGCTGAAGGTTTGCCCCTTTTTCTTCAATGCTTTCAGGTGAGGTATTGAAATCTCTCTTCCTACAGGCTTGCCTCTCACCATGTTAAACTATATGTGGCTTTGAGGGGTTGATGTTTCTCCATCTCCATCACGAGCAGCTTCTCTAAACATATGGGGGTCTTGCCCCATGCATGACTGTGTATGGTCTCAACTCTGCTAGGGTTAGGACTCAGCTGTGGATCCGTATATTAACAGAATATAAAGACTACGTAAATGCCATGAATCAGCTTTTCACTTAAGGAGTGAAAACAAAGCTGGGACCAAGCTCTGAAAGCCTTGCTTGAACCCTTGGCAAGTCACATTCTAAAATTAGATATAGACATTTAGGTCATAATGAAGCAGATGCTGCCACTGCGTTTGTTTGGATGTAACTCACTGCAGCGCTTCTGCCAGTAGAAACAAATTAGAAAATGCTGGCTAGCTCATCAAATCCTAATGATTTATTCATTTGGAACTAAGGCAGTTGCAGAAAGTTCCTCAGTGCATCTCCATCCTTGGCAGAGGCGAATGAAAAGGGCAATGACTTTAATTTTTACTGCAGGAAATGGAACACATCTGGGATCAAGAAGGTCTCTTTTATGGCGGCCATCGCTTCTGGTAGGAGGGGAGGAAGAGAAGATTATATTGTGGCCTCCTCTGGGAAATTAGTTAGGAATCTATAAGCTAAAATATTGCTCAGAATAGTGTCTCTCTGTTGAAGTGAATGTTGCCTGTTTGTGCTTTCAGGAGGGCTTCTGCATCTGAAAATGGGTTTCTACAGTGCAGGTGGCATTTCTGATTTAACTAATACTCTTGTAACCATAAGATTGTGTGCAATGAGATTGTCTTTCTATGCTGGATACAAGCAGATGGAGGGAAGTGGAAGCTATCAATGACATCCCATAAAAGCCACCCAATATATGTGCATTGCTGCCAAACTGCAGTTTCTTCACCAGTTCTATGATTTCTAGTTGGAAGAATGGGTTTTAAAGCCTCACACCCTGGAAGCAGTAAGATCACCATGTACCATCCTAAAATACCTCAAATCACAGGAAGCCAGAGTTAAACCAGCAGAGCCCCCGGACTATAATTTGCAAACAACACCTTAAGCCATCCCATCATTTTTGGAGTCTGATTGATGATCCTGAAGGCAGTGTGTACAAACAGCATCTAACATTTTCCTATGTCTGCTTGGCTGAGACTGCTTTAAACAGTTTCTTCAGAAGGGTTTGATGTCCAACTGGGCTTATGCTGCTCTGCTTGAGGCAAGGAGACCAGGGGCCTGTTGACCATTATTGGACACATAAGGGACAATCTCCTAATTACCAGACACTGAGGCTGTTCTAGCTGCTGGAGTGTCTTGAGGTCTCTCTCACTCTTCATCAGTAGTGAAATCTCTCTTCCCCATTCAAAAACTCAATCTGCTTGAGCTGTTAGGGCTCTTTCCAATTAAAAGCAAGCCCACTTCTAGTATTCTTTCTCCTGACTGAGTGATTTTTGGGAAGATGTATAAGAGCATTCAAATCACAACAGGTTGGAGGGGGTTTGGAGCAACCTGCTCTAGTGGAAGGTGTCCCTGCATGTGGCAGGGGTTGGAACTGGATGAGCTTTAAGGTCCCTTCCAATCCAAGCCATTCTATGATTTAAACCCACGCAGGACTGCAGCGACAGAAGCTCTCACAAGCCCCTGCACAGGAAATGAGGTCTCAATGGCATTTCTGTCTCATTTCTGAAGCCGCCCAGCCCTGTTCCTCTTCCTTTTCAGAACGTGAACAATGTGTAGAACAGTGCATATATTGCTACCTGTGAGCTAGTGTTTTGTTCATTGTTACTGCAGTGAGAAATACAGACTTTTCACACAGTTTTCTTTGTAAAGCCAACAGTTTGCTCCAAGCAAATGCTGTGTGAGTACAGGATGCACATTACAGGGAAGAATTTACTCTACTGGCAAAGTCAGGTCCACAAAAACAATGAAATGACATGATTAAAACTTCCTAAGCAATCTTAAATCAGGCATAAACATTATAATAAAGCCTTATAATAAGCAATTGAAGAACCGTTTTGTCATTACACCCCTGTGGCAGAGCGAAAAAGAGCTCAAAAACGAGGTGTCTGCATGTTCTGTCTTCTCATTTCCTACTGCATCTTGCAATATGCTATTAAGCACATTTTTGAGATCATGATACTGTCACTATCATGTTTATGATATTTCTCATCTCAGTCTTGCCCAGTGAACATCGCAGATGTCTATCAATAACGTACTTTCACACCAATTTGAGGTGTGAGGATTCAGCTCCTCAGGGTAACAAGGACAGAAATGAATCAGAAGTGTCCACCTTCTCTGCTTAGATGCTGCCTCGGACCTGGGGCTCTGTCAGAGGATTTAGAGGTATGGAGCATTTTGTTTGATAACTTCAGTTAACCCCAGGTAGAACAAGTTAATGACAGCTCTGGAGCTCTCAGTCAGGGATCTCCAGAAAGATGACCATTAATAACTGGTGAATCTGTGGGGAATTGGTTAACTCAGACTATGTAAGGCACCAATTGTTACAGGTAATCCTAAACAAGCTTAAGCAAGGTTCATGCCCATGCAAGGTCCATCCATTGCAGGGAAGCAGGCAGGTGTCACATAGGACAAAGGAAAAGTAGTATTATGGAGCTGCAGTTTATTGGGCTGATTGATGTGAGGCTGATCTAACGCTGAACAAGTGCCCTGTTGGAGTATTCTTAACCCATTTCCATATTTTAATGTGCCATTATATAACTTCCCTTATGTCTAGTTGTGATAACCACATGATAGAGGCAATTCCAGCCAGAGGGATCAGGCCATCATCAGTACGTGTACCATTACTACCTGAGGTATGAGGGTTTGAGGTTCTGGGTGGAAAAGAGTGAATTATGGCAAAGACTCATCAAAATCACAGCTTTTGCATAGAACATCATGCTGAGGATACAAAACAGATCTGTGTTTTAGACCTGAAGTGCTATTTAGCAGTATGGTTTGGAGCAGCTGGCTCAGAACAAAAGAGAAAAAGACAATCTGGGGCTTTTCCAAGGACACTTTTGCTGTTGCAAGATTTTAAAAGGTCACAGTGAATAATCCAGTTGCTGGATGCTGGTCTGGGTTTCCACAGCTCACTGCATGAGCAAGCCCACATAATGCAATTAACTTGTGCTTTGGGATCCACGTCTGCTCAGGAGGCTGAATTTCAGAGCGTTTCAGTGCGGTTCTTGTTTTCCTTGGGCTGAGATTTTCCAGCGTGGCTGCATCTTTCAGGTGTGGCACTTGATTTGTGTGAGACCTGAGGTGGGAGTCAATAAAAACCAGCCAAGCCACAGCGCACCTCAAAGGGAAAAGGTGCTTGGAAGCGTTAATGCTTATTTACCCCGGAAAGGAGCAATTCAAACAACATGTTTTCCTCCAGAATTAAGGTGAAGTTGTTTAACTCCTTTATTACCAAAGGCTGCAGAGTTCCCAGGCAGTAGCACGGCTGAGACAAATCAGTTTCCTCTTCAGAAAATGGAAGTGGTGCACTATTGTTCTTTTTTGTTCTTTTGGTGGGAAAAATAACTTCTGAGTTCCTTTACCACTTTCTGAGCAGAGCTGCAATGGGGCCCAGCCAACGGTGACCTTTCAGAACACAGGGGAGGAGGAGATACGATGGAACTACAGCTTGTTCCTCATTTGTAATGAGCCCTTTGTAAAATACTACCTGTGTTTCCAGGACCCATGGATGCAGAGCCACGTGGAGAACCAAATGATCAGTCTTTCATTTCCTTCAGAAGCTGTGGCAGTGGCAGTGTTCAGCCGACCCATAAATACATATATAGATATACTTTCTTTGTAATCAGAGCATTTAAATCGCTTTAAAAGGCACCAGCAAAAGGCACCATATGGAAAACTCTGATTGAAAACATATGGGAAGTTGCATCAGAAACAGTCAGTTTTGCTTTGTGCAGATGTTGAGCTGCTCCACTCACAACTACTTGGGGAAATAGCAGAGAAAATACACATCCTTTTTTGCTGAGTGCCATCTAAGCACCATGGATTGATAACTTCAGTGTTACTGTGATCTCTACCACTTTCTGCCAGCTGAGAGACTTCTTTATCTCAAATCACATGTTTCCTATTAATAACTACTAGACAAAAGTTTAGTTATGCATTATTCATAGCTTTTCTTTTAAGTCATTGACACCACCTGCACTTAACTCCAAACCCAGTCCTGAATCAGCTTCCACAGGTCTCTGCCAGACTGAAAATACAACTATTGCAGTAAAACAATGTTTTACTTCTTTCCTTCCTAGAGCTGCTTTAATTATTTACCACTTTGTTTCCTACTAGTAACAAGCTGCTGCTCCTTGTCCTGCTTATAATTGTGTTCATTTGTTAATGACAGAGAGAGAAAGAGAAGTGACTGCTGTAAGAGTGGAAACAATCTTAGATCATCTTCAGTCGTGGCTTGCATCTGACACAGTCTCATTCATCTAACAGAAGCTATATGGGCATGCAAATCAGACAGGGCCCTTCATTCTCATACCAACAAGAAGAGCAAAGTAAATCAACTGAGGACTTAGGAAAGAGTGTTAATGATTACAGAAGGCAAAATTGCTGGCATTATGTGTAGTGCAGCTTTCCTTTCATTTACAGACCAGACAGTTCATCCTGGTAGTGCTCAAAGCCAGGCTGGATGGGGCTTGGAGCAACGTGCTCCAGTGGAAGGTGTCCCTGCCCATGGCAGGGGATTGGAACTGGGTGAGCTTTAAGGATCTAGGGTTCTGTGAATAGCAAAATCTTAAATGTACCTTTCAATTCATGAAGGAAATAAAGGTCTAATTTAACAAGGGTGGTTTATGTAATTTAATTTTTGATTCTACTGTTTTCTACCTACAAATAAGGAAAAAAAAAGAACAAGAAAAAATGATTTATCTGGCAATAGTGGGATACTCAGTATCAGCACATGTGCCCATGCCCAGTGCAGCTTATAGAATCCCAGACTGGTTTTGGTTGAAGGGACCTTAAAGCTCATCCAGTTCCAACCCCTGCCACAGGCAGGGACACCTTCCACTAGAGCAGCTGCTCCAAGCCCCTGTGTCCAACCTGGCCTTGAACACTGCCAGGGATGGGGCAGCCACAGCTTCTCTGGGCACCCTGTGCCAGTGCCTCACCGCACTCCTTCCAGCACAACAGGAAAAGACATCTGTGCCACTCAGTTTATTTGC
The DNA here is from genome assembly GCF_012275295.1 of Melopsittacus undulatus. NCBI lineage: Eukaryota > Metazoa > Chordata > Aves > Psittaciformes > Psittaculidae > Melopsittacus > Melopsittacus undulatus. The sequence continues at coordinate 107,715,789 of NC_047530.1, forward strand.
TGTTTCATTTCAAGCATTCAGATTCTGGTTTGTAGCAAAACAGGGACCTTGGATGCTGGGGTGGAAAGCTGGAAAACTAAGCAGCCGCAGTGCTGAGCCTGTGAAGCTGTGCCACAAGGGGATGTGGCAGGGTGGCCCAAAGGGTATTTGTCAGGGATGTGATGCAGGAATTTGCCCAGAATGACCTTTTCTAGCCAGGCTGTGCATGCATTGTCATTCCATTTCAATCACTTTACTTGGACAGGGTCAAAGACAGCATTTGTTCTAACATTAACTTCAAGCAATACTTTAATAAAGGTGTTAATTTTTACTTGTGATTTATTTTTATTGTCTAATTCACATGCTCAAAAATGGTTTCTTCTCTTTTCTTCCTCCAGCATCACTGAACTGAGGTGAGCAGCAGCACTACCTGGTCATCGTTCCAGTGACAGTTTGATAACCTGGTACCTCATTACCCTGGAAAGACTCACACCACAAAGACGATGTGGTCCTCAGTCAGGTATGAGAAGCACATTGCTGTCATCTCCATCTTCTCCACATCCTTACATCCAGAAGGACCACTTGCTCTCAATTTGAGCTTCTAAGTGTACTTGTCACTCGTTTATTCTCCTTCCAGAACTGCTACACATTGAGCTTACAGCAGTACAAATAACTTCTGCCCTTAAAACTAAAGGTTCTAGAAAGGCAGCAACAGATGGAATGAATAAAGTTTTAAACCCTTTCCAAACCATTTGTCAGATCACTTCTTTCCCTGCAGCGGGTGGCTGGCAGCAGTGACCTGTGCTGGGAAATGCTCAACTGCATCAGCGTGGCCTTGGTATTTGTAGGCTAATTCTTGTTTTGAGTATAACTCTTGACTCATGGAAAAATAATCCAAGTGTTTTGGACTGGTCCTGGACTTGATCTAATGACTGTCTGTGTCAAAATAAGCATGGAGAAGCTTTTATGATAACGTTTTTACCCTCTTGTCTCCTTGTTGAGTGATAGGAGTCACTGGAAGGCAGTTCCCAGCAGCTGTTTGCTATGTGGGTGGTTGGGCTTTTCCAGGGAGCACAATCCCAGCCATCAGCTCTGCTGTCTCCAAACACACAGGGACATTTCGTGTTAGAAATTAATGCTAAGATGTGAAATTCAAGCAGCCAGTTTTAACCAGGGTGCTGTAACAGTTGCTTTAGGCAAACATCCCTCAAAGTCGGTACATTGGGAGGCACACACACCAAACAAGATCTAAACAGCTAAATTTAGGCTGGATAGGAAATTAGCTTGAGGTTAAGTAAAGTTTTTCAGCTACTTTGTTTTGTTTTTAGATTACCCAAGAGATGTTCCTTCCTGGAAAGGGAAATAGGACAGAGATACAGAGCTGTTTTTCAATCCCTTCATTTACATGGACTCATTTCAAGTACGTTTTATTGTGTGTTTGTGATTTAAAACTTACCAGCTCCTATTTTCAGATTGGGAAAGATTTGAAGTGCCAGTTTCAGGTCTGTGTGCAGCACAGCTCCTATTGCAACCTCCTCCCTGGGCAGGGGGGTACTTTCCATCCAAACTCTTACCTGCTCTGGGCACAGGTGGACAGTGTAAAAGTGTATTTTCAAAGATCCCTTTGCACCCTGTAGTTAGAACCAGTATTTATGGCAAAGTTGCATTCCAAACAGAGGAAAAGTCATAAGCTCTGCTGTGTAATGTCTAAACCAGAGGAGACAGAGCTCCTCGATCCAGCAGCTCCAGCCAAATCTCTGTGAGATCTAACCCACAGACTTTCTGGGTTCGTATTTTATCATCTACATTCTTACTTGGACATCATTTTGCTTAAAGAGATGCTTCTAAACCTAAACCTTGAAGCTAAACATGTGTCCATCAAACCAGATCTGTGATTTCTGATCTTGCCCATTAAAGACATAAGCTTTCTTTGTGCTCATATGATTTTCCCCTACTTGTTTTAATGTTGCAATAATCATGGTAGAATTAACTATAGGAAAGCACACGGTTACAGGTTTATTTACTGATCCAGGATATAAATCTAGCTGCTTAAGCAAGCAAAAACTGCTTACACAATTGTTAAAGCAAACATGAAGGATGAGGTTCACTGGAAAGGATTCTAAAAATGCTCTGAAAGTTGGGGCTTGGTGGTTTTTCTTTGTTTAAAGCTATACACCATCATACCATCATTCCTTGTAACTGCTACGGAGGTGGTGGGAGAGGAAGAGGAGCCTCAGCACTTGCATAATGAGGTTCTTGTGTTGGTAAACCTGTTACCTGTGCTGCTGGGGTGCCCTCAAAGGCTCTTGCAGCACAGGGATGGCAGAAAAGCACTTAACAGAGGGAAACCAGCCCTTGTCCCTTTCACTGGAAGCACAGCTGGGATCTGTAGGGAGAAACTGGTGACAAACTGCTGTGTTGGCACTGAGTGTTCAGGGACTTCCAGAGCTGTAGCAAGCCAGGTTAAACAGCTCTGCAGTGAAATCTCCATTTGAAGGCTGCTATTTACTAAAAACAATGTTATTTTTCTGCAGGAAGTGATAGGAATGTATAGTTTCAGAGCAAGGAAATGCCACTGTCTTAATAATACGTAGTAACACAGGATGTTAGGGTGGCATCGAGCTAGACAGTGAGATTGGAGAATCATTTGCAGAGCAGAAAAGGAAAATGTTGGAGGTTATTCCTTGAAACACAAATATGATCCCAGGGCTGGAGCAGCTCTGCTCTGGAGCCAGGCTGAGAGAGCTGGGCTGGGGCAGCCTGGACAAGAGAAGGCTCCTGAAGGGGAGACCTGAGAGCAGCTCCAGTGCCTAAAGGGGCTGCAGGAAAGCTGGAGAGGGGCTTGGGACAAGGGCCTGTAGGGCCAGGCCAAGGGGAATGGCTTGAACCTGCCAGAACAGGGGAGACTGAGCTGAGCTCTTAGGCAGAAGCTGTTCCCTGTGAGGGTGCTGAGGCGCTGGCACAGGGTGCCCAGAGAAGCTGTGGCTGCCCCATCCCTGGCAGTGCTCAAGGCCAGGATGGACACAGGGACTTGGAGCATCTGCTCCAGTGGAAGGTGTCCCTGCCCATGGCAGGGGTTGGAACTGGATGAGCTTTAAGGTCCCTTCCAACACAAACCAGTCTGGGATTCTATGATTACTGTTTTTTGCATTAAGTCCTTACAAAGTGCCTTGAAGTGCTGGTGAGATTTGGGCCAGAAGTTTCCAAACAACCCCTGAACTGCAAAGCTTTTACTTCCCTGTTGCATGCATAAAATAGCTCTGGCTGTGCACCTTATGGTACAAGGTATCCTGTAAATGATGCTAAAAAGTAGAGGACAGACAGCAAGCCATTTTTAGCTTAGTGAATAGGCTACTGCTGTCCTTACATGCACTTCATAAATAATTTTGAAGGTTCTGAAGGATGCATTATTCAAAGCATCCAGCTATTTCTTCTGAGACTGAGTGTGTCCATGGGCACCTTATGAAACACTCACTGTATTTAATTATTAATGCCTTTTTCCAGTATCCGTGAGGTTTTTTCACTCTGTACAACATGTGCAAGTTCACTTCCCAAGAAGAAAGTTGGAGCCGAGGGTCATCTTGGCCGTGACACCTTTCCATGCCTGTGCTTATCAATCTTCCTCAGGGTCACAGCATGTAGGTTTTACCAGAGTGTTTTATCCCATTGCTTCTGGTGAGGTAAGCTAAGGATGCTGGTTTTAAATAGATAAAATAGATAAATAGATAAAATTTAAATAGATAAAAGGACGCAAAACCAAACAAGAAGAAAGTTATTACTTGTCCTGGTCTGAGCAGTAGCAGTCATTTTTCTCCTTCTTGTAGCTGGTGCAGTGCTGTGTTTTGACTTTCAGGCTGGGAATGGTTGCTGATAGCAAGTATGTTTTGAGTTACTGCTCGGGTGTTTGGTTTGTCCAAGGCCTTTTCTGAGCTCATGCTCTGCCAGGGAGGAGGGGAGGCCGGGAGGAAGCAGAGACAGGACACCTGACCCAGGCTAGCCAATGAGGTATTCCATACCATAGCACGGCATGCCCAGGATGTAACCGGGAGAGACCCGGAAGGGCTGGAGCTCTGGGGGGATGGAGGAGGTATCGGTTGGTGCTCGGTTGGGCAGGGTGGGGTGAGTTATGGGTCGGTGGCTGGTGAGGTGTTGTATTCTCTTCACTTGTTATTGGCTTTATCATCATTATTTGTAGTAGTAGTAAAAGTAGTGATTTGTGTTATACCTTAGCTATTAAACTGTGCTTATCTCAACCCATGGGGGCTACATTCTTTGGATTCTCCTTCCTAACTCTCTGGGAGTTTGGAGTGAGTGAATGAGCTGTGTGGCTTTGGGTTTTAAACCATGACATTACTGAAATTAAGCACCGAATCAGAATTACTGTATGAACTTCTTTTGCATGTTTTGGCTTAACAAAAAGGTCTGTCCTACAGCTCCTGACACTCCAACAGCTTGGACCTTCTGTGCCACTGGAAAATGCCATCACAAAATGGCACCATTTTCAGTCCTTCTCTTCGTGAAGTGCAACCACGTTCCTTTCAGCCCAAGAATGGCGATGGGACGAGAGACCACAAAGACTCTTTCCTTGCGATCTGGAAGATTTGGTGTGTGTTTGAACAGGTACGTAACGCCGAGAAACAGAAACAATACGGCCCAAGTTTCAAGATTTAGCGTGGTTTTCAGGAGGTGCCAATATGCTACATGTGTAATGTGCATATTTCTGGAAAATTATGAATCACATACTTTTTTTTCCTGTAAAAGTGACAGCTGTTTTCAGGATGTCAAATCTGTAATTCCTTCCAAAGAGCAAAACAAATTAAGTAAGAGTAACTGAAGTGGTAGGGACAATATTTTGAAGGATGGGAAGTAGAGCAGATTGCATCCCATTTTGCTGCATATCTGTCGGGGGGAAGGGAAGAGGGCTTCAGACTTGCACTGTGTGGATAATATGGCCCATGCGTGGTAGCAGAAATGATTTCTCTTATCAGACACCAGTTCATCCTGGACCAAATACGTGGGATTCTTTCATATGCAATGCAATTAATACATCTTGCTGCTGACTTCCTTCCCGTGGGTGTTGGATTAAGGCTGCAATAGATTGTGTACAGCAAACCAGGTGAGACTCCAGCTCCAAATTGGCAAGGACTGTCTGTCCCCCTGAGCATGAAGGAGCCAAACACCAACAATCCCAAAGAGGACGTGTTGTACAGGCAGGAACAAACTTGTGTCTATTTGGAAATGCCTTCATGGCCTTTGCAGCACTACAAATACATGTGGCATGTTAGTTTCTGTCTGCTGTTTTGAAGAGGGACTTTTTACAAGGGCATTTAATAATCGGACAAGGGCCAATGGCTGTAAACTTCAAGAGGGTACATTTAGATTCCATATTAGGAAGAAGCTGTTCCCTGTGAGGGTGCTGAGGCGCTGGCACAGGGTGCCCAGAGAAGCTGTGGCTGCCCCATCCCTGGCAGTGCTCAAGGCCAGGTTGGACACAGGGGCTTGGAGCATCTGCTCCAGTGGAAGGTGTCCCTGCCCATGGCAGGGGTTGGAGCTGGATGAGCTTTAAGGTCTCTTCCAGCACAAACCATTCCAGGATTCTTATGATTCTATGGTATTTGCCCTTTATTGAGATTATCTGGTACCAGTGTTCTTCTTCTTTAATCATCTTTTAGAGCCAAAATAACCCCCACAAAGGAATAATTCCCATTCATGAAGTCTTCTTTCAGGTAGAATCAGTTAAACATGAAGCTTCATCACACAGCTTTTATGCTGAAGTAAGAATTCCCATAGCAAAAACAGCATTTCTGCCTATTTGTGAAATTACTTTCATTTAAAGTAGTAATTTGATGTTGAGAAGAAAAGCAAACAATTACAGCAATCTCTCTGTGGTGCAAGTACATTCATGCTTTTTCTGCCTTCTGACTGCAAAGGTAATATTTACATAAGCATACAAATCATATCACGTATTGAACTAGTGCTAGAACTGCAAATATTAAAACTGCAATGATATTTTGTTGATGTTTTAAACGCTTGATGGTCAGGAAATGCCAAAGCATTGAAGAAACAGCTGGATGCCAGGTGTTTTCCAGCACCCATCTTTGGGAAGTTGCTTTCTGAACATCTGCAGGCATTAAGTGTCTTCTTTACGAAGCCCCATATCACCCAACAGGGCATGACAGAAGAAATCTATTCTGGTACTCAATGTATTTTCTAATTCATCCTGAAGAGCGGGTAATGCTATGGGAATGTAAAGATCCACAGGAAAGGTCCCTCCGCCGTTGGTAGCAAGTAGCATGTTGAGATACCAATGGAGAAGATTATCCCAGCACACATGTTGCTGCCATTTGATTATTCCCTTTCCTGTAAAGAGCCTGGCTTTAATTAAATGGCAAAACAAAGTGAGAACTTTTCTCCAAGCCGTTTTCAAGTGCTCACTTCCTCCTCTGTGTTCTGTGGTTTATTAGATTTGAATGAGTAATGGGGTGGTTTCATTTGTTTAGTAAAATTAAAGTGGTCAGTAACAATTTCCTGTCTGAGCAAACGTGGGCTGATTAATAATATTGGTGATGGTGGTGAATAGGTTTCCTTTGCAGCACATGGGTTGAACTGCCAGCCTGCTGCTGCTCGGGGGTTTCCAGACCTCTTGGTGCTTAGGCTCAGTGTCAATGCTCACCAAGAGAAACTCTGTGCTTACAGGGCTGGGCTGGCACAGGAGTAGTTCAAAAGGTGCCTGAACACCATAGCTGCATGGAGGAGATACGTTTTGAACCAAAACTGATCTTCCTTCTTACCCAAACATCTGATAACTTGCATTTGCAGAGCCAAATCTAGGTGTGGTACAAGCACTGGAAACACCAGTGAGATGTCCAGGTTTGGAATATGCATCTCTCATTCAGAATGGTAGAGAAAGTGTTTGCCTGGTCCTCACCAATGTGTTTTCCAGTATTGCTGGCAAGGATGGAAATCACTATCAGAGAACCTTTTTACTTTTCACAGAAACACATTCTGCTTTACCCTGCACACAACAACCTTGCAGAAAGCCATGATCCTGGGTCCAAACACTACAACATCCCATTAATTTGAACTAGCAGCAAAAATGGTAGGGAAATCAAATGCATTTTGCAAACCTTGGCATGGGATCCAGTATTTTCACTCCCACTGAAAACACTGTGGAGAACTTTATCTCTGTTTATACTGAAAAAAGCCACTTGTAACCGAAGGATACTATCTCTCAACCTAAATTGCAGTTACCAGTTCACACAGTATTTAGCAGTTGGTTTTCCCATATGCATTACAGATTTTTGCCTGAATTTTATTCATTGCCTCTTCAGAGAGTCAGCTACACAGATGGGTAGTGATCAGCTCACCCAAAATTCAGTGACACAGCCCTCTTGCAAAAGGCATTTGGAAAAGGATGAACTCTACCGCAGTTACTCTTGCTGTGTTTAAATTCTGATGGAATTTATGGCAAGTAAATGCTTATTGCATGTAAAATTCCTTGGGCTGTGATATGACATATCTATGGGTTTTAAATGTGATGGCAGACATGGAGTACCAGGGAAACATCAGCCTTGTTGCGACATCTATTGAGTCCATGACAAAAATGCTGTCTCCAGTTATTGCTGTTCAGTTGATGAAAAATACAATGCTTTTGCCATTAGTAGGCAAACACCAGGGCCTGTCAGCACATAAGACTTCAAAACCCTATATAAACATCCAGCAGTTTGTTTTACAGAGCTGATTCAACAGACTGCTGACATGTTTCTTTGCTAAACTTAATTCTCCAGTTCATTATCCATTGATCCTCACGTCTGCAGATGACCATTAAATTAACTTGGCTTTCTAGAAGCTGCAGTGTTCCAGTGGTCACAGTTAGCTAGATTGATGGGTTGATAAGCACAGATTCTGTAAATAAAACACTTTGTATGTCAACACCAGTGCTTTCTACAAGGGATGCCAGAGCATAGGCAGCTTCCACAAGAATCGTTCCTCCCAAGGTCCAATTGGGAGTATTTGAGTTCCCTTCATTTTTACTGCCATTGGTGTCAAAATGAGATGCTTTGCACTTCAGAGAAGATATTGGTGGCACATGGACTCCAACCCTCATGGAAAATGCTGATTGGTTGCCAAATCAAACCAAAAAAAGGTTTTCAGCCTAGAATAAAGTAAAATGACTTCTGTGAAAGGGAAAGCACACGATAAGCAGATATATCTTCAAAAAGGACTTTAAAAAGAGGCATACTTCTTTCCTGAATCATACTTCCTAACACAGATAACACCAAGCCTTTGCACAGAGAGGAAGTCAGAGAAATGACGCCGTTCCACAAGAACAAGCAGGTTGTGTGGGTGTAACCGAAATCAGAAATTACACTAATAAATGATGTCTCTCCTCTGACAACCCAAAGCACTCTGCAAGTGTTATTTCAGTTGAGCAACAGAGATGGGCAAATACGTTATAGTTTTAGAGCTGAAGGGTCAGAGAAATGCAACGGTGTGTCTTGCTTGAGGTGAGACACAAGGCCAGCAAGGAGCAGGGATGGTACACCTGTGTTATGACTTGTAGACCTGTGGTCTAACCACCAGACAAGCAAAGGCTTATAAAAATTAACAGTATTAGAAAAGATTATGCTCCCCAGCAAAATACCAGGTTCCTGTGAAGACCTGTGAATCGCTTACGTAGCTTTTGCAGCGGGCTCTCTCGGAGACATTGTGGTTCCTCTGTGTGTGTGTCTGCGTCAGGACTTCTGAAGAGTTACTCAGAAGTCAAACGTGTTTCTTTTCACCTTGTCTGCAAAACTCAGATGTCAGGTACAGATTAGACCCTGTCTGCTTCATGGCAGGAAAACAAAGCGCCTAGAGCTACCCCAGCCTCATTTAAGAAAACCCAAACCCATCTTTGTGCTTCAAGTTCAAAGCAATGAGATTGCAGGTGTTTTGCCAAAGCAAATGCTTAGCCAGAAGTCATCTGAGAACTTTAAATTACTAATGAATTAGATAAATTCCTCTCATACAGATCCTGCTTTGGGTGCAGCTGGTGAAGCGTGGTTACCATCCATCCATTCCAAGCCATGCAATGCATGCTCACTTTCTTCCATCTCCTTGAGCCTGTCTTATTGTTTCCTCTCTTGAACAAGACCTGATTTCAGCACCTGATGGGGTCAGTAAGGTAGGAGCAATCATTTTAGCCACTAATCATGTTTGTCACAGAGTGAAAATAAGCAACTGCAGTTTATCCTTGTGTCACACTCATTTGAAAGGTCAATTCTATCACCAGTCCATTTCCATTACCTGTAGGTTCTTGCTGAAAATTGGCAGTTTCCTCTGCATTAAGTCCTGGGCTTGGATGACAAAACCTGGCTCTAGATTATAGGAAGAGAAAGTCTGGGAGTGTTGTTCATGATTCAGCTCTAGCACAGTGCCACAAGCTTGCTAACTTCTTTTTGACTGAGGATCTTGCAAGTGGGCTCTAACTTGACAAAACCCATGAATGAGCCTAATGTAGATCGTTTGTGCAACTGTTCCTGGAAATCCTTATGAGTTTGTATGCTAATCTTTACCCTCTCTGACCCTCCAGCCTATGTCCCTTCATCTGACCCCACTTGTACACCTGGAACTTCAGCGCACAACTCTTGATAGTCTCTGGTCCTTGCAGGTCTGACTTCTGCAGCCACCTGTGCAACCCTTCTGCCTCCAAAGGGGACAAAACACAGCCTGTTTCAGAGCAAGGGATCTTGTTTAATGCCATTAGATCCACACCTTGGGTATAGATTGTTCTTTACAGGATAACTGTATTCCAAAGTGTCGGTGTTACAGCTGAAATACTGTGCAACACATGATATACATAGAGGCAGGCTCAGCCAGAACTGATGCAGCAGTGCCATCCTTTACCTGGGTTATGATTAATTCTGCCTTTCAGCACATGAAACATCAGCTAACAATCTCTCTCCCTTCTTCTTTTACTTTAAAAACAGCAGAGACACTACCTGAGGTATATTATGGTGTCATAAAGGATGTCACTTATTTATTTAGAATAAATTAAATGGGGTTTAATGGAGCATGTGCTGGGCTCCAAGCCAGTGAACAGGTTCTGGTGTTCTGGGCTTCAGTGCAGATGCTCTATAATCAGAGTTTTCAAATGAAAACCCGTGTCAATTCATGGGCACTTTAAAAGCTCATCTTGGCTCTACCCCAGCTGCTTGAACTGCAGCCCTTTGCCTGACTCTCCCATCACTTGAGATGGGAGAAAAATGGGCTCCAGCTCTAGATGAGCTTTTGCTCCTGCTGGCCTCCAGACACAGGGCTCTCAACATTTCATTCCCAGTCCTTGCCCATGGGAGCCAGGGATGCCTTCTGAGCAAGTGTTTCCCACACACAGGGAGCAGGCACCATGGAGGCATTGATGGAAACATCAGAACAATGTTTGACAATGCCCCAGTTCAGGGCACTGCAGCCATCACCCCTGTGCTGGCCATCACAAGGGTTTCTGGGGCAGGTTTTGTTCAGCACTGGGCACCCCTCCCATAAATATGGATTGGGATGTCTTAAGGGATTTAAGCTTAAATGTCAACTTCCTGTGTCCCTCCAAGTACTCACTGTGCTCCCCAGCAATCCCACCACCAAGGAGATGGTGCAATGGTCAGAGATGAAAAGGAGCATGTATCCAAATGAAGCCAGGCCACTGGGAATAAAGTCACGTAGCTATGGGAAAAACATGTGTCTGTGAAGACTTCCCTTGACTCTAGCACACACATTCTGCCTGTTGTAAACTGTCTTTTTATATAACTTGACCTAACAACATCTGCAAAATTCTTGCCTTTTTGAAACTGCTATGAATAGGTCACTGTTTGTTTCTGATTAAGCCTGATTCATTTATCATTCTGGTCAGGCTTTCATTCTTCTAAATACATTAGTCTCAAGATTCTTAGTATTGAAAATACATGTTTCATAGTAATTCTGAGGTCAGGAAAACAGTCAGCCCAAGACCATGTGCACATTTCTACAACTTAAAGCTTATATTTTTCTTGCTAAAGAAAGAAAGAAATAGCAGTGTGCTTGCACTAAATCACAATTTTGAAAGGAAATTTAAGGCTATCATTTCTATAGAGGCTTTAGCAGTTGGCTATTTACATGTAAAGTGTGTCTAGAGACAGTGCAATAAACCCCCTGTTCAATTTGTCATACGATTATAACATTGACATGTTGTAGGAAATGTAAACCCTTTAGGGATAGCAGTTAGTAGATATTTGTGTAGGCAGTAAGCTCCCAAGCTCACACACATGATTTTTCACATATTTTTACGCAGAAGCCAATTTTAAAGCAGAATTAAGGCTAAAATACCTTTTATCACAACCTGCTGGCTAGTTGAGATCAAATCTGCAAGAGCCCAGGATGTCCCAAAGATAAAGACATCCCTGCCTATAGGATAAAAGTCGGCAGGGGATAGCGAGGAGAGATGTGTTTTGGGATGCTGGTGGTGAGGACATGTGGTCCTTGGCTGCCCGCCCCACGGGACAGCCAGGAGGACATGGGAACCCCGCAGTGGGTGGGGGTAAGGGTCAGACACAACTATGTAAGCAGGATTACTTGGCCATGCAGAGAACAACTTGTTTCTGTGCAAAGTTTCCACTCGAGGCTTTGACCTGGTGGTTTCTGTGTGTTTCCCAAGTTAATTTTCCTTCCTGCTGCGGCACCAGGTAACCCCAAGGGATGCCCCAGGAAGGGAGCTGCAGGTTGACCCTGCTGTGGGATGCACACAGGGATGAGCTAGGAGGTGCTCCAAGAGCTCAAGGGACTCCATACCCAGCCCCAGCCTGTGGCCATGTCACAGGTTTCTGCTCTAGCTGGTGTAAAGCCAAAGGAACACATCACTTCTCCAACTGGTGTTGGACTAATTTTGGCCTGAGGACGGAGGTGAAAACAGAGCTTCCTCTTCTCTGCACAGCTGCGCAATGATCTGGTTATGATTTCATCTGTATTTCTAGAAATCCAGACGCTTCCAGAAATATCTGACTATGTCATCACCTAACGAATAACTGATCTCTTCATGGCTTTTCAGCATCCCCACCAGCTCCTACCACTCAACCTGTTTGTTAAAATTAGCAAAACATTACATAAAGGCTAAGGCAGTTTTCACCCCTTGCAGTTCTGGCGTGCTGGTGTTAAGTGAGTTCAGCTGAAGGGTGTTTTAATGAACACAAACTAAACTAACCTTCCAAGAAAGGTCTGCGGGCGAGGGTGGGAAGTTGCAAGAAACATGAGGTAGCTGCTAGGAGAATGCAGACAGATGTAGGAGACATTTCTCTATTTGTAAACAAACAAACAGCCTGACACTCAAACCGGGCCAGTCTGGTGGAAAATATCAAAGTCATGACCTCCATGCAATGACAGAAAACAGATTACACTCACTGGTACTCGCCGTTTTCCGTATCTTTGGGTACATAGTGCTGGCTTTATGAAGCTCTCCAGGGGAGATGAACTGAAGTGACCAGGCTATGTTCCAGTGGGGTTTTGCCATGTCACCATCACCATCTGAAAGGGGACAATTGAGTCTCCATTTGGTTTTGTTTTCTTCTTGGTAAACTCCTGGCTTTATGTCTGCTCTGTAAGCTCCTTTCCTTTATTTTTGTTCACTTCTCCCTGCCCTTTTCCTTTCCTCTCTTATTTTACCTTTTCATAGAATCCCAGATTGATTTCTGTTGGAAGGGACCTTAAAGCTCATCCAACCCCTGCCACGGGCAGGGACACCTTCCACTGGAGCAGCTGCTCCAAGCCCCTGTGTCCAACCTGGCCTTGAGCACTGGCAGGGATGGGGCAGCCACAGCTTCAATTTCTGTTTACTTTTCCTCTGGGCAATGGAGCTGGTGCAGGGCCTGGAGCACAGTGTGATGGGGAATGGCTGAGGGACCTGGGGGATTCAGTCTGGAGAAGGCTCAAAGGGGACCTTATCACTCCCTACAAGTGCCTGACAGGAGGATGGAGCCAGGAGGGAGCTGGGCTCTGCTCCCACATAACAAGAGACAGGACAAGGAAATGGTCTCAAGCTGCACCAGGTTTAGATGGAGCTGAGGAACAATTCCTTGCCCAGAGGGTGCTCAGGCATTGGAACAGGCTGCCCAGGGCAGGGCTGCAGGCACCGTCCCTGCAAGTGTTCACACACCGTGTACACAAGACCCTCAGTGCCATGGGTTAGTGGTGGCCTTGGCAGTGCTGGGGTAAGCGCTGGACTTGATGATTTTAAAGGTCTTTCTTTTCCAACCCTGATTCTGTGTTTCTATGATTCTGTGTTCAGCTCTCTAAATCCCTCAAAGCTCTATGTTTTCACTCCTTAAAACTAAGTCCTTAATCCAGCACTGTTATTTGCACATATATTTGTTTCAGCACTTGAGCCTTATATACCACTTCTCATTAACTGAATCATACTCCCCAGCTGCAAATAGGCTCATAGCTTATTGCAAACATGAAAAATAATATATATGTTTTAATATAGCCTTCCATGTGGTTGAATTAGCTTATTATACATAACTCAACCAGGTGCAATTGCTTGGTCTTGCCTTTAGTTCTGCTGAGGAACAGTCTCATTGTGCTAAAGCCCCATCCAGGTCAGGGCCACGTGGATTTGGCCACAAAGAAATAAACATTTATGATAACATACTTCCCATTTTGATTACAGATGCTTTGTTCCCTTCCAAGTGATGGTGTTCAGAGGTGAGATTTGGAAGTGGGATATATAGAGATTTTGCAAACAGAAATCCTTTTTGCCCATCTGATTTTTCATGTGCCTGGTTTTATCATGGTGATTTAACAAAGCTGGTGTACTTGTGAACAAGTGTGCAGCCAGAACACTTCTGTTTCCCTACTCTACATGCCTAAAAGTGGTGACTTGGAATCATATCCTAGTTCTTTCACATTCTCACCATGACCCCAGATGTCCTTGGGTACCTGCCTGCTGCCTTGCTGCTGAAATGACAGTGGAGATGCTCCAGTGCGGAAGTCTTCATTATGACCACTGGGGACTTTCAGTCCCATTTCCCAGCTGCCCCAGTCACCTTCCCCTGGGATAACACCAGCTCGGAGCCTTCCCTGCCAGTAATCCATCCCCTACCCTCCTTGCAGTGACTCACTGCTGTCCACAGGAAGAAACTGAATCACAATCTCAGCAACTCCTGCTGACCCCATTTACAGCCCACAACACAAACACGGGAGGCAGACCGAAGCGGAGGTGGAAAGCCGAGCTTTTCGTTAAGCAAGCACATTGTGGGACCCTGGAAAGAAAGATCTGTTTGCGTGCTGCTCGCTCTGGCATGCCTGTGCATGCAGGCGCTGCATTCCCGAGGGAAGCTGGGTTCCTGCGGGGACAGGAGCCAGAGCCGGGACGGGAGCCGCGTGGGAAGCCGGCTGCTCCATTCCTTTCTTTGATAAAGTGGTGGTTGGAGTCCACCTATGAGAGAACCCCTTCTGTGGGCTTTGCTTTGGCAAGGCTGCTCTGTAAAAGTAAATTCAGCTCCTTGCTTTGTAATCTGGGGTGATTTAAAATCTCTTTGTGCTTTCTGAAGTTGGAATAATTAAAGTGGTGCTGGCAAACGGGAGAGGCAATATGTAGCAAAAGCCAGATTTCAGGCTAGAGGCAATCTGCATGTGCCTGGGATCTGCCTAATGAATAAAATGAAGCTAAAGGCAGACAAACTAGTGGGGTTATAACAGGTAAGGAGGTTTAAATCCAAATGATTGCTTTGTAGGAAGAAAAAAGGGGTACCATTTTGCCTCTTTGGGTTAGAACCCATGCAGATAAGGTAGAGCCCCTTGCTCTGCAGAGGGACAGAGCTTTTGATACCCTGCTGCACCTATAGAGATGGTATGGGAGCTGTACACACAGAGTGCTTGCAATCCTAGGCTGAAACCAGCTTGGCCACAGATGCCCCCATTACAGACACCCCCATTACACACCCCCCCCGTTACAGGCACCCCAAGTAGAGACACCCCCATTACAGACACCCGCAGTACGGACAACCTTATTACAAGAGGGGAGCTCAACAAAGGATGTGATTGCACTCATCCCTAAAGTTTAGACCTTGCTGCAAAGACAAAGCCTTGGGGGAATTCAGAGGGTGCTTTTTTTGTTGTTGACTTAGCTTGTGGGAGTTTAATGTTTAATCCCTGCAGAGGGGTGAGTGGGTTAGTCATGTAATTGTTAGCCATGATTTCTGCCTTTTTTCCTTCTTGTCCTTTGTTCTTCCTTATCGTGGCTCTTGCATTTTGTGGACTAAACCGGCTTCCTATCACAGCCCGCTGGTCCTTGATTTCTTAGTAAACAGCATTTTTATGGCATTAACAGGAGTGTCTTCATTTAAAAAGCTTAAATGAAGGGCATAGGAGTCCTTAACCTCAAAGGCTCTCTAACCTCAAAGGAGGCGGATGCTTCCCCCAGCAGACAGGCATGGGTCCAGGCTGTACCACTGCTCTTGCAGATCAAAGAACCATAACATGATCCCAGGCTTCTCCCAGGAGAACCAATGTTGAAACTCCCCTGTCTCCATTTCTCAAATGAAAGAGGTGCAAAATGATAAATGACCATATAACTCCAAACAAGGGATCTATTTGCTGAGTGAATGAGACACTCTTTTATCCACTAGCCTCAAAGTGTAAAACAAGTTCCAGGCTTGGAAGCTGGTAGATAAGCGTGCCACTACTTGTAGCTACATAAGACAACCCCTCAGGGCTGTTCCCTACAGGGCAGGTTTGTGTCCCAGTGTGGCTTGGGGCTGCTCCCCAGGTTCACCTCTGCTCTCTCCCAATGTGTGCCATGAGAAACATAGACTCACAGAATCCCAGAGTGGTTTGTGTTGGAAAGGACCTTAAAGCTCATCCAGTTCCAACCCCCTGCCATGAGCAGGAACACATTTCACTAGCCCAAGTGTCCTCAGTTGCTCAAAATGCCACGGAGCAACCCAATGCAGCTTGTGGAATTGTCAGGAGGTATCGGGAAAAACAAAACTTCAATCCACTTACCATGGAAATAGGGTCTCTAGCTTTGAAATATGAAGCTACCTGGCTAACTTAGATAAATTATGGCTGGATGAGCACAGCAGTTTGACAGCAAAGGTAGCAATAGGCATGAGAACATCTGTCAGCATCTGTCTGCTTTAGGATGACAGATTGCAGGGAGCAGAGACGCCGGTGTTGCCACTGGCTGAGCAGAGCTGCAGATGACCTGGCAAAGCTGCTGTTTACACAACCCCTTGAAGCTATTGCCACAACCTGTGGAGCTGGTTTTAGCAAGAGTGGAAAATCAGTGGAGAGAAAGGCAATGCTGAAAAGCCAGACAAGCTAGAGCAGTATCTGGAGCAGTGCTGAGTGCATTGTCAGCTAAATCCTTTTTAGCAGTGGTCCAAATTCATCCATGTTCAGCTCTGAGTGTACATTGATGGCTACAGGGCTTGGAAAAAGGGCTCCAGAGAAAATCTATCTCCTAAAACATCCTTGGTGGCCAAGAAGAGGTCACAATTGTCTCTGTGGTAGGTACTCACTCTGCCACATGCACAGAGGTTAATATCTCAATGCAAAACCCCATTCCCCACCTTGGTACTGGTACTGGCTCCAGGTCCCCCACATCAGCAGTTCAGGATGGCTTCTGGATAGGAACTGTTAGCAACGGGATTTTATGGATAGTGTCATAACTGCATTGTTACCATGAGGACATAATAAAAAAAGCCTTTTTCTTGCACTGACTTCAATGAAGGTGTAAATCCTAGAGAGAATGGAATAAAAATACAAGTAGTTTAAATTGCTAAGACTCCAGCTGGGCAGCTTTTGATGACAAACTATTCACAATCAGTTCACATCAGTAACTCATTGCCTGCAATGTGCAAAGACTTTGCCTTCCTATATTAAAAATTAGAGCAGTTCAAAGTTAAATGCACTTAGATTCAGTTGGGCTCAGGACCACATTTCTGGTTGCTTTAATCCCAAAGGTCAATTTTAATCTTTCCTCCAATGTAAATAAAAAGTGACATTACTGAGGCAGCAGAGATTGCAGGAGGACACAACAGGAGGTATAAAAAGCAAATCATGCTGGGCAATGCTGGGAGCTCCTCAGAAGCAATGAGGTGGGAAGACTGTGATTGTTCTAGAAGGATGACAGGCATCACCCAAGTAAGTTAGAGGAGTGATCAGGGATGAAATGATCTCAGTTCTTCTGCTCAGAAACCAACCTAAGATGTTACAAAATGTTTTTGCTGGAGCTGTAACACAGCACTCAGGGAACAACCTGGGGAGGAGACACCAGTGGGCTAAAAAGCCAGAATTTGGGAATGTCACCAGAACCTCATGATTTCACACATCTGAATATCAAAAGATTTCTGCATTCTTTCCAGATGCTCTGAAATGGCAACCAAAGTTTCTATTTTCCTTTTGAAAGATAGGCATAGAGTTGTTATGTTCGTTATCTGTGGTTTTATAATGTAATACAGTGGATTTTACAGAGATATCCTTATCTTTTAACAGTGCTTTAATAATTGCTTTTTCATTTTGTTTTATAAGCTTAAAAGTTACAATGCTAGCTGTTAAGCAAGACTCTTGTTCATTTTTTAACAGCCACCAACATCATTTACTTCTCAGCCCTACAAATTGCTCCTGGACTACAGAAAAGAAGAAAGCTCTTTGCTTTTCAAAGTAAAAGATGCTTCAAGCATATACCCTTAAGGCTTACAAAACTGGCACATCAATCTTGAACCAGAAAAAGCTGTGTCCTCCATGCTGAAGGCACTGCTGAGTTTTGCTCCCAAAGGAGAACAGCTCCTGCAGTGCCTCAGCGTGTCGCTGCTCTAGTGGAAGGTGTCCCTGCCCATGGCAGGGGATTGGAACTGGATGAGCTTTCAGGTCCTTTCCAACCCAAATCATTCCAGGATTCTATGGTTACTGATTTTTAGATTGTTGCTGCCTGGATCTCCACCTGCAGATCCTTGGTCTAAGACTCTGCCATTTATGTGGGCATCCTCATGGGGACTGCTCCATGCTGAAGGAGCACATCCATAAGTGGATACTGAGGAGAGAGAAACAAACAGTGGGACTTTCACTGCCTGGCACATTGCCTCAACCTGCCACCGGTCATGGCTAAATGGAGGAACCCAGAGTGCCATCACTAAGGAATTCCCCAGCACGGGAAGAATTAGCCACAGTTAAGTCAGAAGGGTGTGCCAAGGGCAGGGCATTGCCATGTACTTTGAGATCTTGCTATAACTGAATGAAATCTTTCTTACTTCCACCCATCCTGGACTGTGACTGTCACTCCGACACTCAGAGCTGTTACGGTGAAGTATAATGTTATGGCTCCAGGTAAAAGTAGAACCATCTGCTTTGCTCTGCACTATACTATATAATATAAATGTAAATTATCT
Source organism: Melopsittacus undulatus (assembly GCF_012275295.1). Classification (NCBI taxonomy): domain Eukaryota; kingdom Metazoa; phylum Chordata; class Aves; order Psittaciformes; family Psittaculidae; genus Melopsittacus; species Melopsittacus undulatus. The sequence continues at coordinate 107,734,160 of NC_047530.1, forward strand.
CTGTAATATAATACATAGTGAAGAATTCATTTAATACTGTATCTCATTATGTCTGTCTCACATTCAGCATGCTTCAATAGGGTATCACTTCTAACAATAAACCATGTTTACACTGTTGTATACCTTCGTGCATAGACCTCAAATCCTTCTCAAGGGATATATATTGCTAAGCCCAGCTACAGACAGAAGCAAAGCACAGTCCTGAGCTGAGTAAGTGGCTGCAACCACTATGCAAACTGAAAGCCCTCCAGGCAGTTTGCATATATTTCAGGGGAGAATACGCCCTTTTCTGAAGAAGATTAAGCTCTCCTCTTTTAAGCTTTGGAATGAAAGAGATAGTCCCCAACTGAAGAAAACATCACACTTTTTATTGCAAAGACACTGTGTTTTAAAGACCATTCATACTTGTTTTTGCTGTGGAATGGCTTTGGGCTAAAACAGAATAAGGGGGGAAAGGGCTTTTTGTTTTTCACTAATATCTAAAAATGATGGAAGGAAAATAAAAACTCACTGTTTGATGGAAAACGAATAATCATCATATGTATTTTAGACTAATGCTATGCACATAGGAATGAGGAAAACAACTGCAACATAAGAATATTAAACTCCTACTGCTAACGAACTCCAAGTATTTAAATATGACTTTCAGGGCAGTGGAGTACTTTAAAGGTTGAGAAATTACTTCATCATTGTGTATCAGCACTTAAACACAGCAATTACATCAGGGTGCTTTTCTGCCTCAGTATCACATTAATAACAAGATCCAGTGACTGACAGCTGAAGCTGAATGAATTCACCCTCCACGTGAGATTAAATTTCCAGGCTCTGTCAACATAATTACAGCAGAAGGGATGAAGTTTTGGCTCTCACTTAGAGGTTTCATATTGCAAATATTCCTTTAAATTAAACTCTGTGCTCATATGTACAGGGATTTTAATGCTTCTGCTCCTCTCCTCCCTCTGGGAGGTATGAAGAGGTTTGTCTGTGTTGCCCTCAAGATGCCCATCACACACACGGTTTCACTGTAAGGCAATGGCTGTAGGGAAACCTCCTTCTTCAGTGCTTTAGCTAACCACCTGCAGGGATGGAGAGGATGGAGTTTACCCGTTAGCTACTGATGGCTCAGGGATCAGTGTTACCTTCTTAAGCTTCAGAAACTGTAACTGAAGGGTGTACTCCCAAGGTGGAGAAGACAGCCTCATCTCTAGCATCTACCTAGAATCTATCTAGAGTCATGTGTTTGAAGTCACAGCACTCAGCAACCCTGGGATATACAGGGAAGCTCTTCCCCAGGCCCTATTGACAGGAACCTCGAAGAACTTTTGTCTACCTCCACATTATGGCAAATAATTTAATTAGTTAATATTACCTAATCAATCACTGCAGCAAACTCAGACATTCATCCTCTGGGATAAAGTTTAATGACCGACTAGCTTTTCTTGGTTGCTAATGCTGAAGGTGTCAGCAGAGTAATGACCTTGCCTGCTCATAGCCTCTAAGAAAAGCAGTCCCATTGAGTCAGTAACACCCCTCTTAAAATAGTGCACAGGAGGCATACTGCATGTGGATGGAATTTGCAATATTGAAACCATAAAAAAGAGAATATAGTGAAAGCATTTTGCTCTACACTTAGTAATTCACTGGCCAGGCTTTTTCCTGTTTTCCACTGTAACATAACTATTAGTTTTAACAAAACCGTTTTGTCTAAGGCAGAATTAATTTCTTTAGAGCAATGAAGTGAGGTTTTGTTCACAGCTCTTTATTTCTGCCTATCTATAAAGTTGCTGAACTTCCTCTGCTGGGTAAAATTATCCATCATGAAAATACGACTAGAAAAGTTAAGAACTGGGATATTTTGGAATTGTTGAGTATTTCTGCTTCGTTGCCATGACTTGCAAGATGTGATATTATGTATGGGGTATATATGTGATATGCATGTTTACATCTGTGTATTTGCATATGTGTATATAGACAGATACGTATTACTCCTTTGGGTATTACTTTTACACACATATATATTCTACTGGGAGTTTCCATACCTTGTGAAATAAACACTTGCTCTTAAATGTGTGTATTGCCGCAGGTCACCACCAAATGTTATTCATTATAGCCTATATTTTGAGTAACTGGAACCCAAGCAGGAATCAATGTCCAAACTCTCTTACCCGTTTCAGTGATGAGAATCACAAGTAGCTCCTGAGTGAAGGATCAGTACAGAAGAGGCCTGCCAATATATCTTTGCCAGGCATGAAGACTGGTGCGACAATACCTGCCAGCTTTTGAGAACTACGAATATAGAGACAACTGGAGAGGAAATGAGTGCCTGTCTCAGAATTCTGCTGGACTACCCTGGGCTCTGAGCCAGCCTCTAAATTGCAGGCAGCGGCACTGCATGGGGCAGAGTGCAGGCTGTCTGCCTGAAAGCTTTTAGACATCGCAGGGTAGGTAAAAAATAGATTCTGTCCCTTGTAATCTTAGCACACCTGCTTCGTACTGCAGAAGAATGGGAAAGCAGCCGTGTGATCTAACCCCTTCAGAGCTGAAGAGTACCTGTTTGTCACCACAATGTCTTTCAACTGCTGCCCCTCTACTCTGCTCTTGTGAGACCTCACTTGGAGCACTGTGTGCAGTTCTGGTGCCCTCAACATGAAAAGGACATGGAACTGTTGGAACAAGTCCAGAGGAGGCCACGAGGATGACCAGGGGCTGGAGCACCTCCTGTATGGAGACAGGCTGAGAAAGTTGGGGCTATTCAGCCTGGAAAAGAGAAGCTGCATGGAGACCTCATAGCAGCTTCCAGTATCTGAAGGGGGCTACAGGGATGCTGGGGAGGGACTCTTCATCAGGGACTGTAGTGATAGGACAAGGTGTAATGGGTTGAAACTTAAACAGGGGAAGTTTAGATTGGATATAAAGAAGAAGTTCTTTACTGTGAGGGTGGTGAGGTACTGGAATGGGTTGCCCAGGGAGGTTGTGAATGCTCCATCCCTGGCAGTGTTCAAGGCCAGGCTGGATGAAGCCTTGGGTGCTATGGTTTAGTGTGAGGTGTCCCTGCCCATGGGAGGGGTTGGAACTGGATGATCTTAAGGTCCTTTCCAATCCTAACTGTTCTATGATTCTATGAACTGTTCCATTTGCACACTCCACAGAAAGGAATACTAAGAAATATAGAATTACTTCAAAGTCAGTGAGCTCAGCTGAGCTTTAAGGAGCCTGGGTACAATAGCATAGCACTAGAACTACTAGCATCTTCCTACTGAAACTAAGTTTTGTTTTAAATCAAGGCATTAGGAATGATTATGTTTCTATGCACAAAGATTGATACCTAAAGGGCTTAGGGCTGAGATGTACCCTGCTGGGCTCACCCACACTCTCTGTGTAACTCATAGGGGAAAATCCACGTTGGTGGCAGCTGACTTCTCCATCTCACATTGGTTTGTGGTTGAGCTCTTCATCTTTTGGCTCACCATGTGCATATTTCATGAGTATACTTTTGCCAACAGTGCAACTTACAGAATATGGCTATTTTAAAAAGTTTGGGTGTCATCTTAAGCAAATATAGTCCATTCTATACATAATTGTCTCCTTGCTAAATTGCAAACAGGGGAAGAATTAGGCCACCCCAAAAGGAAGGTCATACTGGTCATCCATGATGGAAACTATGATAAAGTACAATATGTCTCCTACCTGATTCCAATGAAATAGGTCTAGAGGGAGGTGTTCCTGCCCATGTCAGGAGGTTGGAACCAGATGATCTTAAGGTCCTTCTCAACTCAAACCATTCTATGACTCTACGGATATATTTCCCCTTTAAAATGTAATAATCTCTTTTTTCCTCCTTTCCTGAGCCCTATTATCACAACTCGTGGTTATTCAGACCTTGTCTGGGAGGCTGGAGAAAGTCAAGGCATAGCAAACCATACACTGCTGTGGTTCTCATGTGCCACCTTCTGCACATGCACCATGAAAAGGCTTTTGATTGCAGAGCTTTTTGACTGCAAAAGGGACATCTCCTTTTTGCAAGGGGCCCTTCCCTGTGCAGTGCAAGGGCAGGCCACATCCTGCAGGCACTCAGTGAGTTGGTTCTGTCACAAATGTCAACTCGAGACCTAAGCGGGGGAAGGATGCAGTGCCGGCTACTGTTAATTGTGTTACATTAACTCCAGTACAACACTGTTAAGTGAAAATCATCATAGAAATGTATGAATAACTGTGAATGGAGAGCAGGCTGAAAAGCTTCTGGCTCAAGCAGCTGCTGAGCGTGTGACCTCGCCAGGGTTTGATAGGGAAAAGTTGCCATGGGAATGGTGAGGCATTGTTTGCGGCTGACTTTGGCTTTTATTGTTGTGCCCTGATTACAGCTTTTGTTTCATTGTGAAGTACAGATGTGAAACGCCAGCTTGTAACAAAGATGTATTGAGAGGCAACGGCTGAGTTCAAATGACTTTTATATTTAAAGATATCATAGAATCGAGGAATGGTTTGTGTTGGAAAGGACTATAAAGCTCATCCAGCTCCAACCCTTGCCACGGGCAGGGACCCCTTCCACTGGAGCAGCTGCTCCAAGCCCCTGTGTCCAACCTGGCCTTGAACACTGCCAGGGATGGGGCAGCCACAGCTTCTCTGGGCACCCTGTGCCAGCACCTAAGCACCCATATCCTTTAAACTAGGAAAAAAACGCTATTTCAGAAACTAAGTATAAACTCAGTATATGCTTAGAAGAGAAGTTAACTTCCCACTAAAACTGGTTAAATATCATTACTGGAAATTGCTGTTTGCTACCAGGACCACAGTGACTGATGGCAAAAAGCTCTGAGGCAGCTTTTAGCCAAACCTTCTGTGAGGAAAGAAGTGTAGGGGAAGAGCCTCGACTAATCCGGCTTCTAATTCCTTTCCTGCTGGTCCCTCTCCATTAAATTAATATGGAAATCAAAGTAATTGCTTTCCAAGCTGCGAAAGGGAGCGGGGCAGACCACATGACTACAACTCCCATCAGGCATTGCGGCCCCCGCACTACATTTCCCAGAAGGCTCCGCGGCGCCGCACCGCCTTGGGGCGGGGCCTCAACGCATGCGCACGCTGGGGTGAGGCGGGGTGGGGGCTTCGGCCGTGTCGCCGCGGTCAGTGGCGGCGGTGAAGTTTGTTCCGAGGGAGAAGGGGCGGACGGAGAAAGGACCGAGCCAAGCCGAAGAGAACCGAGCCGGGCTGGGAGCGCAGCAGGAGGCGGAGGGTCCGGCTCTCCTCACGGGGGACTCCCGGACTGCCCTGGACTCCAGTAAGTGCCTGGGCCCGGGGCGGCTGAGGCGGGGCCGGGGGGCTGAGGCGGCGGCCCGGGGGCTGAGGAGGCCCGGTCAGGCCCTGTGGGTTGATGCGTTTCCTTCCGCGGCTGCCTGGTGTTTGACCGGGCAGGGCACTGTCCCGTTCCCTCGACGCCTCTGCCTTTGTGTAACTCGTCGGCCGTAACCACTTGGTGCTTTTCCCTTCCCTCCTCCCACTCCTTTTTCTTCCTTTTCGTTTTCCTTCGACGTCACCTTGGCGTGGGGGCTTCACCTCGGGGCAGTGTATAGGAGGCCGTGGCATAATTGCCCTGGTATTGCAGTCCGGGCTCTGTCACATCCCCAGAGGTAAGAGGGTGATCTCATTACCCCTAATAAATACATATAGTATTTTCTTCTCTCTTCTTCTCAACTTCTGTCTTTGAGCATGACGGGAAGGAGCGATCTTATCTGGGCAGAGCCCTGCAGTGATGGTGCCTGGGAGGGTGTGGGCTCCCCGAGCACCCTGCTTGCCAGTCCGGGCCTTTCTCGCTTGTGCTCCCGTTTGGTGTTGAAATCTCAACCTGCAGCTTCAGGGAGAGCAGAGTGTGATTGTGACAGCTAACACTGAGTGTTGCTACTGTGTTTTTACCTCTCAAAGGCGCCGGTTCTTAAGAGGGCTGCTTTGGAAAGCTGTTGCCTGTGCTGTCGATGCAAGCCCGTGCCTCAGAGTTGTGTTCTAGCTTAGCCGTAACGTGCGCTGGTTGTTTGCTGAAAAGAAGTGTCTTTAAATGGGTAACTTGACTATAAATGAATGTTAAACTGTAACTGATGTTGTTATGTTAGCAGTTTTTAGCATGTGTGAAATTCCAGATAAGTAGTTAACATGCTGTTAACCTGATACAGACTTATATGCTGTATGTATTGTGCAGTTCCCTTAGGTGTAACTAATGCATAACCTTCATAAAAGACATTATATTATTGCATAAAGTGTTTGCAAAATAACATCAAGAGGGCAGCAGTTTCTCTTTGAGAAATAAGCTCCTTTTTGAGGCCTTTCTTAAATAAAAGTCTGCTTTTCACTAATCAGTGTACTATTTCAGTTTATAAACAAGCTAATAGAACAGTTTGTCTTTAACTGGGGAAACAGTTATTAATTTGTTAGGCTGAACATGATGAATTAGGCATGAGCAGAATAGTGCTGCTTATCTGAGTAAAGCTGAGAGGGAGAATGACTTCTTATTCTTTTTTAGATCCTGAAAAGCTGGATTTCTCCATGCTTTACCTTCTTATAAAAGCACAGTACTCTTACAGAGACAACCCTGTATATAGGAAGCTGAATGGCATCAGCTCTTTTGTTGCCTTCTGGCAAATTGCTTACTTTACTAAAAGAGGCCATAATGTCTGTAAAGATACATTTTCTATTCTCTTCCTATTCCCCAATTCCATATATGAGGATGGAAGACAGCCATGGCTGTTCACACAGCTTGGGTCTAAGAGGTGTTAGGACTAGCTTTTCACTGTTGAATCCAGCGGAGTTCGGGTTTTGATTTGTCTCTTCCTTCTTATATTTGGGCTGTGTTCATTATGATGCAGCACAGACACAGTCCTTACTGAAATGGAACTGTGCATGGCAACGTTGGCTGCTTGCTCTATCATGACTTATTCTCTCTTAATGGATTTACTATACTGTGTTTTTAAGGATGTAGTTTTTAAATACTTTTGTATTTTAAATGGTTTTGGTTTGAAAGTACTTACATGAAGTATGATGAAGTCTTGTATCAGTTTCTTTCACAGCTGGGTTACAGGTGTAACTTACAAGCAAATTCAGTAGTCCTTGAGAAGGTCCAATTCCAATTATGCATAGTAAGACTTCTTTTATCACTGATTCTTATGAGGCTCCACATTGGATATATTTACAGGACACTTGCTGTATTCTAGTAAGTCTTAACAGTAGGTTTGGAACAAATTACTTGCCTTTTAGGTCCCTTCAGTCTCATCTCCTATTTCTTGTTGTTATTTTTACTAGAGAGAGTCACACAAGTAGCAATACATAAAACTGTTGGGTATGTAAAGCAGAGAAGTGTAGTAAAGCTGTTTTCCTGTTTGTCACATGAGTAAATGTTAAAAAGTGGGCTGAAATCTCTCATGATAGAGATTCTCAGCCTGGTTGATGTTTGGAGGAGAGCCTTTTCATTCAGGGATGAATTTAAGTGCTGATGCTGCAGAAAATGATAACTGAAGAGATAATACATGGGGGATTTGTGTATCACAGATTTCACTGAATACAAAACTGGGAGACAGCAGTAAAGCAGAACTTTGCATGACCCTCTTGTGTTATTTTTTTGCAGTTATTAAGTATTGGTGATTTTATTTTTTTTTTAGTATAGAAAATCTAATTTTGAGTTAGTAAATTATTTTCCTAAGCTATTTCTGTGTCATATAACTATGATTGACTTTATGTTCCACTGTTTAGCTGTGCTTTTTAAGGGCAGAAATAATGATGCACAGTAGGTCACTGATATGTATATTGCAGTGTTTAAAATGTTTCAGAGGAGCAGAGATTTTCATATAAAGTAGAAAACAGACAAATAGCAACCAGTGAATGAAGCATCTTAATGCTTTGCTCAAACTTTCCCTGTGTTTATTCTTTCTCAGGAATAGTAACTGAGTGACAGGAGACAGACAGATGTGTGGCAAATAAGGAAGGTGCGTACATGAGGAAAAGATCTGAATGGAGGAAAAGGCCTTGGTTTTTCCAGTTAGCTGTGACTGATTTCAGATGACAAGGGAGCTATAACAGCATAAATAATAAAGGTTGACTGTATGTCAGAGAGTTAGTGTAGAAGAGAGGAAATCAAAAGTCAGTTTTTATTGACTGTAGCAGATTAGAAAGAATTTGAGGACATTACTGAAATGTCAACAGATCTCCACTTGTAATGCAGCCTCCACTGTGGTGTTGGACATGGCCCAAACTGCCAGGCCTACAAAATTCTTAATCTATTTTAGTAGATTTAGAATTCCATCAATGTCTTTATTACTAAATGTTTCTGGTTATTTAAGCTGACAGTTATCATGGTAAATGTAGTTCCCTCAGAATGCGGCAAGCCAGCAGAATTGGGAAGTGAGTGTGTATATTAAAGTGAGAAGTTTCCTTCCATGCTGTGGTGTGTGCTTTCTCCTATTCAGTTATACACCAGAGTTTGTCTGAACAGTGGGATACACGAGCACGTATCTTTCTTACAAGGTTTTTTTCCCCCCATGATAATTATGAACAATAGGAACATTCTTAGAAAATACTTAATGGAGTTTGGAGCCAAATGAACCTTTGTGCAGTTGCAGTGCATAATTGTGTGAAAATACAGGATAACCTCAGTGCCAAAACATGGGAATGTAAGTAACTGGCTTTAGCATAAAACATTAAGAAGTGAAGCAAGTGCTGTATATGTCGTCAGGAAACAAACAATACAAGAAATACAACAGTCAGTATATGCTTTCTTTTGATTTCGAGCCTAAATGCAACAAGACATGGCTGGAAGCATTGCTCTCAATGCTTTAGAACATTACATAAGGAACATAAATATAAAAATTCTAGAGTGCTTCACTGCCACACAGAAATAATGTAGCTGCTTTAAAATAAGTTGCCTACTGAAGAGGTCAGAATAGGGCTCAAGTTCAGGTTTTGAAGTTACACTTTAGTGCAGAGGATGACTGAAATGGAATGGGAGATGTATTTGAGCTGTGTCAAATTTTGTTTGACACTGATCTCTCAGATTAGGACTTCGAAAATGGGTATGTCTAAGGTCATCTTGATCCATGCAGTAGCCTAACTTTGAGAAATACTGATATGTATTCATATATGGCTCAATTCTATAAATAACTTTCCTCAGCACTAGGTAGAGCAGCAGGGTTTTGTTGCCGTTGAGGAAGGAAGCTTGGTTCATTGTCTTTGCACTAAGCAGCATTTTCTCCCTCCAGGGACTTGCAGAAGCATCTAGAATGTGTAGGTGTTTCTTTAATCTTGGAGAAGGAACTTATTAAGCTTTCTGGTGCAGAACTATATGAGCCACTTACTTTTAACAGATGTTATCTGCACTAGTAGGGAGTTGCAGGGCTGGTAGACATTTGTGGCATTCAACAGTTTAAACAGTTTTCAGGTTTGAACATATGCCTTTGCCTTGAAAATCTGAATAGTTTCAAGTATTTTATGTAGAAGAAAGGTGGTTCAATGGTGAGGTTGCTGCTCTGGGACTTGGGAAACAGGTTCAGCTCACTGCCTTGCCAAAAGCTTCCTGTGTGGCCTGGGACAAGCTGCTTCTCTGTCCCTCTGTTCTCATACTGAAACTGCAGAGCAGTAGCAGCTCTCTGTATCGCACAAGTGTGACAAGGAATGTCAGCCAGTTTTTTATGTGTTCAAGTGCTGTAGTAACATGGGGCATGCAGCTTCATTGTGCTAGAAGGGAGAGGCTGTTAGAGACTGCCGAAGGCAGAAGCCAGGGGAAACTCCATGGAGAAAGAGTAGCATCAGAAAAACAGGGAGGGGAAAAAAGTTTTTACTTGGAAATTTCATGGATCACTTAAAATCAGAGATAGCAAGTCCTTAAAACTTTTTGGTGCACTGCATTGCTGTGTTTGTTTAACAGAGGATAAAACCAGGGTTTGAATACCTGAATGAACCAGGCAAATCTTTTCTATTATGATTCTGCCACACAGGAAACAATAGCAAAGCTGTCTCTGTTCCTCTTTTGACTGTTCTCTTTAGAAAGTGCTTTTAATTCCATACTAGCTAACCATTACATCAGTTTTGTTCGTTTGTTATTCTGGCATGATAGGCAGAATCTCTTTAATTCAGTCTGATTTGTTGACTTTTCATGTGAAAGAGGTTGAGAAAAGTTAACATCTCTACCTCCCCACTCCCCCAAAGGGAAAAAGAATTTGCAGCCACCTCTAAAGTGTGGTATCTTTAGTAACTTGATAGAGTTAAAAGTATTTTGGCTTTTAAAATCCTTCTCTTGGAAATATTAAATGGTATTGTCATTACTGTAAACTGAAAACTAAAACTGAGGCTAGACAGCTGTTATCAAGCTTTGCAAATGTGTTTTCATTGTTGAGAGTCAATGCTCCCAGAGCAGTCTCTGTCTACTGACAGATAGGTGATAAATTCATTAGTTTAGTATGAAATTGTTTTGATGTGTGTGTTCTCCATGGGTGCTTTGGTACCCACCAGATTTACATCCCATGTCCAAGAAAATGTGTTTGAGCTTGTTCAGACTAGTGACTTAATTAAGTGTTCTGCTGTTAAGCACTAAAACAGTTACATGGCAGGTTTGTTCTAGGAGTGAGCAGCCCTCTTAAACTGCACTTCAAAAGATGTTGTTAAATATATTGGTTAACTCCTTAGGGAGGTGTATAACAACAGATGGGAACTTAGGCTATACTAATAATTCATCTGATTAATTATTTCTACAGCTAGTATTTCTACTGCCTGGCTGTGTTAGTGCTGCAAAATGAGGGAGCAATGCTGCATGGAGACCTCAGAGCAGCTTCCAGTATCTGAAGGGGCCTATAAGGATGCTGGAGATGCACTCTTCCTCAGGGACTGTTGCGACAGGACGAGGGGTGATGGGTTCAAACTGAAGCAGGGGAAGTTCAGGTTAGATATAAGGAAGAAATTCTTTACTTTGAAGGTGTTGAGGCACTGGTACATGTTGCCCAAAGTAGATGCTTCATTCCTGGCAGTGTTCAAGGCCAGGTTGGACAGAGCCTTGGGTGACATGATCTAGTTTGAGGTGTCCCTGCCCATGGCTGGGGAGTTGGAACTTGATGATCCTAAGTTCCTTTCCAACCCAAACCATTCTGTGATTCTGTGTTGTTGCTTCAGAAGTGTTCCCCCTTATTCAGGACTCCAGGATTTGGTCATGTTTATTTTTCCTCATTAACCTTTTTTTCCTCCTTAAATTCACTTACACTGTCTTGCCCTAATGTTCAGGTGAAGGAGCCGCCTTTTTTAGGAGGTTCCATTTGTTCCTTTCTTGGGGGAAGGCCACAGTACAGTATGTTGAAAGCCACTCTGTTGCATACTCCTGGTGAATTCAGGATTTCCAGGCATGTTGTTACACATACACAGGACTTGTGATTCTTGTGGAGTATTTCCGCCTTGCTGTGTATAGGTCAGGCAGCAATCCTGCTGAGCTCCAGGAGCCTGATGACTTCCTGCTAGTATTGGGATTACTCTGTAGGTGGAGCATTGTTGTTCTCCATAGTCATTGTAATTTATGTTGTGAGAAACACCAGTGTGCATGTAGGACAACAGCTGTGTTGTAAACTGGTATTTGTGTCATTGGACAAGTAAGAAGAAAGGTAAAGAAGGTCAGCAACTAGACATGGGCTGTTCCTGATGTGTGGACAATTCCCTACTCTCCCAGCTTGCTTCCAAGGAGGAAGACTGCTGGAAGTTAATTGCATGAGAAGTTAGAGTGAAGTATGTGCTTCAAGTGTGTGCTGGCACTACGTTTCAAAACTTACCACTGCAGATAAGCTTTTATATTATGGAGTTTCTCTCTGTGTCAGGTGAGGCTTTTATTAAAAATACCAGAGTGGGATTTCATTTTCTTAATTTAAGGAGTATAAAGAAAGCAGAGGGGGAAGGTAATGACCTGAAAACCTTGCCATTTGATGTGAGCTCAATTTTCTTCTCCCACCACAGTAAGCAGGAGCTGGCATGAATTTTGTAAATGAGTGTTGGTTCACTTACATGAGTCAGACAAAGACTTCTTCTTCCTAAAGATCTTTCATTAAACTTGTGCTTAGTGAAGAGCTCCGAGATTGATCCTAATCACTGTGAATCCTGGTATGGTTGATAAATAAGCTCTGTTTTGGAGGAGGTTTCTAGTCTTTGGCGTATTGGGCATTCTGGCTAGCATAGTGGCTTATCCAATGAACTGAACATGGTCTGTGTTGTAATGTCCCACGGTACTAAAATCACAGTGAAGTGAAATCTTCATGGCAATAATTTTTCCTTCCCAAAGTGTTAAAGTAAATGAACCATTGAATTGTTTTTTTCTACACTGAATTTGCTAAATTAGATCTGTAAAATCAAATGTGATACTTAGTTACTTTGTGTGCTTTGGTTTCATTAAATCCTTATACATTCTTTAAAAAGGTCAAACCGGGTATTCATCTGATAAGTGTTCTTTTCATTATTTGATACTTTGAATGAAGTGAAAAAAGTAATTTATTTATAGGCTTTGTTAGACTCCACAGTTTGGTTAGGAGTGCTTAAAATACATGCTTGCTTGCTTTGTTCTGAGCTCACTGCAAAGTTGTTAAATGTGTTCATGTGCCCTCTAATATGCTGTGCTACTAGTAGACATGTGAAATCACCCTTCACAGGTATTCAGCTATTCAGAGCTGGCTTTAGAGTGTCTTAAATAGGTACAGCTCAATGGAATTAGTCTGAGTATAATATTCATAGAATCCCAGACTGGTTTGTGTTGGAAGGGACCTTAAAGCTCACCCAGTTCCAACCCCTGCCACGGGCAGGGACACCTTCCACTGGAGCAGCTGCTTCAAGCCCCTGTGTCCAACCTGGCCTTGAACACTGCCAGGGATGGGGCAGCCACAGCTTCTCTGGACACCCTGTGCCCGTGCCTCAGCACCCTCACAGAGAACTTCCTTATATTCTGGCATTTAACTTCGGAACTTGCCTTTGGATCTATGTAAAGGTGATCTTTTACTACTGCAACACTCATAAGTTTCCCTCTGTTTGGCTTCTATCCAGTGCTTTCAGCAGAATGTTTTGGTGCTACTGAGGCAGATGATTTTTATTTTCTAAGTAGTGCTTTCAGTATGAATTGAAAACACTCTTACGCACATGCTGCTATTTCTTTAACAATGTAAGAGTACGCTGTGAAAACTGAAGAAGATATTTCTAGCCTGTGAATTTCCTAACCAGCTGGCCTCTTCATTTTTTTTGCATACTTCACAGGAAGAAGGTCTGTGTTTGTTTGTGCTCGTGAGTCTGTAGCCAGGATTTGGAGTGAGAATCATCAACACTGGCTCAAAAAATGGCAAACTTGTTCTTTAACCACCCTCACCTTCTTTTTGTGTCAAATGCTCTCAAGTCAGACAAGCTTCATCAGGAGTTGTAGGTTTATGGAAGTAGTTTTGGGGCTTCAGATTCATTGCAGTGATTTTGAGACTATTGGCCTTTCACGTTTGAAGACAAGTTTGGGTTGAATTTGAAATAGCTGGCACTGTGTGGAATCTTGAGTTCTCAGAGTGGTTGGCCCAGATGAAGCAGTTACCAGCAACTGAAATAAAACAGGTTTTTTTACTAATGAGTAACTAGTGATAATACTAAGTAATCCTAGTAAGTAATGTGCTTATTCCCTGCTTAATTTTTAATATGCTTTAGTTGTAATGAATGGAATAATTTCTATAGACTAATGCATGTAAGCATTTTCAAGAACAAGGATCTAATTTGTCATATTTGGAGTTTCACATACAGCACTTCTGTAAAAGGCTCATAATAACATTAGAAATAATTATAGCTAATAATCAACTCTGAACCTGCTTTTTTATTAAGCATGAAGTCTGTAACTGAAATTAATAAGCTTTAAAAATTGGGTTTGAGGATTGTATGAGATAAGTCCAAGTGGATGAGCGTAACTGTATTTTGTTTTCCTCATCTCTGGTCGTATCTCATGTTGAGTAACTTTGGATTACCTGAACTCAATATGAAATGGTGAAAACTGTAGTTCTGATTGTTGTAAAAATTTCGCCTTATTGAACATGCTCTTTCATTGTCTTTTAACTTTGTTATTTTACTTTATTGCTTTCTAGGCCAGAATCATCACTCATAAGTTATTAATAGATACATTTTCAAGAGTGTCTTTTATAATGGCCTCAGTGCACAGGAGGCTTCTTTTGATTTGCATTAGCTCAGTGCATTTAGAGGGACATCTACAATACATGGTTTATCTAGGCACGAAAACATTAATAGATAAGGTTTTTGTTATGGCTGTCTTAAGAGATCAGTGATAGAGAGGAATTTTGCATCCTGTGCAGTGTGTTTCCTCATTTCACCGTATCCCAGAGTGCTTGGCTGCTATTACAAATATCTAAAAATGGAGGGAAAGAGTTAAATTAAGAGCATGAAACGTCACTTACAGAAATTCCTGCAGATGTTTTTGAGGAAGTACCAGTCTGTTCCATTGTGAAGTGTACGGATCACTGTTTGAAATAGGCCAGTAGATGATGGATTTGGACAACTTCAGAATGATTTCCTTTGAATTCCAGTCTTCCTGTAAAACACACTGATATTTTTACCTGGACAAAGGTAACTTTACTGCAGTTTAGTCTAAGGATGAATAAGCTGTGCATGGATTTGATGTCATTTTCTGTGGTAACTGATTGTGGCTCTCTGAGCAGTGTCTGGAGTTGGGAGACTGCAAAACCTTAACTGCCAGTGCATTAGTGAAGGAGGTGGTACTTTATGTTCATGCATTCTTTGTGGATGATAACTTCATCTCAGTTCAGTTTGAGCAAAGTGTTTCTTATTTTGGTATATTATTATACCAAGGGTCTTAGGATGTTGAAGGTTTTACTGGATTCAGTGTATAGTGATGTATCAGCTGTATGGTAAGATGCATTTCTGTTGTAAAATGTATATTTTAATAAATGTTGGTTAAATGTGCATGGTGAAAGCAGCTGGGATTAATGCTGTGGAAATTAGGTAGTAGATAATATGGAATATGGCTGCCCATCCCTATCAGTGTTCAAGGCCAGGATGGATGGGGCTTGGAGCAACACAGTCAAGAGGAAGGTGTTCCTGCCTGTGGCAGGGGATTGGAACTGGATGAGCTTTAAGGTCCCTTCCAACACAAACCGTTTAGTGACTGTATGAATAAAATTGCAGTCTTCTGACTTGAAAAAGTACACTCTAAAAAGAGGGAACAGTTGGCTTACCCTGATGTAACAAGTCTTTCAGGAAAACGGATCAGATACATTTTGAGGACAAGATGGTTTTTAGATGATTCATCAGTGCAAATGATGATTCTAGGTTGTGGTCTGGCTGGAGGTTGTGTCAGGTACTGGAACAGGGATGCATTGTTTGATATGACCCATAGTTTGATCAGGGATAGGAGAGGTTAGTGCTACTGGTACTTATTTCATGTTGTTTAATATTGAAGGTTAACTTCTTACGCTTTGGAATTCTCTTCCAGGTGAATACTGGCCTTTTGCAGCTGCATTTTTCCTTTTTCTTGAGCACTTTGGAATCTAAATTTGGAGACTTCTAGTTCTCATTTGTAGATGTAGTTAAAACATTGCTAATAGTTTCATATGCATCTAGCAAATCAAAGTCATGTCTCCTCTGCTTAACCAGAAGCACAGTGTCTGTTGTGTCCTCCAGAATAAGAATGATTCAGTAAAGGATCTTTGGGTAATTTTTAAACAGTCAGTCCTAATGGGTCGGAGCAATCCCAGGCACAGCTACAGGTTGGGCAGAGAAGAGATTCAGTGCAGCCCTGCAGAGAAGGACTTGGGGGTGTTGGTCAATGAGAAAATGAACATGAGCCGGCTGCAGTGTGCGCTTACAGCCCAGAAAGCAACTGCATCCTGAGCTGCATCAAAAGGAGTGTGACCAGCAGGTCAAAGGAGGTGATCCTGCCCCTCTACTCTGCTCTCGTGAGACCTCACTTGCAGTATTGTGTGCAGTTCTGGTGTCCTCAACATAAAAAGGACATGGAACTGTTGGAACAAGTCCAGAGGAGGCCATGAGGATGATCAGGGGACTGGAGCACCTCCTGTATGGAGACAGGCTGAGAAAGTTGGGGCTGCTCAGCATGGAGAAGGCTGCGTGGAGACCTCATAGCAGCCTTCCAGTATCTGAAGGGGAGCTATAGGGGTGCTGGCGATGGACTCTTCATTAAGGACTGTAGTGACAGGACAAGGGGTAACGGGTTGAAACTAAACAGGGGAAGG
The DNA here is from genome assembly GCF_012275295.1 of Melopsittacus undulatus. Taxonomy (NCBI): domain Eukaryota; kingdom Metazoa; phylum Chordata; class Aves; order Psittaciformes; family Psittaculidae; genus Melopsittacus; species Melopsittacus undulatus. The sequence continues at coordinate 107,750,401 of NC_047530.1, forward strand.
TTAGATTGGATCTAAGGCAGAAGTTCTTTACTGTTAGGGTGGTGAGGCACTGGAATGAGTTGCCCAGGGAGGCTTGTGAACAGTCCATCTCTGGCAGTGTTCAGGGCCAGGATGGATGAAGCCTTGGGTGCCATGGTTTAGTGTGAGGTGTCCCTGCCCATGGCAGGGGTTGGAACTGGATAATCTTAAGGACCTTTCAAACCCTAACTATTCTATGATTCTAAATTATCTTTGGTTGTCATCAGAAATGCAGCCAAATAATGTCTCCAGCTCCTGGATTAGTGTTTTTCTGTCATGTTTTGAATATTTAGCAGATTGTGGCTTTAAGAGGTTTGTGAAAGATGAGCAGAGACATTGTCTCTCAGTTTAAATTATCTATACAGTGTTCTGCCTCTCCTCAAAGGGTTTCAAGGGGCTGAAAATAAAGGAACAACTGTCCTGGAAGATTTATATGACTTGTTTTCTAAGGCTGTTCTGAGCTGCTTATCTCAGGGTTGGATTTTTTCCCTTCCTTCTTTGTTGTCCTGAACGTATGCAAGAAGAAAGCTTTCATTGCTGTGCTCTTCAGGGTATCAGCAGGACAGTCTGAACTCATCCGTTACCCTTGGGAGTCAGTAAATGGAGTAAATGGCCAGTAAAGGAGGTGACCAACTGGAGAGTAGCTGATTTACAGCAGGAAGCTGATAGTAATTGCTTAGGCAAAAGCCAAGAGCACTCAATAATGAAGCTGTCCCTGGAAGTGCAGGAAGGCCAGGGGATTGCTGAAATGCTGCTTGCCTTCCCTTTGAGGCCGTGGAGCTAGTGTCAATAGCAGAGCTTAAAAAGGGGGTGGGGAGGAAGGATGGGCATGACTCAGGCATCATTTTATATTTATCAAGTCGTAGTTTTATGAATGCTGTTCATCATTTCAAAGAGATGACTAAGTAGGTAATGTATGTTTCTTAATCTTAGCTCATAGAAAAGGAACCCCAAAGTCACCTCCTGTGGCAGGTTGAATCCAAAGTTCAGAATGCCCATACACTAATAAAGCAGGAAGTAGAATTGTTACTCTAGAGAAAAAATAATGATGATAAAATTATACACAAAGCTTGGGGAAAGCAAGTGTCAAATAAAGCTAAAAGGTATTAAGGAGCAGTGCTCATCTTGCTTGTCTGCTTAAGCTTTCAGGTGGGTAGCGCAAAGCCTATTGGATGGTATTTTATTTGTATGAAGTTCCACCTTCTTTAGCAAGCTGGTGGTCCATGGGTTGTGATTACTTATGGGAATTCATAGAATCATAGGATAGTTTGGATTGGAAAGGACCTTAAGGTCATCCAGTTCCAACCACCAGCCATGGGCAGGGACACCTCATGCTATACCATGTCACTTAGGGCTCTGTCCAGCCTAGCCTTGAACACTGTCAGGGATGGAGCATTTGCTGCTTCTCTAGGCAACCTGTGCCAGCGCCTCAGCATCCTCACAGTGAAGAACTTCTGCCTTATATCTAACCTGAACTTTCCCTGTTTTAGTTTGAGCCCATCACCTCTTGTCCTATCACTACAGTCCCTGATGAGAGTCCCTTCCTCATCATCCCTGTAGGCCCCAGCTGAGCCTTAGCTGTCAAAGGAGAGATTGGGCTGTAGAAATGTTACATTGCATGCCACTTAATAGTCTTGCATGGACTTTGTACTTGAAGATACAGAGGCTGCAGTTAGTCTGTTAAGGAGGTGAGCTGAAGAACAGGTGCTGGCGTGAAACTAAAAATAGAAGTTAATGTAGAGAGCTGAAGCAGTGTGTTATAAATGGTGAAAGCGAGATGCTTGTGTGCCTCTGCAGGTTCTGTGTGTGCAGTTGTGCATTCACAGTGAGAGACAGGGAGGTGAGCTGTGGGTTTTATTTAGAGTGGTGCCCAGGAGGCTGGGCAGCCTTCAGTTTGTGATAGAAATGTTGTTTCTTTTCTCAGAGGAAAAGAAGGGGGAAATCGAAGAGAAGCTGGGTTGGTGAGGTATGTACCTACTTATATTAATACATTGTGCTGGAAAGAGGGAGGCAAGGCTTAAAGAATGAGCCCTGTTTGGATTAGAGCGCAGCCCTCCAAGAAGGGATTTTAAGGAGCTGAGAGTTTAATGGATTCTTACATAGCAGTGTCAATGCACACAATATTTTAGCTTCTGGTGGATTATGGTAAGAACCAAGAAGGAATGAACCACAGGGATACTTTTTGTGAAGTAGCGTTATGTCATTGACCCACATCTCCTCCCTCCCCTGCACCCTTGGGAGGGAAGGCAAAATAAAATGAAACTGTATGTGATCTGTTACAGGTTCCATGCCTGCAGCTTTTCTTTCTAAGAAATCATGATACTTTTATAATATTTTATCTAAAAAGTGGGCAGATTTGCAGCACTGTTCTGTGCTGCAGAAAATAATTACTTGTGCATGTGATAAGAGCTCTAAAACATCCACAGACTTGGAGATTTCAGCTTTATAATCACCTGAAATAATAATCTCATTAAAAATATCTGTGTAAGACAGGATCTGTATCCTGAAGAGCCTTTCCAGTGAGTTGTTAGGTTGGTGCTGTTCCAGCCACATTTCCAACCCTGAGGAATTGACGTTGGAGTTCTGCAATTCCTTTTGTGAGTCTTAAGTAGTAACGTGGTAATTCCATCGTTGCTGCTCTTTTGGTCTCTCTGGAGTTGCCAGGAAGAGCATTTATTGTAGCGGTGGTTTTGTCATGGGCATTCAGTTGCGTTAGGAACTGGAAGAAGGGCACAAATTGATTTGTTTTATATGTGCACTACAGCTTGTGGTTGGTTAATGAATGCTGAATGGAATTGGTATTAATTTACAGGGGAATCTTGCCAAGATGTGATGTGGTGGAAGCAGACTTTTAAAACTGGAAAATAATTGCAGGATTTTGTTTTATTTCAATTTCTAGAGGATTTTTTCTTATCTCTTATTCTTCAAAGAGCATCAGTCCAGTAGAAGTCAGTAATCCCATGGGGAATTTCAGACTAATCTGAAAAAAACAACAGTATTATACAACTGAAATTTTTCACTTCATGATAGTTTATCCTGTATTTTCATTAGAGGACAGAGGAACTGCAAATAGTGTCATTTTGCAGGCTAGAAGTGGTTTCTATTGAAATAGAAAACCTGTATGAATTTAGGGGTGTTTTTCCTATGAAAACTGATTTATTGACCAAGAAGAGAAAGCATCTTGATTGTTGTCTTTTGTCCTATTAACTGTTGGAGTAGTTTAACTTTAGCTAAGTGTATGCTTAAAATGGAGCATTATGAGTATTCTCCTTTCATTTTCTTAAAAGGTTTTTTGAAACATAGGTTCTTCTATAGGGGAAAAGTGCTTTGAGAATTCAGTTGGTTTTCTCCAAGAACTCTTAAATCAACCTGTGTCTTGTTTCAAACCCAAGTTTTCATTATTTCGTTTTCTTCACATCTGCAGACAGCACAGCTTGAGCCTGCTCAAACAGGAAACCAGCCACTGATATTGGCTTTTTTTAGGCACGGTGCTTTTCTGAGCTTCAGAAGCTGTTGATATTAGGCTGAAATGGTGTCCTGGCAGGGCTGTGTATGTGGTTGAGGGACCACTGGGCACAGCTTAGGATAATACTAGGAGATGACAATTTATATAGCCATTTAAATGGAAATAATGTGAGATGCCAACTTCTGCCAGCTTAGAGGTATCATTTAGAGCACATCTACCCTTAAGCTTGCCCCTAGCTGCAGACGTGCTTATGGTGAGATGTTGCTCCAGTGTGAAGTGAACCCAAGAGCCAGCATGTGAATTACTGATGAATGTTCATTATAATTATGCCATTTTTCTTAAGAGTGCTCAAGTGTTCGGGTTTGCTGTTACTTATAACTTGGTTACAGAGCTTAGCTTAGATCTGCAACATTTAAATTGTGAGGAACATAGCAGTAAAATTTAGATTAGCTTAGAAAATTTTGTTACTTTATTGAATAGCCCTGTGCCTTTGAAGATTTAAACCTAAATGCTGACCTTAAATATGGAGATAAACCTGATGGAGACAGAAAATAAAACAAAGCCGTGAGGCACTTAATCAAGTGGTTATACACAATCAATGTCCTTGTAGCTATACAGCTATATTGATGTCTTGCATCTCAATACAAAGTGTGTTAACTTTGTTATACGCAAGAATGCATTTAACTTGAGAATTTAACAGCTTATATTAAAAACCATTCAAACCACTAATGTTTCTAATAGTCTGTCATCACCATGATAGTATAATCTCTTCAGCTACTGAATTGAGATTGGTAGATCTGATCCCTAATGCCAGACTTGATGCCCTGATGCATCAGAGGATTAGTTTGGTGCTGGGTACAAAAAGGCTTAGTTAGTTTACAGATTGAGTTAAATGACTTAAAATTGTGCAGTATTGTATCAAATTCATAATAATAGATTTAAAGAAAAATGTTTCTCAAAGTAATTGAAGCAAAATTTGACTGGTATTCTACTTAGTCATACAAAATTACAGCTGTAAAAACAAGCATATATCTATATGTTTGTGTATCTGATCCCCCCAAAATAATTGTGTGCTTATCTGCATACCTGATTCCCCCAACCACTTTAGAAACCATATATCATGTTTTACTGTGGTATATCAATAGCTACAGATAGTTATCTGGTGTCTGCCTCGTGTGTGTGTAGATAACTATATTTAAATTGAATAACTTTAAGGAAATAGTAAAGGTAGACAATTTTAAGGAATATTAAAAAGAAACTTCCATCTTACACAGTGAAAGCTGTTACAAAAAGTGTGAAGTGCTTAAACCTTCTATGGCTCATGTTTAATATTTTTTGACCTGTAGTATTTCTGAGTTATGTACTATATTTCTGGGGTTTGTAACAAAATGGAAAGAAGACTGAATTGTTTCTTCCAAGCCCTGAGAAAGATTGGCACTGGCCTGATTTTGATCATATTTAAATGTTGAGTTATTGCCATTTTTAGCTGAGTATGCAAATATCCTTTTGGTCTTACATGGCTCTGAAGGTAAAATGACTGTCCTGTAAAATAAAAGGAAGCAAGAAACCATGATACAATAGCCTGCAGCAAGACAGAGCCATAAAAGGTGAAGCAGACGAAATGGGAAAAGGTGGTCAGCAGGATAGATTTATAACTCTTATTTGTTTAAAGCAAAACAGCAAAAAAGCCAAACCTTCCTCCACCAAACCCCAAAATAAAATCAAAACCAAGCCTACAACCCTCAAACTTAGCACCACATGGATATGGAGGAGTTCAGTTTTGAGCTAGCAAGTGCCTTCACATCTTTGCTGCTGCATGTACAACTTCATTTTGATTATTATTTAATGTGTAAGGATGAAAACTTGGCTATTCTTAGACATTGTTAGCCATGAACTTCTCTTTGTAGGAGAGGAGAAAAATGTGAGCAATGTTTCTAAAAGCCTTTTTGTTGAATTTGCCTAAGCAAAATAAGAGAAATCAACGTTGGCAGTAGAGCTGCTGACAAAGATCTTTTCTTGACCATGAAAGGCAGTGTGGAAGAAGGAAGTGTAAACCTAACATTAGCTCAACTTTGTGCAAGTTGTGAAGGAGAATGTTTGATTACTCTTTAGTGATCTTGCAGAAGCTAGTCTTGATGCCTATCAACTACTTACCACTTGTGTCTTTGCATTTAGGGTATTAGATATCCTAAGTATATGCTTCAAAGAAGTAGGAGAGACCTATCTAAAAACTCAGTGGTGATAGCGGGGGGGGGGGAAACAGCTACGCTTCACTTACTCTTCTGTAGAAGCTTCTTTAACTACAAGTTGAAACTGCTCAAAATGTCGTGGGTAGGCGTAGAACAGGCTTAAAATTAGTAAGGAGGAACTTTGCTTGACTTCTATGCTTCTTGTTCTGCAGTGTGATGTCCAGGGTCAGAAATGCCTTATGTGGATCGTCAGAATCGCATCTGTGGATTCCTGGATATTGAAGAAAATGAGAATAGTGGGAAGTTTCTGCGGCGGTACTTCATTCTGGACACGCGAGAAGACAGCTTGGTGTGGTACATGGATAACCCACAGGTGAGGTGTTCATGGCAGGAATTTCTTGGCTCTCTCCCCTTTTCCATGTTTTCAGATGAACAAATTTACTTAAGAAAAATGGGGTTTAGTATTGTCTTATGGACCTGGAAGCAAGGGGGAAAATGTAACATAAATAAAATAGCTCTAAATAAGTGTTTCTTGTATGTGCAGTCTTTTAAAGAAAAAAATATAGTTCATATTTCTATGTAAAATATTAACAATTGCACTTAATAGTGAAACATTAACAACAACTTGAGCATCAGTGAATTACCTCCCGTACAAAGACAGGCTGAGAAAGTTGGGGCTGTTCAGCCTGGAGAAGAGAAGGCTGCGTGGAGACCTCATAGCAGCCTTCCAGTATCTGAAAGGGGGGCTACAAGGATGCTGGAGAGGGACTCTTCATCAGGGACTGTAGCGGTAGGACAAGGGGTGATGGGTTTAAACTTAAACAGGGGAAGTTCAGGTTAGATGTAAAGAAGTTCTTTCCTGTGAGCGTGGTGAGGCACTGGAACGAATGGGTTGCCCAAGGAAGTTGTGAATGATCCATCCCTGGCGGTGTTCAAGGCCAGGCTGGACAGAGCCTTGGGCAGCATGATCCGGTGTAAGGCATCCCTGCCCATAGCAGGGGTTTGGAACTGGGTGATCTTAAGGGCTTTTCCAACCCAAACCGTTCTATGATTCTGAACATCAGTGAATTCCCAATATATGGAATTTAAATATTGACTGGAGATTTAGGGATAAGACAGGAATCTGAATTTGATCACATGTAGAAATCGGTCATTAGTTTTGAATCATGATGTACTATACATTAAGTGCCTTGAGTATTCATTACAGGTTCTCTCAGGCACTAGTTAGTGCTGTATGATACAACCAGATCACATACTTGTTTCACTACACATATCTTGTAATTCACCTGTAACCTTTTGTGGAACTATGCAGTTTTCCTTACGTGGGTCAGTTATGTGTTTCGCATTACTTTACCCCAACAAAACCAGTCACTGAAAAGCAATTTCTAATGATGTTCCATTTTCAGTACAGCATGAGTGATAGATGAATGAGGAAAGCTTCTATCCAGCATGATGAAGAGCATCCTTTATGTAAAAGCTACTTTTACAGTGTAAATGCATCAGTGTGTTTTCTAGCACAGAGGAGAACAGATAATAGCTTAAGGTTTGGGTACAGAGACAGTGAAAGCACAGGATCTGGGTCCCTCTGCCAGGAGAATACTCGTGTACCATTCTGCCAGGAAGACCAGAGTTAAAACACAGTAGAAATCTACTGTTCAAAGGAACCAAACAGCAAAAAAAGATGTTTAAACAGTGTGCAGCCCCATGAATGTGAATGTGACTTGTGGCTGAAGCATTCAGCAGTTCTTACTGAGGAGAAAGAAGAAAGAATTTCTGGAAAGAAGAGATCAAACACTGAGATCAAATGTTTGATCTCAGCGAATGAGACGAAGCAATTCTTTTCTTCAGTTTCTCCTGTGATCTAAGCAGGGAATGTGGGCAGAAACTTGAAATGCTGTAGAAATTTAAATTCTTCAGGGTTTTAACATTAATATTTGCACTGCACACCTCATAGAGGTTTTAATTTAGGCTTTCATATGTATTTTATAATGTTAGCATCCACGGACAAATCAAAGGGTGCCTTACAAGAGGCACATTGAAGCTGCTTGATGTTCTTCCACTGTTTTAGTTTTGGAGAGCAGTGGGGTTTTTATAGAGCAGCTGTGTTGGAGGCAACTCTAAATCCTTGAAGTGATGAAAAACTCTTCATGTAAGATGAGTCTATGGTGTGTGCAGAGCTTCACTGGGCTCCTTGCTGCTGATAGAAGTACTCTATTTGTAGCTGTGAAAATAACGGTTTTAAGCCCACCAATAACCACACTACTGTCTTAATATAAAACTGGTATATGCTGGGGTGTAAATATGTTGGATAAAGTAAAAGTTAATTTATTTGGGCAGAATGAAAGGAATTATTTTTTTATCAATTTCAGTGTTACTAGTCTATGGTAAGCCTATAGTGAGAACCTACTTCTTAATGTTGAAATATGCATGGAGTATAAACCAATATGCATCTGTCTTTCTGACTGTAGGTAGCGTTAAGGCTCTTATTTGGGATGTACATTAGGTGCTATGGAATAGGGAAGAGCACTTCAGTTGGGAAGAGGATCAGCAAGAAGATGCAGTATCATTCTTAGGGCTTCCAGGGAGGCCTGTAGAGGGAAGAATGATATTGCAGCATAAAGTGCCATGACAGGAAAAGGGGAATGGCTTTAAAGTAACAGAAGGGAGATTTAGATTACAGACTAGGAGAAACTGTTCCCTGTGAGGGTGCTGAGGCGCTGGCACAGGGTGCCCAGAGAAGCTGTGGCTGCCCCATCCCTGGCAGTGCTCAAGGCCAGGTTGGACACAGGGGCTTGGAGCAGCTGCTCCAGTGGAAGGTGTCCCTGCCTGTGGCAGGGGTTGGAGCTGGATGAGCTTTAAGGTCCCTTCCAACCCAAATTGTTCTAGGATTCAGTGAAAAAAGTAAATGGAAAACAACACTCTATTTAAAGGAATAAGGAAGACTGTTCCATCAGAATGAATGAAAATGTTAACCATTTTTTGTGTTGTTCAGTTCTTTAACTCTTGTATTTGTAAGCTACTAGCTGATTGCGAACCCTAATGTGAAGACTAATAGTATGTTAAAACAACAGAGAGCTCCTTTTTTGGATATATATACTGAGGCTTAACTGCAGCTTTAGGAAGTGTCATGGTCTTTCCCTGCAATGACTTTAGGATTAAATGAAAAGATGTGATTTTTCAATCTGTTTGGAAAATATGTGAGACAGCCTTTGAAGTATCTGACATAATAGATGAATGTCACTTCTTGTCCCTTCCGCCTGCCCTGGTCAAAATACATAAGAGTCCACCATCTGTTAAGGAAAAAGTATCCTTTCCGGATTTCCTGGATGCAGACCTGCAAGAATCCTTTTTCCTTTAGTACAATACATAAACCTCTGAAACAATTACTATTTGTATTGTTTCTAGCAGTCTTTCTGTTTTTAGTTGGTTAACAGATGTGTGTACAATAAACAAGTACCTTAGATCCTGTTCCAAGCATACATTGTGTATTGTCTATAAAAACACATAGGCTTTGCTTTTTGTTTGGGCAATTACTTGCTTTTTATGCATAAACACTGACTGTGAGATGAGAATAAACTAGTTTCACTTTGTAACGTGATTTGTTGCAGAATCTTCCCTCTGGATCTCCACCTGTGGGAGTCATTAAACTTACCTATATTTCAAAGGTAAGCTGATGCATAAGACACTTGGTGCTAAATTATTAGTGAGAACTCCTGAAGTCCTCAACTTTAGACAGCTTCAAATGCCTTTTACATAGTGCATGGGAAGCCTTTTGCTTGTCTGCTGCTCCTGAATTCTAGAGAAGTGTTACAGACACTTCAATGGTACCAGGTTAAAATAAGAGCAGACTAATTACTCTGTTGTCTGTGTCTGTTTTGTGGTTCCAAATGCCAGCTCTTTGTGCTGCATGGTATTAATATTTCTGAACCGTATGTTTCAGTTCTTTTATGACTATTTGAATTCCAATTAGTCCTGCAGAAAAGACAGGCTCTTTATGAAGTGGAAGATTAAGTCTTTGGGTGTGATAATTTGCAAGTAATAATGTTCTTTAATAGAACAGCAAGGTTGCTAACTTTTACTTGGTTCATTACACTTTATATACACTCACATGCAAATATGTCTGAAAGAAACCTAAAAAGTCTCCACCATTAAATTTGTAGTGGGAACTGTATTAAAAAGTGGAGTAAAATAATTGACCTTTTGGTTTTCTGCTCATTTCTCATCTTTCCTTTGTTTTTCATGTTGTCTTACTGAATCTTCCCACCTTCTATTTTATTTCTTATTCTTGTAAAAGATATTATTCATGCTGCTTATATCACGAGTACAGAAATGTCTGTGGAGACCTGTTCATGTTCTTCCTGGTTTTCTTCTGGGCTTTCTTTGCCCCAGACCTCACTGTTGTCCCCTTCAGAAATCTGTAGCCCTGTGTCTCACTTTTAATGGGAGCAGGGCTGGTCACCTGTGCCTGTGTGCACCTTTGCCACAGCTCAAATGTGCCTCCTGGATGGATGCTCTAACTTCCATAGTTCTTGTAGTTATGTTGTATGTGTTTTTTTCCTGTTTCTGGCCCAGAAAAGGGGTTTGATGTGAGGCTGCTTTGCCTTTTCCCTCACCCTTGATAGAAGTGCTCTGTAATGTAAAAAATGTCAATGCCTCTCTCAAAACAGGACTCCTTGCTTTTCTTCTACCCCAACACTTCAACATTTTAGAGACTTCTGAAGTGGCTGCTATTCTTTTCATGTTAATGAACCAAAATACAACTGGTGTCATTGACAGTATGAAATGTCCTTGAATCTTCAGCTGAGATGAAAAACTTAAAAATACAGGTGTTAAAAGTAGAAATGCTATGTTTCCAGATTTCAACATTTGGTAATGAATCCTTCAACTTAAGGAACGGGAACATATGGCTTAAGCTGTCTCTTACCATAGGTTGCACATCTTGAACTGAGTTTTATGTAGTGTATTTTGTTATGTCTGTATATCTTTACATCTTGCAAACTTGCTATGCTGCTAATCTTCAAATGTAGCCACTTGAAAGAGAAAAATGTGATATCTGATGTACATTTTGTGTGCACAGTGGTATTTATAATCTGAATTTCCTTACTAGGTGAGCGATGCAACTAAGCTAAGGCCAAAGGCAGAGTTCTGTTTTGGTAAGTTCTTGCACACAGCATATGTTATCAAGTGCGTTCTTCAAAACCAAATACAATGTTCTGTAATTCACTACATATAGCTGGTAGTGTATAGTTTTAAAATTACTTATATTTGCTGTTTCTTCTTTAGTGTGAGGGAGATGCTGGCTTCTTCATAAGGCGTTTTTGTGGCTTTTTGTGTTGCAGTTCATTGAGGAGTAGGTGAGAGCTGGTTTTCAGATGCTTGACGTTTTTGAGGCATTAATAAGCTAATGGAAAACGCTGGGTGCTTTCAGAAGCATGGCATGCCTGTCAGCTCTGAAGACAAGTAATTTAGCTATTTCAGTCTGTATTACTCATAAAAGAGTTAATTCACCTAAAAATTTCAGCTTCTGTTGCTGCACTGAAGAAGAAGAATTTGCTTTTGGGGTACCTGCTAGGTTTCTTGATACTTCAACTTGTTGAAACTTGAGTAAAGCTTTAGATAATCATAAAACCCCCTTTAACGTAATTTGGACAGAATTTAACATAATTCCATGGTTTTTGACAAGCAATTGGCAGTCACAAAAGTATGTGTAGAGACTGGAATCAGCCTCTGCTCTGTTTATGAATAACTATTCTCTGTGGCTGTATTCATGCAAGACTTCTAGCTAAGGTGTAGGTACTAAAAATGCCTAAAGGTTGAAGACAGTTACTTAAGGTGTCCTTTACCATGTGGAGTGTTGTACAGGCCCAGAAAGGCAACTCCACCAGACTTATGCAGTCTCTGTGCTGAAGCCCATGAAACACTAATCACACCTGTGTGTAAGGCTTCAGGGATTCTAGACTAGTGCCTAGCGTGTTAGTTCAGTGCCATCTACAGATTCCTCTGCACATGCATGTGGAGAGGTGTTTGTCTTCATCAGGTGGAAAGTTGCTCTTGTCAGTGGGCCAGCTCTAAAAAGCCTTAATGATGCAAGATGCTAACTGAAAGCTTTGAATAGCTCTGATTTATGAAAGTGGTTTTGATGCTTTTTAGAGGAAAAATTTACATTTATTATAATTTTATTTAAACATTGGGAATTGTTTCAGTTAATTCATTATACAGTTCTGTGTTTTGACTTTATGTTTGCATCTAATACTGTTTGGTTCATCCACCTGGGGGAGAAAGGTGATAGAAGAGTAAAAAGCATATTTCTGGCATACATATGTTTGCTGTTAACAATGACTTGAAGAACTGTTATAGGTAGAGCAGTGAAATCTCTTCAGACCTTAAAGTTCTGGGAAGGTTTTAGTCACTTTTCACCCTAAAACTAATTTCAACAGAATTCCTTAGAATTTGTGAGAAAACTAACCATGATGTTTTTACTGGTACACAGAAATATATGTTTATCCTTTTTGGATAAAGTTATGCTAGGTGTTGCCAGGTACATAAACTTACTCAGAATACACTTTTTCTGGCAAGTTACTCAAGTAAAATCAACTTCTATATTCTGGCTCTTTAAAGGTGATTGGTCCAGAGCATCATATACTTACTAATCAATACTGATTTTTCCACACATTTAAAGAAAAAATACTAGTCAGTGATCATCGTGACATTGAGTTTGTTGCAAAGGAGAACAGATACTGGTCAGAGGGTTAACAGGAGAAATTGTAGAAGTCCCCAGGTATAAAACTTTGTTGCTTACAGAAATTGAGAAAAGGGAAGTGGAGCTGTGGAAAGCTCTGATAAAATTCGAGGCTTTTTCTGTGTAACAAAAAGACTCAAACAAATTCTGTATGATGCTTAGAAAATAGGAAGAAAAATAGGGGTTCTTTTAGAATAAAGGAAACCTGTCAAGTGGATGGATATATCTTAAAATGACTTTTTGGAAAGAAAAACAACTGGTTTGTTCATCTGAAATCAAATCTTTTATGAAGTTCTTAAGTTTGCTCTTAAATCTCACTGTTTGTTAACTTTTCACAATGGCTTTCAACAGTTATGAATGCAGGGATGAGAAAATACTTTCTACAAGCCAATGATCAGCAGGACTTGGTTGAATGGGTGAATGTTCTGAACAAAGCTACCAAAATCACAGTAAGTGCTTTAGCAATGCTTTCAAACGGTGACTGTTTCAAGATGCTTAAATGTGCTTTGCTTCCATTTTTTTTATGCTACAGTAGTTTTTATATCTACAAACAAGTCTTGGCTTGGCTTTCCAAGACCTAGAAGACTGTGCAGAACTCCCTCACACTTGAGTTTATTTCACTTTTTGCTTTGGAAATTGGACAAAAATGTGGTTGTTCTCATTACAGCATATGATGGTTCTAATAATTTAAAGTTAACTACACATTTAATATTAATTGAAATATCCAGCAAACACAGGCAGGGAGAAGATACACATGCATTTGCCTGCTGTCAAAAATGCTTCTTAAGGTATCACTAAATACTAAGCAAACACATTATGGCACATTCCAAAGGCTCTTTCCTTATTTCAAGTAACATCCAGTCAAAGAAACATTACTGCATTCTTCTGATAAGTATTAAATTACTTTCCTGGTTTGCATCAGGACAGCTGGTTATCACATGACAGAAAACCTCACATATTACCTCAGTCTTTGCAGGAGGCAGAAGAAATGGTTTTGTTTCTGTCCAGTTTTGGGAAGTGATGACAACTGTTTTGAGAGCATTCCCTTACAAAGAAAGGATTCTGAATGTGGTTGCACACATTCATGCTTGTTGTCATCAGCTTTCTCATTTGTAGGTTATCTAAGGATGTTTCCGTGAGTTGTTTGCATTGTTTTGAGGTATAAAAATGTTACTACTATTAATAAATAAAAGAACAGAATCTCAGAGCCTTCTCACTTAGTTTTTTCATAAGGAGGACACACCACAACCAGGCTTGAGTTGTTGCCAGCTCAAGAAACACAAAGAATGAATGGCATCGCATTAGAATTTAGTGCGCAACCTAGTTGTCGTATGTTTAACTTGCATCCGAAATGGCTGGTGAAGTCATTAGGACCAAGATCATTCAGTTTTGAATTTTCACAAGAGCAGTACTTGCTGTAGATTGTAATCCTACAAGATTTCTTGCATTTTTCAGTATTCTGAATGCTGATAATTTCCAAACAGCTATGAACCTCTGCAGTCTAGCACATCGCGTACCTGTTTGAGTGCTGTTTGAAAACGCATTCCTGTCGAAAGGTGATTGTGGGGTTGGTCTGTAACATTTTAAGTAGGAGTTTGTGACAGCTGCAGCACTTAACCCATAAAGCTGCAGCTACAGCCACCTTCTCTTGAAAGGCTGAGGCCCATGATCTGTGTGCAGAAGTAAAAAGTCTTCTCTTTCAGCACCAAACTTGGCTGTGAATGAGGCCCTCTTTTACATGTGCTGGCAAAGATGGGTGTTGTGCAAGGCTATGGGGAGGGTGGAAGTGAGAATGAGCCCAGTGCCACAGCTGAGCAAGCTGCTGAGTGCCACCTTCGCTTGGCCAGGGGGAAGCTGTCCCAGGCTGACATTGGTGCTCTCAGGACTGTTTGTACTTCTTTGCAGGTTGTTTTTCTGTAAAATAAGTAGTCCTGGGCATAGGAACTATAACCACAGCAGACTATAAAGTAGCTTTGTTTTTGTCTAGATCAGTTCAATTTGAAGTTTTGAATGTGCCACGCTCTTGGATGGTAATTCACTGTGTAAAGACAATTTGCATGTCCCTTCTTTCTGAAGAAATCTGATGTCCTGTCTAAATATCCATCAGGTTGCTGGCTAGGGTATTTTGGTGTGAGACTCTTGATCTCTTCTTGTTGAGGTCATTTTACTTGTTGAAGTCAAATTTACTTTATTAACACTGGGGGTGAAAGGAGATGATAAATAAAAATGTCTTAGGTGGCCAGTCAGTGCATTTTTTGGGTTGCAGGTATTTACTTCTTGCATAAACTCAGAAATCTGAGTAAACATTCTAGATCAAAACACTTATTGGGAGATTAGATTCCTCTGGTGTTTTGATTGCTTTAGTTCCACATTTGAGAGAATTAAAGCTAGTTAGGCTCATTTTGGACAGAATTTAGCAATATATGCAGGATTCGTGGAGGTGCACACAGTCTTCATGCCAAGTCTTGGAATATGAGTGCATATGTCACATTGGTCAGGCATCCTTTTTGACACAAGTCTCAATGCTGTAACTCCATATTTATGGCATTACCGTGCTGGCTCTGCAGGCACTGGGGCATCCCCAGTCTAAAGCAATTGCTACTGAAACTGAAAGGAAGTAAAAAATAAAGAACTAGCTCTTCTAAATATTAGCAGTGCTTCTTGAATATCAGCTATAGCACTTACAGCAAAACTGGGAATAGATCTGTAGATGTCAAGGCATCTGGTGAAATGTCCTTATTGCCAACAGATCTTCCAAGAACTAAAGCCATTGCAACAAGTATTCGTGTAAGCTGTTCCTAGCCTTTTACAATTAGAGAACATTTGTTAAATCCTCCTTAAAGACAAATGAAACATTCTTGAGTAATGATCAGAGCTTTTTTAAGTCTTCATAAAACTTACGTTGTCATTTTCTGCTTTCAGGTACCAAAGCAGTCTGATCCTCTGTGTCAGGTGGATAATGCAAATCGTCAAGCTGAAAGCCCAGGTGGAAAGAAGCAAGTCTCATACAGGACAGAAATTGTTGGTGGTGTTCCTATCATTACACCTACCCAGGTAAGACCTTTAAAGCAAGTGGGCTGTTATTTAATAGGGGAAGCTTTGTTTGACAGGCAAATAGGTTATGTATCACAATATAGCTTGCTTTGAGGACTTACCTTTTGATGTGCATGTCTTACTGATACATGCTGGGTTTTTTTGAGGATTTTATTATAGAAGGTTCTATTATCTTTATAAAAGAATTATACAAGACTAAAAATAATTACTTGAGTATTGGGGTTTTTTTGCTCAGAGATATTGGTTAGTGTGCTGAAAACATCTTGTGTATGTAAAATGAACTGTTGGTGGTAACAGTGCCAAAGTTCTGTCTTCTTTTAACTGCCAGGAAAAGTCTACAAAAAAAGGAGGTGATTATGTCAGTGGATTATGTCAGCTGCTTATATGTACACAATATTATTAGAGGTAATAAGAATGACAGCAAATTAAACTGTTGCAGAAGGGCCTTCTGAGATGGCATGCGTGGGCAAATAAGATGGGAAGTGAAATTCCATGAAAATAAATATGATGTCATGGATTTTGGGGAAAACAATCCTAGTTGTTATAGAAAATACTGGATTGTGAAATAACCATTTCCACTTGAGAGGTTAGATTTACAGACACGTTCTGAAAACATCATCTTAATGTTCAGTAACATTGGAGGAAAAGCCCCACAAATACTAGGAGTTGCTAGTAAAAGGGTAAGGCGCAAAACAGCAAATGTCCTGTCTTTGACCAGACGCTGATTAGTGTGACCAGTTTTGTTTTCACCTTAAAAACAAGAACTGGAAAGGTTCAGAGTGAAATTTGAAGGATAACTGGTCCATGTGTAACTGTTCCAGTATGAGAGCTACAGGCTTTTAAACAAAGCTAATGGTGTAACCAGGTGAAACAAAGGGAAGACATTCTTCTTTCAGTGAGTAATAAAACATAAGGTACTCCTTGCCAAAAATGGGGTGGATGCCTGAGTATGAGAGAGTGGATAAGCTCGTGGGAGAAGAATGTATGAAGTGTTAAAGATGTAGACCTATATCTGTTTCTGGAAGTTCCCTGAGCTGAAAAGCTACAGATTGGATCAATATCATGTAAATTACATGTATACACCTGAACTGGTTTTAAGTTGGTGAATTCTGATGTGTCTTATGGTCCTAGAAATAGCTTTTTCTCTGATGTAGCCACTTCTAGTGTTTCTACCTTTAGTCATGTTGTGTGTTTGCCCTAAATACATGGATATATCTTGGGTTTAGGTCTGTAATGTTCTTCATTGAGTGTCTGTCAATATTGCTTGAGGATATGCAGCACTTTCTTGGTTTAGTTTCTAAATGGAGCTTGCCAAGTCTTCGGCAAGAGCCTCTGGAGAGTCTCATTACTTGTCTTTAGATATCAGTTGAAGTATTTTGGCCTTTCAGGCAAATTGGAAGTGGGATTTGTCAGCATGGGCTGATGCAATTCTTCCCTATTACAACTAGTACTGTTATTCTTTGACCTTTAGAGAAAAAACAGAGTATTCTGAACTTTCCTGCTTTTTTCTAGAAAGAAGAAACCAGTGAGTGCAGTGAAGGGGGTGATAGTAATTACTTGAAACGGTCGCAAAGTCACCTTCCTTATTTTTCTGCTAAGCATCCCCCAGATAATGCTATTATCAAAGCTGGTTACTGTGTAAAACAAGGAGCAGTGGTAAGTATTTGAGATCCGTGTGTTCCATTAATTGAGAGCAAAGGGCCTAAGGTGGTAGTTTTACTTACCGAATAGATGATTTAAATAAGAAAGACATAATTGCTGGTAACTTTAGCACAACCAACACTATTAAGAGAGAGCTCATCCTGCAGTAGCATGTAATTCATTCCTGTGTTACTTCTTTTCATAACATTCTTCAGTGTTATGTTGTTGGAGATGTTTGGAGAGGAAAAGTGTGTGCACAGAGGCTTTCATGTCATGGTTAGTGCATGCAGCTAGGAATTATTCTGTCCTGCAGTTATATAGAGATCCATATTAGAACATCTAAATTAAGGCAGAAGTGCAATGCCTGCATGCTTTTTAA
The DNA here is from genome assembly GCF_012275295.1 of Melopsittacus undulatus. Taxonomy (NCBI): domain Eukaryota; kingdom Metazoa; phylum Chordata; class Aves; order Psittaciformes; family Psittaculidae; genus Melopsittacus; species Melopsittacus undulatus. The sequence continues at coordinate 107,767,887 of NC_047530.1, forward strand.
ATCCCTAAAACACTTCAGAAAAGCTAATGTTGCAGCTCAGAGGAAGAATTATACAATCCGCCAGACTGACTAACACAAGTGGGACTATTCACATGATGCCTTGCTAATAGAAGGAACAGATAGTTCAGATTAAGCAAGATGCTTCGTGACTTCGCAGGCTAATTTTATCTTAGATTATGAAGCTTCTTCTATAACATTCCTTATTATAAAATTTAAAAAACTAAACTAGAAACCCATGGCAGGGGGGTTGGAACTGGATGATCTTAAGGTCCTTTCCAACCCTAACTGTTCTTTCATCCTATGATTCTGTGAATGTACTGTCTTTTAACATTCCCAGTGGGTATTTGTGCCGCTGAGTTGCTACAGTTTCAAAGGAGATTGCTGAACAATTCTTACAACAGAAATAGCTTCCAGAATCTTTAATTTTAACAGTTTAAAAAGAAAAACTGAATAGGGCAGAATCTTGCAGAATTATTTTGGGGACACTATATTAGTAAACATAACACACACAGGGGCTTGGAGCAAGCTGCTCCAGTGGAAGGTGTCCCTGCCTGTGGCAGGGGTTGGAGCTGGATGAGCGTTAAGGTCCTTTCCAACCCAAACATGTCTGTGATATATTAAAAATAAACATTATAGATTAATACTTAAATAGATGGGGATTATGCAATACCATTTATTAGAAATATAAACTAGAACCAGAAGTTGAAATTATAAATTGATGAATAATATATAAAATACAAATATATTTACATGTTATCAAATACATACATGTTTATTCTTTCCTTTAACAGATGAAGAACTGGAAGAGAAGATACTTTCAGTTAGATGAGAACACAATAGGGTATTTTAAGTCTGAACTGGTAAGTTCTTCCATGTGTGTTATTTTCCAGTGATACTCGCAAGAATATCAAAAGAAATACATTTATATTTGAAAAATGTGCTGTGCTGTGCTGCTCCTGCAGCTCTGGACTCAATTTTCTGTGATTGGGAAGAGGAAAATAATTAATAGAGTGGCTGTTAACTTGGACTTCAGTCTTCTGTTTGGGGAATCTTTTGTAGGGCACTGATGAACAGGAATAGGCTGTATTCTACAATCACCCTGATTTTTGTATTAGTATTTTATGTCACTTTGTACTCACTGTGTTCCTGAAATAGCTGATCATTATGCAGAGAGACAAAACTATCATCTTGCAGTTCTGAATTTCAAGGTAGAATTATGGGGTGGTTTATCATACAAATGATGGGATCTTTTCCCTTCACTCATGTCACCGTGGCAGCTAAGACAGGCAAAAAACTCTGCTATTCAGCAGCAGCACTTAGAGAGTTTGCTTTGGTTTCATGATCTTTCTTTGCCACTCATCACTCTTCAACCTTTTGACCAGTTTTGATCAAATCTTAAGTGCCTTCAGGCTTCATTTCAACATTAAGTGGCTGATGCTGGAAGCAGTCTGTTTTCCCTGAAAAGGAATCACACACTTAATAAGTATGGGAAAATCTGTAGCTAAGGAATGAGTTCTTGAGTTGTAGAGTATTATGAATTATGGAAGTTTGAATTTACAGGCCAACTGTAAAATGCAAAATGTCAAGAACCCAAATTTTAGGCTGTTCCTGAAGAGAACTTTTGCTTTATTTTGACAAGAGAGTAAACAGTAGCAGAAGTTCAGTCTTGCATCATTATCTTTTTGTCAGCATAATGCAGTTCTGACTCATTGCCTATAATAAACCTATTTTTATTTCTAAAAATATATATCTGAGCACAGACTGCTCACAAACAAACAGAACCTTCGGTGAAGAATTGTACTGTGTGAGAATATACTAGAAAGATGGTAGCAATACACACACTTAGTGTTTCATAGAATCCCAGACTGGTTTGGGTTAGAAGGGATCTTAAAGCTCATCCAGTTCCAACCCCTGCCACAGGCAGGGACACCTTCCACTGGAGCAGCTGCTCCAAGCCCCTGTGTCCAACCTGGCCTTGAACACTGCCAGGGATGGGGCAGCCACAGCTTCTCTGGGCACCCTGTGCCAGCGCCTCAGCATCCTCATAGGGAAGAACTCAAAACTGTCTGATGATTCTATTAAGATGGGGATAATAGGTGCTTCCTGTGTCAGGTGTCTGTATTCCAGGGATGATCCTGCAGTTCACAATTGATTTATTACTTCTAAAACTCTGTTGTAATGGATGAGTGAACCTAGGAAGGAGCAGGAAGGGGAGAGAGGGAAAGAGGGGCAAAATAACTGAGAACACCAAGTTTTAAGCTCCATACATTTGATCTGCTATAGAGACAAGTGATCTAATGAAAACTGGCATTTGAGGATGGTTATATTTAGGTGACATTCACTGTTTGCTATAACAACATAAGTCTCTTAAACATATGCAATAGAAATTGTAGAGAAAGTCATTCAAAGCTGATAGCTTTTGTTTTGTCCATAAGCTGAAGCCAACTGGAGTTGTTCATTGTAACATTGCTTAAAGGAAACACAGTAGGAGGTAAAATAAGTGGGTTTGTTTGTCTTTGACTGCAACAACCACAGGAAAATGTAATAGTATGTGTGACATCATGTTGTCATGGCAAAAGTGAAAGTATTTCTGTTAGAATGTTCTCACTTTTTTCCCTCTTTGACAGAATTGTAGCACTTATTTTTGTTGCAGTAACAGGATTTTCATATGCTTTAAGAATTCTTGCTCTGTTACAGGTTTTGGTATCACTGATTTCTGTGTGTAATTTCTAATTATACTGAGTACAGTATACAGTTAATTGTATTTAAAGCCATCTCAGTACAATTAACAAAGTATCATGTAACATTTCAGAGCAAATATATATAATGACAATTGTACTGAAATGAGCTGCTTGAGGCCAGATTCAGTTTTATGATCTGCTTGGGGTGATTGTCTCCTTTACAGTAAGGTGAATGAATGATTTGGGGTTTTTTACTTCTTAATTTGGCTTCCTCTTCATTGCAAGTGCCATTGTTAGTTTAATACTTAACAAAAGCAACTTCAATTTAGGTTGCCACCACCCTATGCATAAATTACTGCCTTGAAAGTCTCATTTATCTGACTCTGCTGCTGTCAGCTCTCCTGACCTCTGGTTTTCTGACTGTCTTGTAGTTGTTAGATATACTCTACTAAAATATCTTTACCTTATTTTCAGGAAAAGGAACCTCTCCGGGTTATACCACTTAAGGAGGTCCATAAAGTTCAGGAATGCAAACAAAGGTGAGGAGAGAAGCACTGATGCCATTATATGGGATGTAGTATGCTGCTTTGTCATGACCGGGCTGCTAGTTGGAAAAACAGAGAACTTTGATTCCTTCAGTTGTTGTATGCATGTGTGATACTTTATTTCTAGGACAGCAGGCAGTTTTGTGCATCAAACTGGTTTTGATGGTTCTCTATTAATGTGCGTTTCAAACTTGTAACATTCAATCGAGTGTAGATGCATTGGACAAGGGTGAAACAAAGGAATTTCATACAGTCAGGACTTGGAGATGCATAGGCGCTGTCTGATTTGGGGCAGCAATTTTAGGAGTCTATTCTGCTTATGTAATCTCTAAACCTTTAGAGGCCAATAACTCATCTAAATTTAGATGAGAACACTCTTTCTCCTGCTGTTTCCCTCCCACCAAAGGGTGATATACAAAGGAATTAATTGCCTTTATAGTAGTTATGGTGGATATGGGTTTTGGTTTTTTTACCAGGCTACTGTTCAGGACTAATACTTTATGAAAACATAAAATATATGTGAAACTTACAGAAATTTGAACAATAAATATTTTTCAACCTAACATGATATGGTTTAGAATGTTCCAAGAAAAAATGGATATAGTATCACACATGCCTCTGTAAATTAATGAGTCTTAGGACTAAAGTGAGTAAGGAAAGCTGGTTTGCTTTTTTGTACTTAGTATTTACCAAACAACAGTAGAGGGATAAGGAAATGCAAAGATCTTCAGACAGCAAATGCTCTCTGCCCATCCTAGAGTCTCTGTGAAATAAAGTGGGAAAGTTGAACTCGCTTGTTGAACTATTTTTGTGCTTCGTTTACAGTGATATAATGATGAGAGACAATCTCTTTGAAATTGTAACAACTTCTCGAACCTTTTATGTACAGGTAATGTCTGGTTTTTATACTTTGTGCAAAACAAAGACTACCATAGTCAAAGCAGAGACGTGCTCCTGTTTTGCTTTTAAAGGTGTGCTTGACTATGCTGTGATTTTCAGAAGGAATGTGATTTCTATTACATTTCAGAAAGATGCATATAAGAAATCTGCCGCATAACAGCAGGTGTTGTGTTGGTAGTATATAAAAATATTGAACAATAAATCCTAATGTGATTTTATTGGCATTTGTATCTTCAGATTCTGTAGGATCAACTCAATATATTATCTTTTATTCTGAAGTACTGAATTTTTAGGTCTAGTGATGGGTTTCTCAGATTCAAATTAGTTTCCACTTCAAAATACCTATTAAAGCACAGCGACCTTTAGGTATCCATACCTGTTTAGTAATATGGATCCATGTGTAGTTTGTCCATTACATCCTTGCCATCACCATACGAATCAGAAAAACTTGCTTTTCTTAGCTACATGGGAATGTGATGCTCATAGTACTGGAAATAATGTTGGAGTTTACCTTGTAGGATCAGAAAGGTCTGTATAGCCTAATTCAGGCATTGGTGCCAGATGCTGAGTTACAAGCTGAATATAGCTGACATGTTGCAGATGTTTAATGCTGGGTGGATGTGCTAGTTTAATGAAGCTGAAACCTAATTAGGAGATAGCCTTAGCTTTTGATCTGCCTTTATCCCAAATATGTGCAGCCTTGGTATTCAGTGTTCATCTATGTTGGATTGTTATTCTGAGTAAATGTACAGCTGACCCCCAACAGAGACTGGTTTTTATTAGACTGCAGCTCTTCAGTAAATACCTCACAGAATTGAAGTGGAGCAGCGGCTAAAGGGTACAGGTTATATTGTTGAACAAAATCTGCTTAAGAGGAGTCAGATCTGTAAGAGTGTGGGTGCTTTAACTTTTTTGTTTGCTGGAAGTAAAGATTTCAGTTGAGTATGCAAATAGTATAAAAATACTTTTTGCTTAATAGTGTATGTAACTATATACATATAGTAAATTCAGGGTAAGATTGTAAGATATCATGGCTAAAGCCACAGGGACTTTCATTTCTTAAATCACAGACTACTGAAGTAGGGTAGGGCTGTCATTTTAATGCAAATGGTCAGGACACTGGGACATTTTCAAGCTGATCACGTTAAATACAATGCATGTTGTTTGATCCAGGCGGACAGTCCAGAAGACATGCACAGTTGGATAAAAGCAATTTCTGGGGCCATTGTAGCACAGCGGGGACCTGGAAGATCAGCGGCTTCCGTATGTTACTCTGAACCTCAGAGAAAATGTGATTAATTGTTCCCTTGTGCACATGAAGTTCTAATTGGTTTTTATTCCCCTCTCACCTGTTCTCTGTCCTGTCCTGTAGTAACGTGGCATCCTTGCATGAACTTTCATACAGACTGGCATAGAATATGTTGTGTTTTTTAATTGAACACTTATCTAAGTCTTACAAATATATATAACTATGTGCATTGTATTGTCTTGAACATGTAGATAATGCAACTGCTAACCTAGAAGAAGTCTTCTGAGTTCAGTAGGATCTTTGTCACTACTACTAGTTTGAAAGTAAAATTGAAACGTTCTAATTCCTGCGAGGTGTTTCTGCTGATTGCTGAGGTTTGCAATCAACTGCCAAATCCTGATTTTGTTTTTAACAACTCTCACTACTAAATTGTCATTTTCTGTTGTTGATAGTCTATTGTATACGCAGATACAGAGTCAAATTTAAAGCGACTCCTCTAAGAGATCTCTGCTCGCATGAATTAGTTTCTATGGTTGGAAGCATAGCGTGAACACCACCGAGCTTTACTGAACTGAAACACTGTGACAAAGCTTAATATTTGTGAAGCCATGTGGATGCCAGCACTTCATGCATTTAAACTGCATGAGATGTTCAGTGCAAAGTACATGAGCTTGTGATAAGCAGCAAAGGTTTATGTGGCGTCACAGTGTCTCCAAATGTATGCAGAATTAACACATTGAGTACTTTACAGTTCAGATGTTGCAAGCTGTGGTTTTCACTTTCTGGCTATGGGATGTTTTGTAGTAAACTGAATATATCATTACCCCCATCATCTGAAATCTGAGAATGTAAATCTGGCTTTTGATTACACATTTGCATTGATTCAGTGTTTCTTTTAACTCTAAGCTCTCAATTAGTTTCTGCAGCCAGGAGCTGCTTCATGCTTTGAAATACAACTCCCCGTCATAAGTTCTGTTTCTTTTTGGGGGAATGAAGATATGCAGATAACTGTTCTTTGTGTATGCTTATATTTTTTGTGGGGCTAACTGAGCAATCTAGCTATTACTGTCTGCATCACTTCTTTCTTTTTCCCTCTCTTCTCTTCTTTCCCCAAGTATAGGTTACTCTAATCTTAGCTTTGCACTGTGTTCCAGATGCGGCAGGCCAGAAGGCTGTCGAATCCTTGTATACAGAGGTATACATCAAGAACTGGTGAATGCAGCACGTATGTGGGCTCTCATGTAAACTTGCCTTCTTAACAGAGGGCTAGAGACTAATTTGCACTATAAAAAACCCTAAAAGTATGGCTACCTTTTGTCATTCCCATTACTTAAAACTAACTAATAAATTATATCATTCACTTACAGGTTCGCACTGTTTTTTCTTGCTTTTAAAATAATTGGGAATTAAAACTGGCAAAACCATGTCATTATACTTCAAAGCATACAGTCTATTTAAACATAAGCTATGTGATGTCCTTGTAACAGGAAAGCATTAAACCTAATTTGCATGAGAGTTCATATTTCCATTTTACTTTCCATTTGTTTTATGAAACTGCGCAAACGCAAAATGAGAATTAAGCTACCCACAAACTAATACAGATGCGTGCACAGAAGAACGTGCACGTTGTAACTCTAGCAATTGGAAGGATAATATTGTAGCCTGATTTGCATGGCTTCTAAGTCTCTGCATGAAATGATGCATTCCAGCGTAGAAGCATTACAATGTGTAATCAGTACATTGTTCAAAGCAGTCCATGTTAGGAGTAAACCAGCAGCATAGTCTCTTAACTGTGAAATTGCAGTCAGTGTGGGTAGTAAAATCTGAGTATCCTTCAGCTCAATTTATAGACAACTTGTCCTCACATGCCTTACCTTTATGCTATTTGTTGAACACAAGTTATTGAAAATAAGAATAGTAGGTAAATCACTGAATGATGTTTTTCTTAGAGTATCAAGTCAGGTGTGAAATAAGACAATGTAAACAATGTGAAAGACTTCACTGAAACTCAGCACAAAACTGAAGTCCAAAACAAGTTGCACAGCTCCTTCACACAATGGTGAACTGTTGTTCACTATAGTGAACCCAATAGTGAACTATTAGTTACTGGATTCTGCCAAGGACTACTGTATTTCTTTTTATGAAATATGATTAAATTCATGACCTTATGTCATAGCATTCCAAAACTTGGGAAAATGCTGTGAAAAAAATGTATTTCATTTATGGTGCGTATTTGCATCTTGGATACACATCTGTGATGGGGTTTTTTTGCTAATATACATGCTTGAAAAATTATTTGACTTGACACATGGGTCTGCAGCCCTAATACTGGTGACGGCAGAAGTGGCAGCATCTGCAGCCCCTATGGCATGCAGAGTGAGGTAGTCACAGCATCATCACACATAGCACTTATTCACATCACTTAAAACTGTATCCAGCCCTGCTTTAGATATCCCTAGGTGTCTGGGACATCCTGACAGAACTGATAGATATGATGTAGAACCTAAGGAATGTTTTGTTCTGGAGCTGTAGATCAGGCAGGATATCCTAAGACATGTAAAATGGCACTCTGTGCCTATGCTGTGGGCATCTAAATACTTCCTAGGTAGTCTGGGAACTTGTTTCTATCAGTAAGTAAATGGTGGATGATTTTTTCCACAGTATCAATCTAACAGTTATGTAAAGGCCAACAAATGGCAGTTACTAATATTAAACACAAGAAAATAACTTGGCAATCAGAAGGAATCGTTTCAAAATCAGTTTCTTGTTCCATTAGCTTTGGAAATTGTTACACAGTCTTGATAGCACAAAGTAGTTACTATTTTTGTTTGATCCCTGGGGAGATTGGAACCCCATGAGGAGGGATCAGTAAAATGTGCATCACTTCAGGATTTAGCATGGAGTGCCTGGTGTATATGGGTATGTTTGAATACATTTTTCTCTTGGAAAGGTGCACTTTCAAATGTGTATCTTCAAAAGGTTACTTAACATAGTAAAATGAGAAGCCTCAATTTGCTGGACTCTGTTATACAGTCTAAAGAGCTGCTGAACTTGATTTAAGAAATATAATGTCTTCAAATGAAGAACCTGACATTGTGTCACATACTGCTGTAAGCTCACATTTAATAACACACCGCCTTGAGAAAGCACCTGCCTCCTGCTGCTGTGGCTGATGCTTCGCTTTGTGTATTTTCTGTCTTGATTTTATTGTTTTCTCTGAGAGCAAACTCTGAAACTGCATCTTTCCAGTGGGATCTCAATGGCTTCATCTGACACCTGCTCTTCTTTTTCCAGGAGCATCCCGAGTCTTCTTCCGAACCCAACCATGCTCTCCGTTCTGCCATCCCAGCCCCAGCCTCCTCACATTCCACAGCCTCTCACGGCAGCCCTCTGGTCCCAAACCCTCACACCAAATACCCTGCCTTGGAGAAGCGAGGATTTCACGAGTCTTTTACCAAGGCCAGGCCAGGGAGCTACAAGATCCAGGTTGTCACTCCAAGAGAATCAGCTTCCAAAGTGACTGAACGGGGCTTCTCAGAACCCCAAAGTAAAAATGGCACTCAGGAACAGGATCCTGGCCTTGTGGATCTGGATGATGCAAGCCTTCCAGTTAGTGATGTGTAGTAATGGAAGTGTTTGGAGAATGATCCATTTGTTTGGTCCTCTTAATTTCCTTGCTCGGACTTTGAACCAAAGAAAATTATAGGAAATGAGAACAAAAAAACCGGAACACTGATTTTTATATATATGGATGTGTGTGTGTTTGTGTGCACACATGTGTATATATAAGGTGTTAGTATATTGCCTTTCAGCTGAGGGTCAGAAATGGACCTTAGGTGTTTTCTCAAAGCCTGATAGTAAATCACTTACTAGGGAGGGGCCACTGCACAATTTAGGAGGAGAACTAAAGCAAAAGACAAAACCAAAATGTACTTCTGCAGGTAAGCAAGGTACCAGCAACTCTTCATTCCCTATCTGGCACACTCACTAAATTCACAACTAATGCTACATTGTGGAGAACTTATTGCCAACAAATGTGATTCTTTAATACCATTTTGAACTGCAGTAAGACTTAATGCATAGATGAGGATTGTTTCTCTCCGTGACTTTCAGATAGGAAATGCGCAGAAAGTTTCTTCTGTTCTTTAGGATCAACAGTGTCAACTGATTTGTTATCAGACCCAGAATTCTGAATATGGAATTCTAATCATGGTGCTGTGAAATGTCCACTAAAATAATATTTTGAATAGTCAGCCTATTTTTGATGCACTCCTGAAGGTGGGTTATATAACCTTTTGCACATTGGGTTTTCAATGGACTGCATGTCACGGTGCTTTGGAGGTGGGGAGAAGAGAAACTGGACTTTGGACACTTTTAAGGTCTTTTTGAACTAAGTAGGGTTTCTACTGTGTTACGTTAGGCTTTGCAGCAATTAATTTCTCTCAAATGTCTAAATGCATCGTTTGATAACTGTTTTGAGAATGGTTTTCTTATCAGTGCTTTGTGAACAGTTCTTGTCTCTGTATTGATCAGTGAAAGACCTCCTGAGTTAGTTTTGTCATTGTTGGTACTGAACTGTTCATAGTCATGCAATTGTGGCCTATAACTTTCGGTGCACTAAGAATCTTAAGTGCCTGTTTTTTTTCTCACGTTGTTGAAACACTTTGGGATTAGCTATGTACACAAACCATTCCTAATGGTTCTAAATGTTGGCTGGGAGTTGGTCTGAGTAGCATAGTCCGAAACAGCTACTTAAAACAGGAAACTTCTGCTAGGGATACCAGTGTTCTGGTATTGCACCTGCTAGCTGTGCAATATATGTTTTGTTTAAAAGGAGAGTATTTGTTCTTTGTGTACACTGTGTTACGGGGCTTCAGTGATGCAAATGGGGAGAACCTTTACATTTCAAGTATTGGATTAGATGGAGTGTGTCCTGGTCATCATTTTTGACAAAGAAATGTTTGCTTTAATCTCAACCCCACAAATATCTCATGCTGCTGCTTAGTGTGATTCAGATTGTCCAGCTTGGTGATACTTTGGGGTTTTTGGTCTCCTGGAACCTAAGATGCATATCATACAAGTCCATTTTCTCTCCAACTTCCAAACTGACTTCCAGCTTGAGAGATATGGATGGCTTTACCATGATGATTTGTTGATCCAAGGATAGACTAATTGGTGTCATAGAAGAATGAAATATATCTAACTTCAAAACCTTAAATTCTATCAGCACCTTCATCTTTTTGTTTATCCATAAGCTAACTAACCACTGTCTTAAGGCAGTGGTCTTTGTAAATGACTGGTTTTGTTTGACTCTTTAGATACATGTGAAAACTAGCACAGAATTTGAAGTTCCTGTAAATGTCTGTACTAGTATTGTAGGTTTTAACTTCTATACAGATAATAGCTCTTTAAAAGCTTATTTTTTCACAAGTACCTTCTGTGTGGAAGACACTTTGCATTGAAATATTTTTTACTGTAGTCTAACATTTGAAATCACCCGCTCTGGTACAGCTTTCACACTGCATGTTCATCCTGTTCTGTTTTGGTATTGGCAATTTTACACATTGGGTGGAGGTAAAGCAGCTCCATTATGGGACTTACAAAAAAAGGGGGCAAAAAGAAGAGGAAAAAAGAACTACTGTTGTAGTTCAGTAGCATAGGGAAATATTTGTGGTTGGTAATTGTCAGGGTCTCCTATTTATCAGTACTTTTATAAATCTATGAAAATTGTTAAATTATTTTAGAAACAGTGCTGTAAATATGTCACATTGAAATTGTCAATAAATCAGTTTGGGTAACTTAACATCTGGCTCAGTTTCCTTGTTCAATATCAGAACAATGTATTTCTTTGTAGCATATAAAAGCTCAAATTATCCTTTATCCACTTATAATGTTCTGATTCCTCAAATCTGATCAGGTTGTGTAGCCTAAGAAAGAAATTGAACAGAATGGGCTGATTTTCTTACATTGTTCTTGGTCTCTTCTGTGGCAGTTTTACATGTTATGCAAGGGAAATCTGTCAGGTTTCTTATCAGTGGAAAGGAAAAGATGAGGCACGGTAATGTCAAGTTAACCATTTGGAAACTATCAGGCACCATCTGAAAGGGGGGGAAAACCCAGAACGCCCCGGGAGAACAAAATGCAACATGTTTTTCTGGCTTTATAGTTTTGTATGAGAAAGATTCTCTCTCCAAAATGCATTCCTGAAAGAACACCACCTGGATAACATCTGGAAGCACCTCACTGTATGGTAGATGTTGTGATACCATCACACTTGAGTGATTGCACTCCTCAAGTCCTTTTCCCTGTTGTGAAGCAGCACACTCACTCTGTCTGCCCCAACAGTACACAGGCTTCAGCTAAAGAACAGGAACTGAGGTAAGGTACAGGCTGAACGCAGTTACTCAAATTCCAGCTCCACTGCGACATCTTCTGACTGTGAATTACTCCGGGTATGTGCACATCTGCAGCTGTACTACTATCAGTGTGCATGTCCTTGCCCCCAGCATTTTGCTCCATGACATGCATCTTCTAAAGGAGTTGCTGCCCTGAGTGTGTTAAAGCTCCCATTTTCACCAGTTGCACAGGCCAGAGCTGGTGTGGAATGTGGATTTAATTGTACCTTCAGTAGCCCATCTCCATTTAAAGTAGGTGTTTTCAGCTTTAGTATAGTTCCAAAAGCAGCTTGACTGCAGTGGTGTGGAGTTGATGTTCCTGCAATGTCCTTGATACACCAAGTTAGCTACTAATCCGTGTACAGCAACACAGTTAATAGTTCCTAGTATTAAATAACCAGAATAAAATACAATCAGTGGCTGCAACTCAAACGTAGTTAAAGAGGCTGAAAACACTGTTTCTAGTTCATTATCTTACCACATGCATCTCTCCTGCTTAGCTTTCAGCTTTTTTGGTCTTCCTCGTTATTTTCATCAAAACCTTTGTTATTTCCACAGCCTGTTGAGACCCGAGCTGTGGTCACTGGAATGACTTGGATGCTGTGTCTTACTACGTGCTGTCTCGCATGCCTGCATTCACTGTGTACTTGTTGCCCCTTTACTGAAGAGGGAATTGAGTTATTCTTTCTGGTCATAGATTTAAACCCACTGTGTTGCAATAATAAAGTCGGAGAAACTGTGACTGCTAAATCGACAATCCACGTGCCTGAAGGTAACTGCCAAAGGGCAATGGTCCAGAATATTATTATGATGGAATATGTATGGAATAACAGGATGTCAGCACCACCTAGAGGTCATGCTCTGGGTTTAAACATTACAACTCAGGCATTTAGTTCTAAACTCTATTTCTGAGTCTTAAAAATCCATCTTGAAGCTCCAGTTAAGTCATTGGACCACTCCAAGTTCTTTTGTTGTGGTTTTGTTGGTGGTTTTCTTCTAAACTCTTGATCCGTGTAAGCTTTGAATAGCAATGGCAGCAAACTGAAGACATCAAAACATCCCTTTCTCCTGCCCTTTTTGTTTACAGCACCAGTTTGTTCCTGAGGGAGCTGTGATGTTACAGTGAGAAAGTGAATAATCTGCAAAGTTGCCCAGTGAATGATGAAAGTCAGGTTTTCTCATGGTGCTACTGACTGGAAAGCAATTGCAGACAATAAAAGGATACTAAAAAATAGTTGGAACAGAAGAAATTTAAGAGCTGACACTACATAAACTGGTTTGGGTTGGAAGGGACCTTAAAGCTCATCCAGATCCAACCCCTGCCACAGGCAGGGACCCCTTCCACTGGAGCAGCTGCTCCAAGCCCCTGTGTCCAACCTGGCCTTGAGCACTGCCAGGGATGGGGCAGCCACAGCTTCTCTGGGCACCCTGTGCCAGTGCCTCAGCACCCTCACAGGGAACAGCTTCTGCCTAAGAGCTCAGCTCAGTCTCCCCTGTTCTGGCAGGTTCAAGCCATTCCCCTTGTCCTGTCCCTACAGGCCCTTGTCCCAAGCCCCTCTCCAGCTTTCCTGCAGCCCCTTTAGGCACTGGAGCTGCTCTCAGGTCTCCCCTTCAGGAGCCTTCTCTTGTCCAGGCTGCCCCAGCCCAGCTCTCTCAGCCTGGCTCCAGAGCAGAGCTGCTCCAGCCCTCGCAGCAGCTCCATGGCCTCCTCTGGCCTCGCTCCATCAGCTCCAGGTCCCTCTTGTGCTGCTGCCCCAGAGCTGGATCAGGGCTGCAGGGGGGGTCTCACAGAGCACAGCAGAGGGGCAGGATCCCCTCCCTGAGCTGCTGCTTATGTTCTGGGGGTGCAGCCCAGCACATGGGGGGGGTTCTGGGCTCAGGCGCACATTGGAGCAGGGTCATGGGGAGCTTGTCATTGACCAACACTCACAAGTCTTTCTCCTCGGGGCTGCTCCATCCTGGCTGTGCCCAGTCTGTGTGCTTGGGATTGCCCTGACGCAGATGCAGGACCTTGTAGGTGGCCTTGTTGACTGCATGGGGGGTGTGTTGGCCCACTTCTTGAGCCTATCTATATTCCTCTAGATGACATCCCATGTGCTTCTGTGATAAACCAGTACAAGAGAAGCCTTGTGCAAACAGCTAGGTAGTAATTCAGTCTAATGCAAATAGCCTTTTTTGAACAAGAAGCAGGTATCTGTCCGGTAGATGATTGTACCAAATGTGCAGGCTTAGAACATTAATTATGGCTTGGAAGAGATGTGTAAAGCAGCAACTTGCTGCACTACGAGGCCTTGAGCTGAGTTTGTTGACTTTCAATCACTGCAGTTTAAAGTGTCCGGAATGTACCTGGGAAACTGGTTATCCAGAGTGATGCAGCTGGTCAGAAGGACCTTTACACTGCTTCATGTGAGTACAGTCTCTTCAACTACCAGACTGGGAAGGAAGCATCTCTGCTCCTTTAGTAGGCAAAGTAATGCAACGTGAAGATAGAAACTTGGAGCTAAACCAGAGTAATCAGAGCTCCAGACCGGAGGAGGGGAAATAACCAGTTTGAAACTTCATTCTTTGCTAACTCAGCTGCCATTTTAATCCTCTTACTGTTTGAGGTTTTACCATTGTTTATATAGGTTAAGACCCTGAAATTCTATACAGACCTAAGTTAAAAGTGCATACAGCAACGCAGTGGGTATCTCCTATCACAAAAAGGCTCTATTAGTAGAAAATATTGATGTTTAAACACTAATTTGTTTTAGGCTCTATAGGAAATCTGTGTTACAACAGATGGAGAAATCAGTGAGCACACCAAAAGTGTGCACTCTGAAGGTGTGCAACAGAACTGGTTTTATAAAGATTCTGTATTAATTTCAGGTGGGAAAATGGAAAGAAAGGGGAGGTTTGAGCATTTAAGTTTAAAAGTTAAATGAGATAAAACCAATTTGAAGCCCTCTGTGCTATTTATAGTTTCAACCTTTCATCAGTTTCATTTAATGTCTTCATATTTTTCAAGCACAACTTCTGTAACTGATGCTCCAAGCCAGTAAGCTGCTGAAGAGCTCCTGAGATGATGCTTCCATGGAGGCAATGAAGGCTGCTCGCTAGAGCAGTGAAATGTGACTCCTGCTCCATAACCGATTCGTGTCCATCAGTGCTGTGATGCTTCACTGCAGAGTTTCTGTGCAGCCTCTCCAGGAACCAGAACCTGGTACTCGTTTGTTACACCAGTGTGTAATGGGGTAGTAGTGTGGAATATTGCTCCTCAAAGTGCCACCTTTGGCACTGTAATTAGGGATTTGCATTTAAAATGACTGTCAGCACTGTAATTTTCCATATAGATCTGCAGAGTGAATGCAGCTTTTCGGAATTTCAACCACTCTGCTGCACGACATTCCTGTTGTGCCCATTCCCTTAATGATAACTGAGCAGGACACCAGAGAAATGCCTGTTCTCAATAGGCAGGTGTCAGCTACAGGTTTCCATAGCAGTGCACTTGTTTCCTGTAAATTAACATTAGGTTCATTATGAAGTTTCCATGCTTGCTTTACAGTCCCTGCCCATAGTGCAGTACTCCGGGTTGTAGGGTTGCCCTCTGACACCAAGGAAATCCATGGGTGCACAAATCCATATCTAACTGTTTCAGATCACCAGTTTCTCAGGCCAGGTTGCTTGGTTTCCTGTGAGGATCCACAAAAGACACTTCTGATCTTTGTTTTATTCCGTACATTATGCCAATAGCTGCACTTGTCAAGCACTGGGGCTGAATTCACATCTGGAAAAGAGTATGTTGTTTAAATCCCCTGGTTTGCTGCCATTCTCTTTCAGAGTGACAGCATTTCTTTGGTACATTGCAATGAATCGGACACAGAAGGTTGGGGGTTGTGTTGTGTTTGGTTGGTATTGACAAGACAGAGAAGTCTACAAAGTAGAGAAGTCCTGGTTTTTGGAGGGTGGGGTAGGATATTAAATCCTGGCTAGAAACTGGGAGAAAGCCATCAGCAAATGAAGCCAAATGATAGCACAGGCATAATAAACCTAGACAAGCTTTCTGCGAAGTCCAGGCTGCTTACTTTGCTCAGAATATCGGTGTTCTGGCCATTCCAAATTCCCTCATCCTCTCTTTTTTGGCCAACATCCTTTTGGTCCCAGACCATAACAATAACCCCTTTCTCTCCTGCTAAATGACATCCTTCATCATCCTTTCCTTGCTTCTTCCTTTCCACCCTTTCCAGGTGTGCCCAGATGCTCCCTCCAAAGCCATTTCCTTGCCCACCATGTACAGCAGCAATGCAAAGATCCTGTGGCAAGTGCTGCTGGCTTCTCACTCCCTCCTTTGCCTAGGAAGCCACTGGAAGTAGCAGCTCCTACCAAGAGGCATTCTGCTGCTGGCCTAAACCCAGATCCCAAAGGCTGCAGGTAACATGGCACCCAGGAAAGCTTAGTTCTGTAGCACACCATCATATTGCAGGAGGGATGGACCTGCTCAACATTGTCCAGAGGAGGCCATGGAGCTGCTGCGAGGGCTGAAGCAGCTCTGCTCTGGAGCCAGGCTGAGAGAGCTGGGCTGGGGCAGCCTGGAAAAGAGAAGGCTCCTGAAGGGGAGACCTGAGAGCAGCTCCAGTGCCTAAAGGGGCTGCAGGAAAGCTGGAGACAGGCTTGGGACAAGGGCCTGTAGGGACAGGACAAGGGGAATGGCTTGAACCTGCCAGAACAGAGGAGACTGAGCTGAGCTCTTAGGCAGAAGCTGTTCCCTGTGAGGGTGCTGAGGCGCTGGCACAGGGTGCCCAGAGAAGCTGTGGCTGCCCCATCACTGGCAGTGTTCAAGGCCAGGTTGGACACAGGGGCTTGGAGCAGCTGCTCCAGTGGAAGGTGTCCCTGCCCATGGCAGGGGGTTGGAGCTGGATAATCTTAACGTCCTGTCCAACACAAACCAGTCTGTGAACACTAGGGCAAATGCTCCTACCTTTAGCAGTATCTGTGATCTGTAGATGGAGCCTCCCATCATCCAGTTCTGTTTGAAAAGTAGGAGGTGAAATATTTCCCTAGCAACTCTCTCAAGTCAGGTATTTTTCAGAGCACATTTTTGGCCTCTCTGAGTGTTGATAAATGCCCATGGGCTTGGATTGCTCTTCTGTGAGAAAACATTGCGATGGAAGAGATATAATAACTTGTGTGTTAACAGTGCCTTTCAGCTATAAGACATTTCTGCACAGATAAGACTTTGGGATGTATTTTATTCCCTTTGCAGTGTTTATCAACAAACGTACATCCCTTTTCTGTGCTATGTAAGAAGAAATATTGCCTGGTGCATTATAGGTCTTTAGTAGCCTGTAAAGGAGGGTGAATTATACAGAGAAAAGAATCCTGCATCATGGAAAAGACACATAAACACAATGGGTGTTTCAAGCTCTCTGTGAGAACACTCCACTTTTGAAGTAGTCCTTGAAGTAGTTCAATATTTAGCATAAGATGTGTAGACTTCATGAGCTGAACAGCTGAGTTCAGTGTAAGTTAACACTTGATACTTCCTTTTCTCTAGGCAAGGAGGCATTCACCTGACCCAGGTTTTGAACCAGGGCATTGCCTTCCTGAATTACAGATGCTCCAAGTGGTTTCCCTCAACAGGGCTTTTGTTAATGCATTTTGAGCTTCATTCATGCCTTGTCTTTGCTCCCCAGAGTGACCAATATCAATGGATGCCAAGCTAAAAAAGACAGTTATCCATGGAGAGAGGATGACAGAACAAGGAGCCTTCCCACCACATGGAACTTGTTCCTACCTATGAGGATAAGACTCCAGTCTCTTCAAACAGTAAGTTCCCTGACAAAGGTAACACAATAGAAAAGCCGAGAGCCTTTCTGGTGGGCTGGCACCAAACCCCACAATAATTCATCAGTCTCTGGATACTTTGCTCCTGCTTCCAAATAGGAGTTTATAAGATCTTCTATAAAACTGTGATTGTTTATTTTTACTGAAAACTGCTCATCTTTCCTTAAAGATTTGTCTTTATTTAAAAGTAAAGGAGGGCTAAAAAAACCAAAAGATCCCAAACAATCCCTGAAGCTTATTAAAAATAGCAAATAAGTAATGGATAAACAATAATTTGGAACTCCTTTACCATAATATCCATCCATATTACATATATATGTTTAGATATATGGTTATGTATCCATATTATATATATATTTAGATTTATAGTTATGTATCCATACTATATGTTTAGATATATATTCTATACTGTAATGTATTCATATTATATATATGTTTATATAAACAGGACATAGCTATATGTTTATATAAGCAGTACATACATATATTTTATATGTATAGATAAAACTGTGTATAATATGGAGACCACATAGCAGCCTTCCAGTATCTGAAGGGGGCCTACAGGGATGCTGGGGAGGGACTATTCATTAGGGACTGTAGTGACAGGACAAGGGGTAATGGGTTGAAACTTAAACAGCAGAGGTTTAGACTGGATCTAAGGAAGAAATTCTTTACTGTGAGGGTGCTGAGGCACTGGAATGGGTTGCCCAGGGAGGTTGTGAATGTTCCATCCCTGGCAGTGTTCAAGGCCAGGTTGGACAGAGCCTTGGGTGCCATGGTTTAGTGTGAGGTGTCTCTGCCCATGGCAGAGGGTTGGAACTGGATGATCTTAAGGTCCTTTCCAACCCAAATCATTCTATGATTCTATAATATAAAATGTATAAGTTGATATATATACTGATATTTATGCATACTACATATGTAAGTTTAGATATATACTGTTATGTACCTATATTATACATGTTTTTATATATAACTATATCTATCCATATATATAAGGTTTTATATATGTATACACATTAAAAATATTTAAACTCGTAAACATTTTCAACCTTTTTCTTAGACTTTTTAACATTCATGATTTTAATACTAAGGCAGTTTTACTGTGAATTGTTCCTGATTACTCCTGTGGTCACTTCTGAAATCAAGCAATTCTCCTGACATCTCTTTCTTGTGCAGCACTGAAGCTATCAGAAAACAGCAGACGTGAGGGATTCATGGTGGAGCTTTCACTGGGAATACTGGTATCTGCATGGTTTCCCACCTTCAGGTCCAAACCAAGCAGTTAAGTCAGTTTTGCACATTAATGATTTTGTGGTCCCATTGGATTTTATAGTATTCCCTGGAAGAATTAGGTTTGAATTCCGACACACAGGAAGCTGCTTCCTCCTGCTTGGGTAGCTCCTTATTAAAGGTTATTCCACTCTTTGCAGCAGAAAAGACTTTGTATTCTTCTGTGTTACTGTAGTTGTTGGCATCCTCCTTTTCTTACTGGCAGCTCATAGAATCATAGACTGGTTTGGGTTGGAAGGGACCTTAAAGCTCATCCAATTCCAACCACTGCCACAGTCAGGGACACCTTCCACTGGAGCAGCTTGCTCCAAGTGCTGTCCAGTCTGGCCTTGAACACTGCCAGGAATGGGGCAATCTAACAGTTAACAGCCTTTTGTCTCATCTAATGGCATGTAAATCCATCAGGCCCCTGGTTATCCAGTGCCTGGTAAAGATTCCCTTAAATCATCACAGATTGCTGGTTGGTTCATGAATTTAATCGGCTTGTAATTAAAACATTGGCTGTGCTGGATTTCCACTATTAGTTCTTGTTGCATTTTCCCCTGTTAGCTTTGGAAATGATGGGGTTTTTTCCCCTCGGAAAGTATCTGTGTGTAATTAAACCACTTTCCAAACCACCCTGTATGTTGGATGAGCACAGGGAGCAGAGGCCTCCGTCCGGCTCTGGCAGTTGCACAGATAAACCGTCTCAGCTCTCCTGGGCCGTGGCTGAAGGCTCTTCTCCTTTCGGCTGATTAACCTTCTGCTAATCGCTGGTACCCACCTCGCCCTGCAGCTCCGAGCATCTCGGGTGCAGTGAAGGGGGACGGGAGACGCCTTCCAGTGTCTTCGGGTCCCTGAGGCATGTTCCCAAGGGGAATTTCTCGGCAGGACTTTGTATTCCCGGCAGGGCATTTATCGCTTTACCCTTTCTACCGGCAGACGGGCTGACAGCATCATCTCCCCGTCCATCTGCTTCTTATCGCCAGTGGAAATGTTATCAGTGCGCTTTAGATTGCCTTTCCCGTAATTCCTGAAGTGGGGAAGAGCGTTCAACAGCCCCCTTTATCCCCTCGCGTTGGCAAGGGTATGTTACCAGTCTTCCTACCACTCTTAAATCGGTGTCATGGTGCTAAACAACCAAGTTTAACAGTTGTTTTGATGCTAAACAGGCACTTCAACGGCTCCGCGCAGCAACGGGCCGGGTCCCTTTGCCCCTAAAGGACAAGGCTGCGGGAGGAGATTACGGGTTATAGCCGGGGCTGGAGCCGGTAATGGGGGGCAGGGGGGTGTTAAGGCCTGGAGGGGGGTTGCTCCAGCCCGGGGGGGCCGTACCCCCCCCGCCGCTCCGCCCCCCGTCCGCACCGCCCCTCTCTCGGCCGCTTAAAGCCGCCGTCCGTCGGCGCCGCGCTCACCGCCCCTCGCCGCCCGCCGCCGTCCAGCCGCGATGCCGCTGCGGGGCTGGAGCCTGCCGCTGCCTCCGGTGCTGCTGCTGCCGCTGCCGCTGCTGCTGCTGCTGGCGGCACCGCTGCCCCCCCCCGCCTCCGCCGCACCGCCGGCCGCCTGCCCGGAGCGCTGCGATCGGTCCCGCTGCCCGCCGCTGCCCGCATCCTGCCCCGGCGGAGCGGTCCTGGACGGCTGCGGCTGCTGCCGCGTCTGCGGGGCGGAGGAGGGCGAGCCCTGCGGCGGCGCTGCCGGCGGCCCCCCCTGCGGTGAGGGGCTCCAGTGCGTGGTGCCGCCCGGAGCCGGTGTCCCCGCCTCGGCCACCGTGCGCAAGCGGGCGGCGGTCGGGCGCTGCCTGTGCTCCAGCACCGAGCCCGTCTGCGGTAGCGATGCTGTTACCTACGCCAGTCAATGCCAGCTGCGGGCCGCCAGCCGCCGCGCTGAGAGCCTTCGGCAGCCGCCCATCATCGCCATCCAGCGCGGAGCGTGCGGGCAGGGTAAGCGCAGAGCGGGGATGCAGGGATGGGACACTGAGATGGGGCTTCGGAACCATCGTTCTCTGTTCCCTCTGCCCGGACTGGGGCTCCTGGCTGGACCAGGAGGAGAGGGGCCAAGGGAAAGGGTTGGCTCCAGCCTGGTGCTCCGGTTCAGTGGGAATGTAGAGCGGGAATGCAGCGCTGGGCTTCCTCTGCCAAGTGTCAGGGAGAAAGGAAAACAGCCCCATATCCAAGTTTAAAACTAACTATCTCCGCCCTCCCCCGTCCCTCTGCCTGCAGAAGGGATGCTGACGGGCTGGAACATGAGGGAAGCTGGTTGCAAACCCGCAGAAGCCGGTGCGGGACATCAAGAAATGTTGGAGAAATCCCTGATCGCGGTCCCTCTCGGGCGCTGTGTCCCGAATAAATGCCCTGGGAAGTAAAGCCGGGAATGCCAGAGCTCTGAAAAGCGGATCAATGATCAGATGTTGGCAGAGCAGGATCTCCTTGTTCGTTTTAGCAGATGCTCTTGGTTATTATTACTGATAAGGTAGCTAAAGAGGGGGATGCTTGTAGCTGAACAGCGTGCTACACTGACCCTGGGGTGGGCATTTAGTTTTGTCTTTGGAGAATGGAGAAGTAACAACACACCTGGTAGGGTTTATCCTATAGCATCCCTATTATTTAGTTGTTACTTTAGTCGAATCGGGTGTAAGTTGAGTACTTGGAGCCGCGGGATGGATGCGGGTTGTTTGTAAACTGCATCAGGACACGTTGCTGGGTTATGAAACTGGCTGTGCAGATGCAGTTGATGGAGTCTCCCAGTGAAGTGTTCAGACTTGTAGGGATGAGGAGTGCAGGATGTGACACGTGAAGGCAAAACCTTCCTGTAGGATAAGCAGGGGATGATCTTTACAAGACGCAATCCATAATACAGGCTGGTTTAAACCGTGTAAGCTGTGGTTGCACACTGCTTCCAAGGCACTCAGTTCAGGGGGCAATATGTGAAAATCAGCATGAATTCCACCTTTATTTATTGACTTACTTATGGTAAGTCAATGCTGTTCCCCTGAGGGTTGATTTTGGGGTAGGTTGTACCATTTCTGCATTTCTTTCTTTAAAAACAAGTCATTTCCCAAATTTAGCCATCATCTCCCCAGCAGAAGAATATTCTGCTGTATAGTGACTATACATTCAGCTTGCTGATCCTCCACTACAGTTCAGACTTAGAGTCCTGGTATTGATACAATCGATTTCTTGTACCACTGGTTTCCCCCTCAGTTTCAAAGCCGCGTTGTCCTCTATGGAACAGCGCTGGCATTTACTGACACTGGAGACAATTCAAGCTTTCACGCTACAGTTTCCTGATCTCCAGTATAATATAATGCCTTGTGAGTTTTATTCTCAATTCATGAAACCAATGTTGTTTTCTTGGTCTGTTCTGCTCAATGCTTGCAGAATTCAGGCTGTGCTGGAGCTGGAGGTAACATGTGGCTCTGGTGCTTTGTATGGACAATGTGCAGGCTGTACATAGACCTTGTATAGGAAAACAGTGTGAGAAGGCTCCTTGAGGGGAGACCTGAGAGCAGCTCCAGTGCCTAAAGGGGCTGCAGAAAAGCTGGAGAGGGGCTTGGGAGAAGGGCCTGTAGGGACAGGCCAAGGGGAATGGCTTGAACCTGCCAGAACAGGGGAGACTGAGCTGAGCTCTTAGGCAGAAGCTGTTCCCTGTGAGGGTGCTGAGGCGCTGGCACAGGGTGCCCAGAGAAGCTGTGGCTGCCCCATCCCTGGCAGTGCTCAAGGCCAGGTTGGACACAGGGGCTTGGAGCAGCTGCTCCAGTGGAAGGGGTCCCTGCCTGTGGCAGGGGTTGGAACTGGATGAGCTTTGATGTCTCTCACAACCCAAACCATTCTAGGGTTCTATGAAAAATCCACTGCAGTAGATACACACAATGTGCACATCCAGACAACAGTTCTGTCCCATTGCACCTCTGACTGGAGTGATGCTCATTTTCTATATCACTAGGTACAAAAGGGAGGTCCTGGAGAAGCTGACCAGCAGCACATGTTTATTCCTAGGCCACAGCAAACATTCCTGCAAGCAAAGCTTTTTTCATATATAAAGAACTTAAAGCAAAAAGAAATAGAGCGGAGACTGTAAAGTGCCATTCCCTGGGGGTGGCCTGAACCACTGTTTGAAAAGCCATCGCCTTGTATGTGGCTCCTTAGAGTTGTTAATTTGTAATTGAATTTTGAGTTCATTTTCAGGGGTGTTTTTGCTACCTAAAGATAGAGTTATCTTGGTAAAGTGTTTATGTGCTTCCATAGGAACATATCTACATAAATAACCTGGTGAACACACTGCAGTGGCCCAGGGAGATGAGGGAATGTAGAGAAAGTGTCTGGAAAGCACTTTTGTGATTGTTAAGTTTCACATCACTTTAGAAGTTGGTCAGGTTCCATATTCTGTAGATTGCACAAAATACAGTAAAGGCTTTTGTCTTTCTCAATTTTCATCTACTGAAGTCCACTGCTGGTGCTGATTTGGGGTTTCTCAGTGCATCTTTTCAAATGCTGGTTAAGTTTATGAGAGGATGCAGGAGATGCAGGAGGAGACTGCTTTGGGTCTGTGTGTGTTAGGGGAATGTATTCCTATGCAAAAATCATAGAATCACTGGTTTGGGTGGAAGGGACCTTAAAGCTCATCCAGTTCAAACCCCTGCCATGGGCAGGGACATCTTTCACTGGAGCAGCTGCTCCAAGCCCCTGTGTCCAACCTGGCCTTGAACACTGCCAGGGATGGGGCAACCACAGCTTCTCTGGGCACCCTGTGCCAGCGCCTCAGCACCTTAATACTAAGGGATGGCAATCATGAGTCTTAAAGTAAGCCAAGACAAATTTCACAAGCCTCAGCCCTATGAGAGGTTGTACAGTCGGGTGGCACTGAGGTGCTGAGCAGGTCTCCTGCACTGTGGTGATGTCTCTGGGGTGCAGGATCAGCCTGCTGCTTGCTCTGAGAGCCAGACAGGGCACAGAAAGGGCAAACAAGGCTCCATCTGCAGAAGCTTTGTCCATGCATGTGAATGCTCCATCCCTGGCAGTGTTCAAGGCCAGGCTGGACAGAGCCTTGGGTGCCTGAGGTGTCCCTGCCCATGGCAGGGGGGTTGGAACTGGATGATCTTAAGGTCCTTTCCAGCCCTATAATTCTATGATTCTAAGCTCCTGTACCAGCAAGGAGAGAGGGGAAAGCATCAGTGAAATCAGGACATGCTTCAATTAAATTAGTATGGAATGGGAGGAGGGCTGAAGCGTGTTCACCTCTGCTGAAGTCAGATGAGGCAAGTGATGAGCAGGGTGGCCAATAGACCATTAGTGCTGCAGCTTTCACAAATCTCCTTCACTTTCCATGAAGGATATGACATTGATAGGAGGCATTCAGATCTGCAGCACGGTGTGTGTTGGTCCATGGAAAGGAGGTGAATGTCCTCTGAGCACAAACCACATCTGTGTAAAGCCCATCCCACACACAGGAGTGAGGTCAGTGCAACGAGACCTCAATATTCGGTGTGCTGAGGCTCAGCATGCTGGGAGGATGTTTTCCTTTTCTTCTGCAAATACAGTTTTGTTGCTCTTAATTCCCTCCTGCTGACCAAGGGATGAAGGCTTGGGATGTTCAACACACAACTTAAACCAGTGCTCTTCCCCTGCTCACTTCTCCCAGTTAGGACAGTGTGTCCTTCTCTGCATGCTGTGCTCTTCGCACTGTAAAACACAAACTGACCTGGATATGTCCTTTGCCCAGACTAAGGAGGAAGTTCCTTGTGGTTGCTCTCAGTTCCTAACTTTCTTCTGCCCCTCTTTTTGAACCAGATTTATATGGTTTCATGTTTTTATTGGGTTTCCTATGTCTGATGTGGTCTCCCAGTAACCTCAGCAGCCCTCGGCATGCTAGCATCTGCCACAAGCACTTCATACTTCCCTGCTGCAGGTGTGCTCACACTGTGATGTCCTCTGTGCTTTAGATTAAGCACTTCATTGCTGCTTGCTTTGGGGGAAGATGGAGGTGAGTTTAGGGGTAACTCAGTTCTGGAAAGGTGTGTATCACTGGCAGGCACAAACCTTACTGTTTGCATTACATTATCATTTAATAGTTCCAGAGATAGGGGGGAGGAAAAAAACCACCATCATTCAAACTCAGTTTCTTCCAAAGTGGCTGCCTTTCTATTTTGAAATGCACCCAAACTGCATCCAAGTGACTATGTGTCATTATTTGATAGAAGAGAAGGACCTCCATAGTCAATAAATCACTTGTCATTAATGGAGCCCTTTAAAACCAGTGTAAGAATGCGATCCATGCAGCAGAGGATGGGAAAGAGCAGTAGATGGACCTGCCTGAATTCCTTGGCTGGCACGCAGGCAGGGCTAACGGGCTGGCAGTGCTAAGCCTTGCAGGAATGAATAATCAGGGCAGGAAGAGAAACTCAGCTGAGGAACCTGGGAAGGCCGGGAACAAAGCCAGGTATTTATCAGGAGGAAAGCTGATATTGTTGTTATGAACTCGGCTCTCAGCTGCTTCCCAAATGATAACAACGGGTCTATGATGGTTAGCATGGTGGAAGTATGGTGGGAGAGCACTGCAGGTGGCTTGGCACATGTGGAGTCTATTGGAAACAACCTGGGAGGAACGGGTGGTGAGGAACCGACGCACAAATGAGTGGTTTAAGTTTTCTTTAGCTGCCTTCACCTCCCTCGGTTGTTGTGTTTGGGTGGTCTGAAAGTTATTCCCTTTGGATTTTCCTTGGTCTCTTTTGCAGCAGCAGGAGGAGGGGAGGGAAGGAAGAGACAGCTGAAGGCAATGGAAATAAGTAGCAACATATTTCCAGAAGAGAACCAATTCCCAAGTGTGGGATTAAAAAGCTTTTCCAAAGCCAAGTATTCAGCTCTGAGAGGAGGGAGCTGTAAGAAGTGGTTTGTCTGGAGCAGCTCACCTTTTCCCCTCTCCACATCTAGGTTTCCTTCCCGGGGAGCCAGCAGTCATCCCGTAGTCTTTAGACTTCAAACAGTCAGGTCAGTAAATACAGCTTTGGAACAAGGAAAGATTCAATCCTTTCATCTTCTGGGCTTTGAAATTTAAAGGGTACCTGTGGACTGGACAAGGGATACTTAAAGCCGTGAGTAAGCAGCAGGAGCCTTATTAAGCAGAGTTTGGATGTGATGGAGCAGTTAAAGGTTTTGCCATCCAAGAAATGGGAGAAGCTGGAAAATATTTTTCAAGCATGGATTTGTGTGTGTTCGGATTGAAGGAAAGCAGCTTTGGAAACAGAAACGGGGTGCTGGGGAGCTTAACTTTAGTTGCAAACAGGGTCATTCCTCACTCCCATAAACTGCTGGGGCCTCTAGGATCCTGGGCTGGACTTGGCAGTAAGTCAGTCCCACAGCATTTGTAACTGGGCCCAAGTGAGTATCTAGTATTGTTTTGGAGCCTGTGTTCAGGACATAGGAAGACAGACTTTATTTTGCCTTCTGGATACAGGTCCTTGTGATTCCTGGGTGGGTTCAGAGAGAAGAATATAACTGGCAAATAAATCTCAACTTCCCTATATTGAAAGGCAGTAAAAGAATTCATTGGTCTTGTACTAACTGATGATGTTGAGCTCCTATCTGTAGGTACGGGAGACTTGCATCTTTGACTTGTAAGACAGGACACAGGCAACTGGTCATTTTATCTCAAGGTTTAGGGAATTGAGAAGATCTTGGCTGTCACATATTAGTGACTGGAGATGAATTGGACAACTCGACAGGCTGGAATATCTGGGTTAATATCAGATACACTGGTGCCCTGATAAGACAAAGCACAAGGCTGGAAGCCAGCTGGGTTGTGCAATGCGTTGTGGTTGATCTGCCAGGAGCTGGAGACAAGAATGTTGTGCATGCGCATGAACACACACTGCAACACAATATGTATGTGTGTGTGATGTGTGAGGAGATCCGTTAGCTTTTATGGCACAGTAACTGCAGCCTGGCACCAGGACGGTAGCTGGTCCTGTTGGTGCAAGCAGTGGTGAGTTAATGGCACCAGTGCTAGGGCAGTGGCATTGCCATGCTATAGACACCCCCTGCAAACTTTATGTTCTTAGTTAACTAAACTGTGTTCTTACATCTGTTGTTTCCCTACATCAAATTCAGTCATTCCATTTCCCTGCCTGTTTGATGAGGTGGGAAAGAGGGACAAGCAGTGCATAGCTCCTATATCCAGTTTTGCTGATGAAGCTGTGGCTGCCCCATCCCTGGCAGTGTTCAAGGCCAGGTTGGATGGGGCTTGGAGTAACCTGTTCTAGTGGAAGGTATCCCTGCCTGTGGCAGGGGGTTGCAGCTTTAAAGTCTTTTCCAATACAAACCATTCTATGGCTGTATCAGTGAGGCAGAGCTACAGTGATTATAATTCAAAACCACTTTGTGTTTCTGGTAGCAACTGGATTTGCATGTATTTTTATTGACAAACAAGCGATGGATATAACAATGCATCTTACATGTAGCAGCCATGCATGGAAGTTATCCAGTGGCCTGAAATCTGAAGTAGTTTCTTCAGCAAAGCATTAGCAGAAGCTCACAATATTTTATCCAGAGGCCGATGTCATTACCCCACGTTACAGATAGTGAATCTAGGGCAGAGGAAGATAAAGAGCTTTGCTCAAGGTCAGCCAGTTAAGCCAGTAGCAGAGCTGAGAGCAAACTGAGCTTTGGAGGCCCTGCTCATTTCTCTGCCCCTTGCCAGCATTGCTGCTCCATTTTCCATGACTTTTCTTTTCCATTACTCTATTCCTTAAACTTGTGGACTGCAGTTTTGGCTCTGCCTGCAAACAGCATCGATGATCTGTCAATCCAGTCTGGAGAGGGACAGAAGTGGGAGGACCTGAGCACTGAGGAGGAAGAGAAACCCAAACAACTCCCTCCCCTCCCACCATCCCACCTCCAAAATAAGCACAACCCCCCCAGTAATCTCATACCTCAGCCTTTGTGGTGGTAAAGGGATGATTCATACCTTTTTCCAGGGTATCATATGCGCTGTTTGGCATTGTCTGCCCATTCTGTATCAGAGGACTGCCTGTAGACCTCTATCTATAGAGGTAAAGCTTGGCTAAGCCTTGTTTTCATTTGTATCCAGACAGTAAAAGTGGGCAAGCAGAAACCACTCACAAATAAAAGACAACAAATATTCAGATCTGTAAAATAAAGCAGAATAGATGTGTGGATAAAAAGCCACTATGTGAAGAGTTAATGTTTATAGGGAGCTGTGAATGTAGCAATTACAAATCTAAATAGCATAGAAATATGCATATTTGAGAGGGTGAAAGAGAAACCTGCTCTTCTTATAACTGTTCAGGAGAAACTATACGTGCAGGGGATCAGGGCAGTGTGTGATAGTGGCTGTGTCACCAGTGGCAGTGCCACCTCCTTTCTGTAGCTCAAAATAGGATGGCAGAAGTGCTGTTTGCATTCCTCCAGGTTCCTTTCCCAAGCACCCATTGACTTCTGATGTCTACATTAAATCTGGACTGTCTTAAGAGTGGTTCTTTAGGACAGATATAGAAAATACCTCCAGATGCAGAGGGGTTTATTCAATATGTAGTTATTGTGGGGTTTGTGGTGGAGTTGCACTGGGTTTATGTATTGTACAATTGTAAAGCCCCAGACTAGGAGGGGTGTGTATGTTTTACCACTGTTTTGAGGGTTTGAGATAGACTTGGTCCTTCTGTGTATTATCTCTGGTCACTGCCACAGCAGTGGTGAAATCAATGCCTTCTCCAGCTGCAGAGGAGCAGCATCTTCAGAGGCTTTTTTTAGCCTTGCATCTGAAGAGGCTTTTTTTAGGTTTCTTTTTAGAGAAAAAGAATGTTTAAAAAGCATGAAAACAAGAACTTGTTTTTATTCCCTGGTGCCTTCACAGCAAGGTTCCTGGAAGTGGGAACCAAATCTCTCTTAAGCAGGGATTTCTTCTAAAGATGCAGTGGGAAAGTTTCTCACATACTTAAAACGAGACCTTAATGGTTTTATAATGTTAAGAGGAGTATTCAAGATCAGGCAGCTGCTGGATACAAGTAGGATATAGGAATCACCACGTTGTTGTTACTTAATAGGCATGTCGAGGTTGTTTTGCTGAGTCCCTGCCTGGGATGTGTGGAGCTGGGAGGTAGAGTAGGGTGATGACCTGACTTGGAAGGGATGTAAACTGAGTAGGGCTGGAAAAAGGAGAGGAGAAATTATTCCTGACTCATCTGTTGTATTTTCAGCCTTCAGCAGAGCAGAGAATACAACGTCTGCTCTAAGGGCTTTAACCTGTTGACTGAAATCCTCTTTTCATCTGTCTGCAGCAAATCAGGCACACTCTTTTCCACAACTACCTGGCTTGTATTTCTTAGTGTTTCCAGTTTAGACAGGACTACTGGTACTGATGGTTTGGAGCTCAGCACTCTTTACCCTTGTCCTGAATTGCTCTTCACCCTTTTCTTTTGGTACCTGAGCATCCTCCTGCACCCTGCCTTCCCTCCTCATCCTCCAGACAGACCAGTCTGCTGGCATGGCCACCCATAGCCATGCATCTTTGTCACAGGGCTGCTGGCTCGCAATTAATTTGTCATCTCCTCCAACGAGCCCAGGCTCAGCATTGTATTAATATGGCAATGGTGCTGCGGGAACAGAGTGTTCCACCTCGCAGGGCTGCGTTCCTCGGCCCAGGGCTCCAGGGCTGGCTGTTTATGCACGGGTTGGTTTCCTCCCACCTCACGGCTGGTGTTTACAGAAGGAATCGCAGTTTCCTGTTGTGTTAGATGGAGCTGTCGCTCCACTCTGGATTCCTGCCCTCCCTGCTGATGCTTGAATTGCTTTTGAGCCTCATCAGCTTTCAAGTCTATTGCGTCTGCTGCTGCTGCTGTAATGGTGAGACTTTATTTGCAATGGCAGCCGGTTCACTTGGTTTGTAGAAGCATTTCTGGCATTTCTGAGAGGCTTTATGTACATATTTTCTCCCTGTGAGGTTCTGCAAGGGTTGCTGAAGCCCGAGGCTGTTCCTGTGAGACAGAATAGGGGTTGTGCCCATTTTAAAGATAAATCTAAGTATTCTAATGTCTTTGCACAAGTTGCATAGAGATTGAGTAACACATTTTACACCAAGACACACATGTCCTGAGTGTTTCTCCTTCTGCAGAACATTTTGCGTATAGGACTTCTCTACCTAGTAATTCAGTGGTTGAGTTGCAACAGAAGATGCTGTGTATCTGATTCATTTACTACTTAATCTGCCCTATAGATAAGAAGTAAGAAAAGTTCCTGTTTAGCTAAAAATTAGTTTCAATCTGAAGTTATATAGGAACTTGCTACACGAAAGCTGCAGGCACACTGCCCCTGACCAATTCCAGTGGCAACAAAGCCTTGAATTACATTGGGTCTGGATACTGAAGAGGCCTGTTTCATACTGAGGATGGAGCTGGACCAAAGAGGCTGCACCACAGTTCTCTGAAGGCTCTGTGCTTTGCAATTTACTTATCTTCAAATCCTTCCTTTTGGTTGTTTTATAAATGCAGAAGAGCTGTGTATGTGCTGTGCTCTTCATGTAGCCTGGTCATTCTTGTTACGATTGTCTGCTCTTGCCTATTCATATACATTTGTTTCTTCCATAACTTACCCTCTTAAACTCTGATCAGGATAACCATTTATCTGTGCCCAGTAGTTGGGAATAGGATGCACCCTCAGACCAAGCGATCCTGTGCATCACAGCAGCCTCCCTGCACCACCAGCAAGAACATCCTACAGCTGGTGGGTTTTGTCTACACTTTCACACCCTTTTCCCTCAAAATGGGTAAAATCAGTGTTTGTTCTTGAGAATATCAACTAAAACGTGCAATTTTCTTCTTCATTTTTGTACTCAAACATGCTATGTGAGCGAGCACGCGCTGGTTTTGTGTGGCCATCAATTCGAGAGCTGTTCTGCTCTACCAGGTCCATGCAGGTTCCCGGTTCTGTTTAGCTTGGCAGCTTGTATTCTGCTTGTTTTATATCAGTGACTAAAATGAAGGGTTTCAGGCTTTGGGATTAGCAGAGAAAATACCGATTTCAAAGCCTATTTCTTGCAAGATCTTTGTTGCATGTGACCTGGTTAAAAGTCGTCAAGAAAGAGCTGAGCATCTAAATATGATGATGATGAAAATGGACTTTACGTTCCCTTTCCAAGTTCACCTTTGTGCCAGAAAGTGATTTTCCTTTAAATCCTCACTTTAATCTGGCAGTGGCTCTTGCTGCAGGAAGTATTTTAAGTGAATACCAGGTTTGTGCACTTTACTATTGGGCAGAATAAAATGCTTGGAATCTCCCCTTTGTTTAGTGCTAAGAAAATATTTTTGCTTTTGGGAATGTCACAGTACTGTGGATTTTTCCCTAAGAAATCTGTGAAGCATCTTGAGTTTCTCCTTGGATTATACAGGGAAAAAAAGGAACTGATTTAATACTGCAATTATTAGCAGGGTGCTGTGGTGTAGACCTCTCAAAAGTCTCTCCATCACTCTAAAAGCTGCCCTACAATACGTAAAAGGTTATTTCTTATTTTCTTGGTGTTTTCATTGCGTAATATCCTTTTTTGGTGTATTACACAATTTCTCCTTGAATAGGAAGGGGAATATTTAGGCTTGCAGCTTAATTCTTTAAAAACAGTAGGTTCTGGAAATGTTCTGTGATCCCATACATCACTTTTTCCTTGTGTCTCTCCAGGGGAGCTTGCTGATACCACCATTTTCAGGGTGAGCTAAGCATATTTGCTGGCGTTTTTGTTTCCATAGCAGCGTCAGAGGTTTAACGTTTTCCTATAGGACATGGATGGGAGTTTGTACAAACCCCAGTGGTTGGGGTTTTATTTGGGAAGGTGGAAGTTCTCCAAGTAAAACTTTGCAGTCTTGCGGTTTGTGTTTGTAGTCGCTGGTTCTGTCAGCCCAGAGGTTAAACCCTGCTTAAAGCCTTCTAGCTTCAGTCTGCAGAGAATCCCAAGCCCAAGATGTGCCTTCAGACCTGGGGATGTGTACATGAATATAACATTAGGCAAACAGCAAGTACAAGAGGAAGTAATCATCTATTTTGGACAAGGGTCTGTAGGGACAGTCAAGGGGAGACTGAGCTGAGCTCTTAGGCAGAAGCTGTTCCCTGGGAGGGTGCTGAGGCGCTGGCACAGGGTGCCCAGAGAAGCTGTGGCTGCCCCATCCCTGGCAGTGCTCAAGGCCAGGTTGGACACAGGGGCTTGGAGCAGCTGCTCCAGTGGTAGGTGTCCTTGCCTGTGGCAGGGGTTGGAGCTGGATGAGCTTTAAGGTCTCTTCCAACAAAAGCCATTCTGGGGTTCTATGATTTTCAGCAACCTGAGCAACTTAGCTGATAAACTTCATCAGGTTGTGGTGCCTCTGCTTGTACTCTGTGTTACTGGGCAAGGATTTCATAGACACACTCCTGATCATTGTGGAGTTAATGGGAAGAGAGAGATTAACCATAGATCCTTGGCCTCAAGCCCTGTTTTCCTGCACTAATGTTAGCAGACCATGGGAGTCCTTCTCCTGGAAGGACAGGGCCATTGCACTTTTCATAATGATGAACCTGGAGAAGGTGTTGCACCCTCACTGGAATTTGCATAGTAGTATCCTCTTTAGCAGTTATACGCTTACAAATACTGATGTTTCTGCTGTCTATGATTAATGTTTTATGGGAAGTTGAGGGGGGTTTATGTTTAATCTTAATGGGAATGAAAGTTTCTTGCTGTCTGTAAAGAAATGGAAGGATTGATTCCAAAGTGAAACTGAGCATTTTGACTTAGGACATGATGATATCTGCTGTGGTCACACCAAGCGAGGGAGAGATTGCTGGTGGTTGCTGGGGTGTGCCTGTTTCCCCCCTCTCTATATCTAAGATAAAAAGTCCCATTGAATAAGATAATTATGTTGGTTTTAGCTTCAGACACTGGAATGGCGACATGGGAATGTTGGGAATGTTTTAGCACTGGGTGCAGTTGGGAAACCGAGGAGAATGGGCAGCGCCCCAAGCTGGTCCTGATGGATGGGAGCAGAACTGCTTCAAGAGGGGGAAACACATGAAAGCTAGGTGGGAAAAATCCATTTCAGACTGAGAAGCCCATAGGAGATGGACCTACACTGAGAGAAGACCTTCCAGAGCAGCAAATACAGTTCTCACAACAGAAGGGGTGAGGTTACTTCTATGAGATTTCTATCTCCAAAGCATCTTTCCAGTCTAGCTCAAAATATTACCAAAAGCAGCATGTCTGAGCCCTAAGCATTAAAGCATCACTTTGAGTAATGACCTAATCAGAACCCAGATCTTACTTTGCTTTTTGGCTCATCTTTATGAAACCAAATTATTTTGAGCTGTTTACAGCTGGCTGTGCTTTTTACCATGGCTTGGTATTCCTGTCTTGCCTCTTAGCAGCTTGTTTACTGATATTAGCCCTATTCATGCCAGTTGGCAGAGAGTTTCCTTTTCATTCAGGGTCTGACAGCCAGCACACCTTTGAAGTCCTTGAGGAATTAGTTGCCTTGGGAATTTTTCATGCTGTAACCTATTTATGGGTTTTTTTTAAGTCTGTTTTTGGTCATTAACTGAATTCACAGCAATCATCTTTATAATGTCATTAATAAAGGTTTCTTAACCATGGGCATTTAGAGCATTGTGCAGTAGTTCAATAAAAAGCAGTGCAAAACATAATCACAGCATATAAATAGAAATAGGAACAGTCTGTAAAGATGTGAGCATCAGAGCTGGAGGGTATTTAGGAACTAGAGCTTTGTTCAAGCCCACCACTCAATGATTTAAATGCAAACAAACAAAAACTGCCATAAAAAACTCCAGACTTAAACAAAACCCCCCCAAAATAATGAAAAGACTTTACTAGGAACTCAGCTCCAGAAGGGTGGAAAAGAAAAGGAAAAGGGCCAGAAAACTGGGGAGAATTTATTCTCCTTAATTCAACACTGATTATACCAAAGAAGCAGTTTGGAACTGGGAAAACTGCATTTTGGGGATCCATTTCAGTATGGAATTAAAGAGCTGGCCACATGCTTATGGAGTACCTGTTAGGGTGATTGTTCTTAGATGTAAGTATGAGAATATACAGGCAATGGGGATTAAATAGTCGAACTCATATCAGCAATCAAACCTTAAAGCTATAGCTTTTCTGTTGCTTAATAGTCAAGCACAGTCCACTAAATCACTGCAGAGTCCCCAGCTCTTTAAACCTGAAAACTTGGAGGGTGTTACATGGTATTCATTCCACTCTTCAAACTGTATTGTCCTAAAGACCCTGAACTATCAGTATGGCTGGAAAACGTGTTTTAGGGAAGCAGAAGTTCTGAATTTCCCTGCAGTCTTCTCCAGGGGTTGGTGATGGCTGGAAACTACCATATAGTGGTTGAGGAATGAACATCTGCTCGGATCTGGTTTGTATTATTGGTGGTTTTATGGCATTTTAGGCTTCTGTGTAGTAGCCTGTGCCTACTGGTGATTCAGACATAAGATAGTGGTTGCTTATAGTAAAGTGCTTCTCTCAGCTCCCAAATGCATTGCTCAGTAATTCCAAAGAGCAAGTAGCGAAGGTGAGCATTAAATATACATGTAATGGGAAAATGGAATGCCTGCACTCATGACCATTTTGGCCTTGAGTCTTTTTTGCCCCATGATACTTAGTGATAGAAGTTCTCAGCATATTAATACCTTTACTATAACCTTCAGCTTTAATGTTGTCACATCAGGGTAAAGACCAGTTGCTGGGAACGTTGTGTTAGCATCAATGAATTCATCTGAATGATACTTTGACTTCTGTTTATTTGCTGAAAAAAAAGGTATGTTTTCCATTTAAATGGGCAGTTGTTCAAGAGCTGTTGCAAAACGGTGTTACACAATGCAAGAATTCCTAATACATAAGCAACAGGCAGGCGTGGCGAGCTGTTGTCAGCTTTTTAGGTCAGTATGCCATGAATCAGGATTTATTATCTAACTCTTTTCAGAGTATGAAATTTTGACCTTTTCATGGTGTGGCTTAGTTTGGGACTGCACAAGGAGAAGGGGGTTATACATGAAGCACCATTGCCTCTGGAATGGAGGCTTCCATTTCCAAGTGAAGGCAGCTCTCAGCTGCAGTGTTAGTAGTCTCACCACGTTCAGCTTAGGCATCCTTTCTCTTCTTGAATAGCTACATGTAAAAAAAGATTGAAGGCATTAAAGAAAGCTGTGTGCTTTCCGTGCAGTTCCCTCATCCATGGGAGCTCTCTTTTCCAAGGTCAGGATGTGACCTTTGGATGCCTGCAGCTGAGGAGAAAATTGAGGTGAAATCATTTCATAAGAGGAGATCAAAAAGCATATTGACGGATACAGTAGTGCCCTGTGGCGTTTTATCCCAGCATTGTGTTAATCCAATCTGATAATCTGTCAAAGCTCCTATTCAATGCAAGTGATTAATTCCAAACTGCAGTTCTCATTCTACTACCAGTTTTCCAAAGCACTCATGTGGCAGTAGTCAGCTTTATAGTGATGATGCAGGTACATTTAATACTGAATGTTGCTCATAAAGGAACAGAAATCCTTTGGTAAATTGATGCTTTTCAATCAGCAAGTCCTTATGGCTTTCTGGCATAAAAGGGCAACAGCTTGTGTGTAAATCAGAGAAAGCATCGAATGCTTTTGAAGAAGACAGTAGGTGAGGACACAAGCTCCCTGACTGACATTCCTGCTTTATAAAGCAGATTAACATCTCTGAACTCTGATCTGAAACTGAATAGCAGATTATGTGGTTACTGCAGTGGCTGCTGTTCATGACTGATTGCATTTGAAAGCCCTTGAGATGCTTCATAGGGTATAAACAGTGAAAAAAAACATGTTCTTTGAGCGATCAGACAGTGTTTGGGTTGAGCATCCACCCTTCTCATGAGGGCAATGCTAACTCCCCTGAAACCAGTGTCTGGTTAGTGTTACAAGCAGCAATGTTTTGTTCCCAAATCAGTCCTCTGAATCTCCTGCCATGGGCTTTTGACTCTAGTATGTACTTGAAAATGTGCAGTTTTCCACTCTGGTTTTCAGCTATGAAGGTCATTCAAGTATTGGGATAACTTTATAGGATAGTCCTGTGTACCTACAATACTGCAGATAAACCGTCCTGTTACACCATCACTTAGAGCCATCCACAAGCTGCTTACTGCTTTAATCTCTGGGTGGATTTAGAAGCCAAATGGCCAGGGTGGATGGGAGCAGCACAGCACATTCATACTCATCTGAAAGTCAATTACAGATTTGGCTTGTGCTTTTATAACGCGAGATGGATGCATCAGATAAAATGGTGAAAACAAAGGGTGTTCCTTGCCTCTAGGGAAAGGCAGAATAACTCTTTGGGGTGTTCCAATTGCTTAGTTGCTCCCCATTTACAAATAAAATTGTTTTGCCCCCAAACTGCTTGAGAAGGTGAAGCTGTGTCAGAGTTGCAAGTTTGTTTCCCAGAGATTTAATGGATTTTTGGGCATCTGATGATGCAGGCAGCCACAATAGGAGTTTGGTATCCCCTTGCTTTTGAAATATCCCCCTGACCTCTCTCGAATACTCAGTGACCATGAGCTTTTGTGTTACAGCACTGCCCAGGAATGCAGAGCTTTGTGGTCCTATTGTTTTTGTGTGTCTGTCTGATCTGTAGCCTTGAGGGTGGTTCAGTAACTTCAAAGTAGGTGGGATCGGGTCCTCAATGGAGTTGATGGACCACAGGTGATTAACAGTGGAAAGGATGCCTTGGGTATGGTTGTGTAGAGTGTGTGTAATGTGCATGTATGTTTGGGTGACAGGCAGAGGCTGGTGGTTCAAGCCACAGGGGACACCAGTGGGAAGGCAGCACAAACCTCATACCCAGGTTACACTTGAGCCACAGGAGCTGCTGTAGGTTTACATGGGGTTAGAACTTTGCTGTCCTCAGCATTCAGAAGCCAGTGAGAATGAGTATTTTGGCAGGGGAACAGAGCCCATTTGTTTAGCTTGTATGGTCTTCTCAGATTAAACAGCCCTCCAGAACAGAGGTGAGAGCAGAAATGGGGCATCTGGGTACAAAATCCTGTTCACAAAGGAAGAGTGGCACAGACATGGACTAAACTCTGCACTCCTCCAGTGTCCCATATCCAAGACCAGGCTGGACAGGGCCTGGAGCAACCTGCTCTAGTGGAAGGTGTCCCTGCCCATGACAGGGGATTGGAACTGAATGGGCTTTAAGGTCCCTTCTAACCCAAACCATTCTGTGATACTGTGATGCATGGGAGCCACCAGCAGTGCAGTGTGCTGAACCGGGGTCTGCAGCTACAGCCTCATGGCCCAGTTATATGCACAAGAAACAAAGGTTTCATGGATCCAGTTGTCCTAATGATAAAGCACACAGACTCTTCTTGTGCAAAGAGGCAGAAAGGAAATCTCTGGGCAAGGGTTATACTGCAAATGACTTTTAAGGAGGAAAAAGATACACACTTTTTAATTCAGGTGTTTTGCAATGACCCTTCCCTTGTCACTTGGAGAGCTCATGACATGTCTTCTGTTTCTATTTCAGGCCAAGAACACCCTAACAGCCTGCGGCACAAATACAACTTTATTGCAGATGTGGTGGAGAAGATAGCTCCTGCTGTGGTTCACATTGAATTGTTTCGCAAGTAAACAAGATGCCCTCTTCTGATTTTTGTGTTCTTGAAAACAACTGCCAGTGTGCCAGAAATGTTGATTGATGCTGTGTAATAGCAAAGAGGGGGTTTGAGATGATAAATATTTGTCATGCTTAAGAATTAAAGATAACTTAAGAGTCCTGGCAGTAAAATATTCTGTTCAACTAATGCATGCATGTGATCTTCTTAATGATAGCAAGTAACAGCAGATACCCTAAGGCATTAAAAACCACCAAACCCTTTTGGGCTGTGTGTTTTTTAGTGATTTGTGATCTTTCAGCTTTTTGCAGTAATAAACATTTGTTTCCCATGTCTTTTAGACTTCCTTATTCAAAGAGGGAGATTCCTGTTGCCAGTGGTTCAGGGTTCATCGTCTCGGAAGACGGGCTGATAGTGACGAACGCCCATGTCGTCACCAACAAAAACCGGGTGAAGGTGGAGCTGAAGAACGGTGAAACCTATGAAGCTAAAATTAAAGATGTCGATGAAAAAGCTGACATTGCACTAATTAAAATAGATTCTCAGGTGAGCTGTTAAAGCAAAACTCATTGCATTCCTCTTCATTTAGTATCCTCCGCTCCAAAACTTGCTATTTTTCATGTTCGAAGGCTGGTAGTTCAGTGGTCTGGGTTATAGAGAATATCTGAGCTTGGTGGAGACATGTTTTTAAACACCATGGTTGTGGTTGGCAGTGGTTAATTTTATCACCTCTCAGTGCAGTGCAAGTAAATACGTAGCGCTTCTGTATGTATCCTCACAACAAAAACCAACAACATAATTAGCTGGCTGCTTTACACACACATATTTACTAATATAACTCTCCCTTTGATAGGAAATGGGGGTGTTCCCTTGTTTCTGATAGAGGGACATGTCTTGTGCTGCTATACTGAAGTCACAAATTGCTTTTAGAGGAGGTTTTTGTCCCTCTGAAGGGCTGTACCACACTGATGTAAGTACTAAAATAGAAAATAACTTAGGGAGAGTCTTGAACGTGCAAATTGAAGCCATTGGGAAGATGCTCTTAGACTGTAGGTGGTTTTCTGAATAAATGGAAATGCAACTTCCCGTCTGTAGTCTACCCTCCTCTCAAGCATACATTTGTCAGCATTATTCTGCTTGCTGCACCAGCAGAAGAGCTGTCATGCAGTTCTGCACATTCAACAGCATAGCGCAAGTGGAATACTGTGTTGAAATACTGAGTGATGCAGATGCAATTAGACACATGTGATTGCTTGGGGTGCTGCTCATATTGGTTTCCCTTGTTTGGACTGTTAGTTAATTTAATGGGAAAGAACGTTTCATTTGAAACACATGACTCAAAAATGTGTAGATCTTGCAGTGTTGTTTTAGTTCAGACCTATTCCCCAGAGAGGTCAAAAGTGTTTGTGCCAGAGTTCATGACTAAATCAGACGTCTAATGCAGAACTCTTGGATGACCCAAGACATGAAGTGCTCCCGCTGCTCCCTTGCCACCTTTGTCATTTAAAAGCTCTTTATTTTGTCTTGTTTAAAAGCTCCTTAACAGCAACGTGGCAGAAAACCTTCACAATAACCCAGAATGGTTTTGGCCATGTTGTGTTTTCCTGAGGTGTAACCTATTTACGCATCTATCAATCACTTATGTTCTCATTTTTATATTGGAATAAGCAAAAGTAGATCTGCAGTAACAAAGGGATGAGAACTGGCAGCATCAGCAGGGGTTGAAGGGCAGCTGGAAAAGCGACTCTAAA
This sequence comes from Melopsittacus undulatus, assembly GCF_012275295.1. Taxonomy (NCBI): domain Eukaryota; kingdom Metazoa; phylum Chordata; class Aves; order Psittaciformes; family Psittaculidae; genus Melopsittacus; species Melopsittacus undulatus. The sequence continues at coordinate 107,807,116 of NC_047530.1, forward strand.
ATTGGAAGCACAACATGGTAGGGAAAATAGAAATGGTGGTGGAAAGGAAAAGACTTCAAGCAATAGGAGGGTGAGTTTCAGAGGAGAGAGAAGCTGGTGAGTCAAAGAGAGGAGACGTTGAACTGATGTGACAGATTATTTTGGGGCCTTATGAAGAGAGCAGACAGAGAGTTTTATGTTATTTGAAACCCTAAAGAAATGGCACCAAAATTTCCCTGGTAAGCTGCTTACGGGAAGGGAGAACCTGGAAAACTGGCAGCAGCTTGGAACAAAGGGAATGCAGCCAGAGGAGCTGCCTGTAGTGGAAACCACTGTTAAACAGGGCTGGAATTGGTGATTCTTGTTATGACTTGCAAGATGGCAGATACTCTGCTTTTTAAAGTGCCTGCTGTGTAATTAAGTTGTAGTCATCTCCCATCGGTTGAATTTTGAATGTAGCTGTGACCCTGTTCTGCAAGCAGCACATCAGCATTGCAACCTAATTCATTTATATGTTTGCAAGGTCTTTAAGGCAGGAATCTTTTTCTGTCTTAGAGGTGTCTAGAGCCAAATCTGCTACAGTTTTCTATTTGGGAAGGGATTGTCCTGTTAATATTCAGTTGTCTATTAGAAAAAAAGGGCTGGTTTTAATGAAGCTTTGGGAAGTGTCTCAGTGCCTGGAGGCTGAGCTCCCACTGTCTTCCTCTCCTAATGCCAGCTTAGTGCATCCGTCTGGGTACAGGAGATGAAATATCATGTCTCTGCTCTAAATTAGGTAGAATATGGATACAAACTTGGGTCTGACATACCCGTTGGTGTCTTGTCAGTTGTAGAACCTTGTGTGTTCTTCCCCCATGGCCTTGCCTCTTGCATTTCAGAATACTGAGAAGACATGGGGGAAACTTCTTGTATTTCTTGTTTTTTCCTGGGATGGGAGACCAGTTTTCCAGCTGGCTTTAGTGGCGTGGCATTGGGAAATCCCAATCCAAGGCGAGGCCTGAAGCACCTCTACGTACAGGATGGATGATGCTTTCTTTGCACTTGGAGAATTTGAAACACAACATTTTAAGTGTTCACAGAAAAAGTTAAAAGTGGAAGCAGAGCTCAGAAGCTGATTTTCAGACTGAATTTTCATGGAATATTTGTCTATATCCATTCAAGTTCAGTGTTTGAGCTTTCCTTTTTGCACTGAAAAACCTTGCTATCATGTAGATTGATAACGTGCCTTTTTAACATCACATAGGCAATAATTGGTTGAAGTTGAAATGTATTTGATGACTGAAGAAGTCAATGAGATGGTACAAATAACCCTTTACATGTCTGGATATGGCATGGGAACCATCCCGAAGAATTTTTCTGAAGTTAGAAGTGAAGTTCTTCCTTTTGCATGAATTATTTAAAGGTGACATCAAAGATGCAGAATGCTGGGGAGGGGGGTTGTGTTTTGTGTGGCATGCTAAGGCAGGATCTGAAGGGTAAAGAATGCCTTTGTGGTTAGGAACAGAACTGGGCTTGAAGCATGAGTTTAGGCTGTGAGCTGGTATTCCTAAAACTGTTAAGGCTTTGCAGCAGCCTGCATGTTGTTTTTCTTTACGGTGTGAACAACTGGCCAAAGACATTACTAGAACTAATTTGGCTTTGCTGAGTGCAGTGGGATATGAAAGAGGATGGTAAAATCTGGGCACCGGTGCGGATGAGCTGTTTCCCTGTTCATGGTAAAGATCAAATTCTTTACCATGAAAAAACATTTTGCAGTCAATGAGGAAGAGAAATTTTGGGGTTGTTATTCTAATCCTAAAACAAGCTCATTTTTACAGTCTGTAAAAGAGGGCAGCTGTGTTTCTTGTGTCTGTCATGGCACGCAGCAGTTTGTGAAAGTGGGAAGTAAGATTGGAGTCAAGCACGGTAAACGCGAATGCAATATAACCATCCTTCCAACAGCAAACAGCTCTGAGGAGACAGCAGTACTAGAAAGAAACAGTGCAGCTGCAGACAGCTTGGATATAAACATGCAAAACTTATAACTCTTGCTAGGAAAAATGGGGCTTTGGCAGCACAGGCAGCGGCTGGTGAAATAGCCCATCCTGTGTGACACATGTGTTGCTGCAGTGAGCGTGAAACGCATCAGGAACATTGCACAACACTCCCAAGAAGCAGATGCTCTTGAGCTGGCAGAGCTAGATTGTGAAATTTGTATCAGCACAAATAACTACCTTGTCAAATGAGGATGTGTGATACAGCTGCTGAGAGCTGTAGACACCAGGAGGAGGAAAGGAAGTGTTAGGGTGGTTTAATGGACAATGTCAGGATTAACGGAGGGCGGAATTAAGAGAGAGTCCTGTGCCCTCACTCAGACCAAAGCTGGAAGCCAAAACTAGTGGGAGGTAAGGATGGCTTTCTCCTGGAGACCCTGTTCACCCGTGGAAATTGGACTCTGCCTGCAGAATTGGTGTCTGTGGCAGTGACAGTGCAGAAGTGGGGAGCCCCATGAATGCCTTTATTTTGGGGTGTATCTTCTTCCTAAGTGCTTAAAAACAGCCCTGAGACACTCGCTACTGACTGCTATAGCATATATATCAGGGGAGACGTGCCAGGGTCTGAAGTTTTTGTTCCTCAATGTGACCAGTCGCTGCCTTCTGTATCCAGGCAGGATTTGGCCTCTACACAGTACAGAAGTAGTGGGTTTGTGAACGATCTCTAACTTGTGGTAGTATCTCAGTCCTATTGCTTAAGGTTTTTCCTCCATCTTACTAACAACCACTTAGTTTGATGCTTAAATCAACAAGACTTTCTGCCCTCATTCCTTCAGTGGTTTCATGAGGCAATGCAGCGTCTGTATCTTTGTGGTCTGAGGGGATTTGCTTTCTGTGTGTGTACAAACTGGAGGAAGCAGCAAAGCAAACTTCCCTGTTTGTGTATCAATATTTTAATAGCCCACACTCTGAAAGAACAAACTCCTTGAGAACCAGATGTCCGTGGCTTCTCTAAAGTGCTTTTTCACTTTGAAATCTGTCTCTGGATGTTACATTGCTTCCTCTCGAGAGCCTGAAGAAACCCACATATTGCTTCCAGAAGTCTTCAGGACCCATAGAAGTGAAATAGCTCATACAAAGCTTGGATGTTAACTCCTCAGTTTAAGCAGTGGTTTCCTGCCATCTTCAGCTGCAGTAGCCCTTGCTGCAGGGGTGATGCACTGGTCCAGTTTCCCATGCAGCAAAATGCTTACATACTCCTGGGATGGGTCTGCCAGCAGCAGGATGCTTCATTCCATTTTATATAGGGGAGAGCAGCAATATCTTGGCAGGTAGCTGAAATCCTGGTGACACAGCAAAACATGTTTCATCCTTCTTCCTATTTTTTTCTGCAAGATTCCCATGCTCCATATTTAGATAAGGAGTCTCAGTGCTGTTTTTCTAACTATAGATGAAATACTTTTGGAGGCTTGTAATGCATTCAGCTCGAGTTTTTCATTTTCTTTGGCCTTTTGTCAAGCAATTTCGAGATTGTGGGTGATACTCCCCATTTTTATATGTGCTCATGGGCCTGTGTTTTGATTTTGCCATAACAGTGAATAGTTTCTTTAATGAGAACAGAAATGCAGTTCCCAGAGAAGCCCTGTGTTTTGCCAGAGTCACTTACAGCTGCATTAGTATACTCTACAGGCATCTGTTTCTCTTCCACCTAAAAATAAAAGGCACGAGGGAACTCTGTTGCTGTGTAACACAAATTGAACTTGGGACATTTGTCTCCATCGGCTTCTTGAACTGCAAACTGCTTCCTGCAGATTCGTGCTCTTCCTTCCACAAATGAAGGAGATTACAGAGCAGAGAAGGGATTTACTCACGTCCAGTGCCAACATGGAGACAGAGTCTCTTATTTCATGGGTATAGAAGTTCCAAGTGAAACAGTCTCTGGTTATGGCCATCTGTCTCTTGGGTTTCACTTCTCTGTGGCACTGACCCTGCCTGATGGTAGTGATGTGCTGCCTGTTTTAGTTTCAGAGCTCATTTGCCCCAGCTCTACTTCTTTTACCTGACTCAGCCTATAGTGCTAATATACATCAGGTGAACATCTGGCTCCTGGCTGATGATGCTGTTCTATCCTTGTCCTAATCCCCTGCACCACAATAGCTGTGTCTTATTGTTGAATGGAGCCGTTTCTTGTGGTGCTGCACAGCTCTCCATTCTCGTGGGAGTGATGTTTATCCAGGGCTTGAGTCAAATCCATATATAAAAATGTCTGAAGCCCTTTGGGATGAGAAAGGCTTAAAATATTAACCCTAATTAATGGCTCCTTCTCTGGCTGGGTGTAAACAGTGAGTCATGTGCCACTTATGGGTTTGCATGTTTAGTCCTATTTCTGTGTCCCTGCAGAATGCCTGCTTGCAGATTTGTTTTATTGAGTAAACACAGATCCCAGCAGAGCCCCGAGGCTGCATCAAATGAAAAATGGAGGGATAGGAAGGATGTTATGTGTTGCCCAAGGTCATGCAGTGAGTCACTGGGAAAGCTGGGTTGAGGTGCTGGGTGTTGCTGGCTGCCTGTTTGCTGTGCTGCAAGGCATGCTCATTTGCCTGGCATTTTAATTAACTGCCCTGGCAAATCTATAGTTAACCCAAGAGAATCACGAGTTGTAACGGTAGCTGTGTCATCCTGATGGCCTGTGAGGATTGAAGGGTGCCCCTTTATGAGGTGTGGTTATTAAGAGCCCTAAATCCCAAGCACTTAAGCTTGGTTTACAAGGGCTGTTTTAACATCCTCGACAAGAGCTTGCCAGTGAAAGGGTGTGAAGGCACAGAGTGTGCATCTGATCTGATTCTGGTTACAACACTGCTCTAAATGCTTGCCTCGCATTTCCAGCCATCCTCCTGTGGCCTGCAGGACATACATCCCACTTGGTCGCTTGGTGCACAGGGATTTTGGTTGTGTTTATACTGCTTTCACTACAAAACCACCTCTCCCATGTAAATAAAGGAGGGGGGTTGGTAGTGGAAAGTTTAAATCTGAGCATGGCAATGTTATTTCTGAGGATTTTTTAGAGAGAATACCCTCAGATTTAAAACCACTACAATGCATATATTTATTATAACTAATTCTTCATAGCATTTACTTGCAGAAGCACTGATAAGAGTTTGTTTCCATGCAGCACTGTTAGCGTGCTCTGCACCACACAGTGAAATCAGAAGGAATAGAGAGCACATTTTCCATAGCAATGTTTCATAATATGTACAGAACACGGCAATGTTTGCTGTTGATGTTTTGTTCCTAGCAAAGGAAAGGTTAGCCAGCCTCTTTCCAGAAGGCACATTGAATCACACGGATGACCCACAGCCAATCCATGCAGCGCTACACTTTGAAGCCTCGCTAGTATAGGCACAGGCTTGAAAACGCAGCACAATCAAAAGTAATTGTATTAGTCAGAGATTGTTCATGTATTTTCTTTCTGCTGCCAGATGCAATTTTGGCTTCATGACTGTTTTATAGCTCAAGAATGGCGTAAAAAGTCTTTTAACTTTGTACATAACTGGTCTTCCTTTTTTCTATTAATGAAAAAAACAAGATTTCTGGTTTCTTTTGCTTGCCCATGTTTCATTTGCTGATAAATGTCCTCTTTCTCTGTAAAATATCCCTTTTCAGTGCACTGGGTTACAAGCAAAAGCCACTTTTGTAGTGTGTGTTGGAGGTTTTTTTGTTATAAGGAACATTAGTGCCAGAAAGAGATACTGCTGTCGACCAACAACATCTTGAAAACACGTGCTACGTAAGCCTAAGAGCATCTGGTGAGCGAAGGAAGGGCCAGGGTGCTCCCTCAATCCAAACAATACCCATATGGGGCTGTTTGTGTTGCATATACTGCATGCTTCCCAGCACAGCTAATCGGAGCTGCCTGTTTCCCGCTGTACTGAAGAGGTCCCTTGGAGTCAGGGCTGTGGTGTGAGATGATGAACCGCTCAGCAGTGATGCCTTGGGATGTTGCTGCTGCACATACAATGGGGAAACTGGGTGATGCTGGTGAATCCTTCCCAGAGTTAAACCACAGCCTTTCGGGTTTGTCTGAGGCTATGGCACCAACAGGGGCCATGGGTAATTATTATTTAATAGCAGGGCATTGCTGGTTGTGAAAACTTTCCTCTGAAAGAGCATTAGAAAGGGAAATGTTTTTCTCTTTACTCTGCTGCCTGTTCTGTTGCTCCTCCAACTGATTCTGTTTAACAAGCACTTGGCTTAATTATTTTCTTGCTGTCTGGAGCCCGAAAGATAAGTTTCCATAGAGCATCTTGTCCTGCCTGGGGTTTGGCAATGAGTTTTATTGAAACAATCTGTTCATCTGAGCAGAATTTTGCTGGTGCAATTGTGGCAGAATTGGATAAAGGATGCACAGGATCAGGCTTGTTAAATATTAAAAGCATAACTTTTGTATCTGCAGCAGCATATGGTGATGAGGCTATTTGAAACAGAGTTGTAGGTGAACAATACAAAAATGATGGGCATTTGAGTTAGTTTATATTAGTGGATTTTTGTCCCTAAGGGTCATTTACCAATAGAGGCTTTCAAAACTGATGGTGACAAAAGCCAACTAAAGAGTTACCTCTTGCTTTCTTATTTAAACACAATAATATTTTCCCTTTTTGCCCAAATTTTGTAATGACTCAGCTTCTGTCAACTTCTGAAATTAATTTATAACTTGGCAATCTGTGCAAATAATCAGGGCATACTACATACTGCCTTGTTTCTTTGCTGTGGGAGCCCGCAGTATATAGCTTTATGATCCATCAAGTATATGTACATAAATCTGTGTGCTTTAGAACAGGCATGGGATGAAAAAAGCACCTTTACAAGTTTTTCAGGAGGAATGAATTACAAGGCATTAAGCCAGTTTGTGCCTCCACTTTAGGTACAGAGCTCAAGAAATACCTCAAAGGTACTCTGGTTTTTAATACAGTAACTCCTTGAAAATTGGTTTAGGTTAATCTCTAGGTATGGACTCCACTGCATCTCGAATCACTGTCCTATTGTGAAAGTTGATACTAAAGCCTTTTTCCTTTTGTGGTTGGGTGTGCTGAGCAAAGCAAGGAATTTTTTAAGTGGGGGGTGTGTGAAGGAAAGCTCGATTAGGGTTAGGTTTGCTAAGTGAAAGATGCATCCCCTCAGACTTCTTCTGGTTTGATTTTGCGTTCAGTAACCGTCTAATCCTCAAAATCCTTAAGCTGAAACCTGAATTTATACATGTAGAGGTCCATTGATGCTAATAGAAGTAGTCTAGTGGCATGATTAAGTATAGAATCAGACTGGTTTGTGGTTGAAGGGACCTTAAAGCTCATCCAGCTCCAACCCCTGCCACGGGCAGGCACCCCTTCCACAGGAGCAGCTGCTCCAAGCCCCTGTGTCCAACCTGGCCTTGAACACTGCCAGGGATGGGGCAGCCACAGCTTCTCTGGGCACCCTGTGCCAGCGCCTCAGCACCCTCATAGGAAATATGTAGTTAAATACCTGAGGAGGGTCAGAATCATTGACAGATTAAAAAATGTAGCACATCACTAAAAGGGTAAAGACCTTAAAAATGCAAAGGAAAGGAGGAATGCTGCTCAGTGTTTTACAGACAGGTGATGAAGATATTTATTTCAAATATGATCTGTTTCAGAACACCCTTCTCTGTTTACTTGGTGAGTAGGAGGCCTTGAGAGCTTCCCAGCTGTTTTCTGATTGCTGCACAGGGAGTTATTGGTCCAGCTGGAATCATCTGTTATCCAGCCAGTTCAGTTCCTGTGCAGATACAACACATCTTGTCGCAACCACACGCGGTTCCCTTGATCCATTGCATTGAGTGAGGGTGTGTGGATCCAACCTTTCCTTCCTTCTTGATGCTGGATTTTAAGGATGCTTTGTGCCGTAATAGAAATGTCTTCAATAACATGATATTTAATATGATTAGAGATAAGGTCTTGAAAGTAAAGTGTACTGGTATTCTTTACTGTCAGAATAGAAAAATCCCATAAAGTCTTTAAATCAGTGTATGTAGGAGGCAATACAATTATTTAGAAGAGATACTGTATTGAAAACAAAATAAGGTGAAACATTAACTGGTGACTTATGAGAATATAAAATGCTTTTAACTACACATATGCATGTTTCATACACTTTGCCTGTTGCTTTCATGACTCTGTAGTGCTCACTCTCAGTATTACTTTTATTTCAGCAGCTGTTGGCTAATTATTTCAAGAAGCTGTTGGAAACAACTCATTGGTTGTGTCCTCAAATGCTTGCTTTGTACAGCAGGGAGGAACTATTCCTTTGGTGTGTCAATTGCTTTTGGTTTAATGGGTACCTGCTGTGGAGAAAGTACTCCTACAGAGCAAAGAGCCCACTCGTTGGAGGAGGAACTCGTTGGGATGTGTCTGTCTCAAGCCACATGAAATATTCAAAGCAGACAGAACAAGCAAAGTCCCCAAGAGATAAAAGCCTCTCTCTTTTTCTCTGCTCCATTAACACATTCAGGCTTCTGTAGTTTGTTCTCACTGTGTCGTAGTGTCTTAACATATGAATTTTTCTTGTTTCTTCTTTTTCTACTCTCATTTTAATTGTATGTTTGTTTGTAGGGTAAATTGCCAGTTCTTCTGCTCGGTCAGTCTGCAGACTTGAGGCCAGGAGAATTTGTGGTGGCGATTGGAAGCCCGTTTTCCCTGCAAAACACAGTGACGACAGGGATCGTCAGTACTACTCAACGTGGAGGGAAGGAGCTGGGGCTCCGCAACTCCGATATGGACTACATTCAGACAGATGCCATTATCAACGTATGTCCTGCTTTGAGCCTCATCCCCTCCAGCTCTTATATTTCTGGAGTAGTTTGGAAATCTCAGCAGTGATACAGTTCTTCAGAGCAGTGAGGGTAGTTGGCCTTCCTTTCATCCTTGTAAATACGGACATCTGCGCTCCAGCAGCACTTGATTGCTGTTTGAAAATCCCCAAGGAACCACACTAAGTACAATATCTGCCTTCACTTCAACATTCTTCCAAGGGAGGATGCATTTTTCTCTGGCAAATAAGTGTCCTTTCGAAATCCATCATGTTTGCTAAAACAGAAGCCAAGCTTAGTTTAAGGATTCAAGCTTGTTTCTGCATTCAGGCAAAACAATGGGTTTTGTACTTCTGCTGTTGGCCTTGTAAGAAATCTTCTCTAACAGCTCCCAGAGCTGTCCTAAAATCTTCTGAAGTTGCTAGTGTGGTACTGTTAAAACAAAAGGAAAACCTTGGCTTTCTTAACTTTGGCAGGAGAAGAAGGACTAAGCATTTGCAAAGCTCAGCTAAAAGGGGTGATGTTAAGTGTAGTTAGTGGGTTTGGATGTTGGACTGTTCTATTGCATAGATTTAATAGGCAATGACAAAACAGCTACAGAAATATTTCAGAAATCTCTTTAATGTTTTGCTTGCTGTAAATGAAGAGGTAGATACTAAAACATGTTCTTGCCATGTGTTTATTTTCAGTACGGGAACTCCGGAGGACCCCTTGTAAATCTGGTAAGAGCTTTACATTTGCTGAGTATCCAGCTTATTACTTTTTCATTTAAAAGCAAAACAAAGAACCCCACTCAAACCAACAAACAAACAAAGCCCCACACCAGAATCATGATTCAGAGCTTTATATCTGGCTGACTACACAAAATTCACATGGCTGTTACTAATCACTGCTCTGTGTTTATGTTGGCGAGTCCCGAAATGCACTTGGATTTCAATATTTAAGGTCTTTACAGTTTGCATAGTTTTGAGCAAGTGTAATGCCCAATTTTGTTTGCCACATGCCTTGCAAGATGTTAGAAGCACATTTTAAAGTGGAGGTGTTTGCCCTCACTGTGTACCATGCAACTGACAGTACTGGGAGGGTTTTATACTGCAACTCAGCATAATAGTTCAAAAACCCCTTTGTTTTAAATCACACTGAGGGGGTTGTATTTATCAGGATATTAGGGTTTATTTACTGCTATTGTTCAACATAGTCAGCATTGATCTCCCACAACTGTGGATAAGCCCAAGAGAGAACAACTGAAGCAAGTTACAAAACCCAACCGCTGTGTGAAGTCTCTCAGATGGAGCACATGGGGTTGAAGGGAGGCGAGGCAGTGGTCCTTGATGAGGGACGGCACAGACTGGAAGACAGAGGTAGCCACAGTTTCTGCCTTGGAGATCTGGCATCTTTTTTCCACCCAACTCAAAGTACAGTTTCAGCACTAGTAACCTCTTAAAGAACTGCAGTTGGATGGTGTTTATCTGGGGTATACGAGGGAGGGAAGCAGCTGAGATTTCAAAAGAGTTTGAATCAGCAGCTGACAGCAGAATGTTTGATCTGAAACTCCCTCTTGGAGCCACAGTACCGGGAAAAGCTTTTGATTTTGGTGAACTGTCATTTATATTATTATGCAATATCTGCTCAGAACTGCTTGGTGCTGTGCTTGTGAGGTGCCTGCTGAAATAAACAGACCAACATTGGCTGAGAATATGCAGCTTGTCTGCTGGAAGCAGGAGAGCTGCCCAGTTCTGCCCTCTCTTCTGCTAGAAGAGGAATATCCACATCAGTTTTCAAAACTGTGGAATAGTTTTTTATCAATACACTCAAAAAATGAGGTTTAAAGAAGTCATTTAGCAACTTGAACACCCAACTATAGAGTGTGTTGTGTGCCTGTGGTTGTCTGGAAGAAAACACCCATTTCTCTTTGAGCCATTTCGCATTTGCTAATAACAATTTCTTCGCTCTCCAGGATGGTGAAGTCATTGGAATTAACACATTAAAAGTTACAGCAGGGATCTCGTTTGCTATCCCATCGGATAAAATCAAAAAGTTCCTAACTGAATCCCATGACAGACAAGCTAAAGGTACTGTGCTTCACCGCTTTGGAAGAGTTGTGAAGTACATTTCTGAATGTACTTCAAAAGAGCTGATTTCTGAAGAAATCAGAAAGTTTATGGCCTTTGAGGCTCTTTTGGTAAGAGGAGTTGACCAAAACCCATTTTTCCTTTCTGTAGGAAAAGCTATAACCAAAAAGAAATACATTGGCATACGAATGATGTCTCTAACTCCTAGGTAAGTAAAAGTGGTGGTTCCTCACCTTCCCGAAGTGCATGCATTTGGATCAAGCTCTTGGATGTGCAGAAACAAGGAGGTTTGAACCAGCAGCGTGTGCCCCTGTATGTGCTGGTGACAACTCGCAGCCAGTTTTTGCTCCTTTTCATCTGCTACATGGTTGAACTCTCCTGTAGACTCTTGCACTGAGCCAGATTTTAAGCAGCACCTTGGCTTTTTCTTTCCCTTAATGCTTCAGAAGAGACTAGCTAGTGATTGTTGGTTTGTTCTGGGGCTCTGTTACTGTTGTATGTTCTCAAGGATCGCAGCAGCTATGTGCGTATTTCCAGTACTATAAAATTATGTTCATTAAATTATTCACTTAATAAAAAATGAAGCTTTTGTGTGGACTTTCTTACTCATATGCAAACCAGAAAAGACTCATGAGTAGGTGTCACTACATCCTGTAGAAGTAACCAGAAGTTTTCCCATGTGCAGGATCACAGGTATAGCAAAGCATTGGAACTGAAGGGGTTTTTTAGGTATTTAGGGTCTGGTAATTCTAAAGACCAAGCTTTAAAATGTTTCAGTTATGATCCTCTGTATGTACTGAAATGATTCAATTTGCTAGAAATAGGCATTAAAAAGCTGTATGCGTGCAAAAAAAAGTGTACTAATTCTTTGAAACACTTGTAAGGGTTAAAACCCATTGGAAAGTGTCACATCAACATGTGTAAAATACCTCAGCTAGTGAATGTCAAGTGACTTAACTAAGTAAAAATGCCTGCTTATTTTTTTTCCCATCTTGTCAAAATGTTTTTGTTGCTGTTTCTTCATTTTCCAGCAAAGCTCGAGAGCTGAAGGATCGCCATAAAGACTTTCCTGATGTTGTCTCTGGGGCCTATGTTATTGAAGTAATTCCAGAAACACCAGCTGAAGCGTAAGTTGAAGTCCTTTTTCTCTCAAAACCACTGCCACTGACTTAAGGGGGTCAGGATAGGGAATGTTCTCTGCTTAACTGGCTATCTTCATTAAATTAACACAGTTGTGGCCATCTGATTGTTATTAGGTTGTCTGTTGGAAATCAGTTTGTGGTTTTAGGCCGGTCCCTGATGGCCAATATTGGGAACATATCAGGGTATTGCAGCGGAGCTGTCAGCGTTCCCAACCAAAAGGGCAAGGATTCAGTGGGCGTGGAAACTCCGTTCTCATTTTTTCTCAGTGACTGCATCCAAGACATCTGTTGTACTGATGCCAGTGCTGAATAAAGACGTTTGCTTGTGCATGCTCCCCACGGCCCTGCTGGTTCCTCCTGCAGGAGGGTGAGGGAGAAGTTTTGAGACCACCTAATGAAGATGTATCCAATTCAGACCAAGCACTTCAGTGCTGGACAAACCCAGCACCTCTCCTGGCTTTCCTTCCTCAGGGCTTGAAATTCTCTCTTAGGCAGGAGATGCTCTTCTATGTGAGAGCTTTGTCAGGAGCTTTTGGTTTTGGGCAACTGATCTTTGTGTTACTCAGTATTTGCTCAGAAGCTCACATGCTGGTTGATACCACACTTCATGAGATGCCTGGCTGAAGTACAGGAGACCTTATAACAGTCTTCTAATAAAGGAAGCTGTCAAGAAATCTGGAGAGGGACTTTTTATAAGAGCAGACAGTGATAGGACAAGGGGTGATGGGTTCAAACTTAAGCAGGGAGATTTAGGTTAGATAACAAGGCAGAAGCTCTTCCCTGTGAAGGTGCTGAGGTGCTGGCACAGGGTGCCCAGAGAAGCTGTGGTTGCCCCATCCCTGGCAATGTTCAAGGCCAGGTTGGACACAGGGTCTTGGAGCAGCTGCTCCAGTGGAAGGGGTCCCTGCCCATGGCAGGGGTTGGAACTGGATGAGCTTTAAGGTCCCTTCCAACACAAACCATTCTAGGATTCTATGTGGTCTGTGGTCACCAGCACTGGTGAGTCTGGCTCCTGCTGGAGACACTTTGAGAGATTGCTTGATATGAAACTGCTGAATAATCCCAGGTAGGAAATGGGAAAATTCATTCATTTTCTGAAACTGGAGATCATTTAAGACAAGAGTAAATCTTCATGGCAACAAAGGCATGTGTAGCACCAAAGGCATGGAGGAAGAAAGCTACTTGGAGCAGGCATATGTCATCTCTTAGGGAGACTACAAGGAGTAGATGATTTTAAGGCCCTTTCCAATCCTAAATATTCTACATTTCTATGGTTGGATGATGTTTCCTTGTTGCAGTTTGGATGTCACTGTAAGATATATAGTTTTAGCTAACATGGTCTGTGAATTATTGCTGTGCTTTGTACATAATTCCTCTTCTCAGCACTGTTCATGCAGAATACCGGTGAATGTCTGTAATGTGACATTAAACTGCAGTTAGTGTAGGAATAATGTAGCTGCTCCAGTGTGGGACTGAGCTGACTGCCTTGACAAAGAAGGTCCAATCTGGAGGTGCAGAAAAATTGCTGTAGGAATGCAGATAGCAGCAGAGTGGGAGAAGGATATTAGAGAGGTAGAAGAAATGTGAGGCAGTGTAGCCTCATAACTTGGAGGCAAACTCAAATCAGGATGCAATTAAAACACAGCCCATGTTTGCTCTGTCTCCCTCACTCCTAGTCCTTTTGCCAATGGTTTGCCAATGGGTTTGCCATTTCCCCTCCAATGCATATTGTGTAGACATGCTGACAGGGGACCAGAACAGCTCTGCAGTGCCCTGTCCTGGATATGAATTGGATGTAGAGGCTGCATGAGAGACTGAGATAATCTGGAATAGTTTCTCCAATGAACATGTTTTAAGCCATGTCTTCAGCAGGCAACCAGATTTGTTGCAAACATTAGCCAAAGCATCCTGCTTGCAGGAGACACTCATGTAAGGCGTCTTCTGTGGGCGGAAGAGGCTGATGACTGCTCTGTGGTTTTGTGAAGAAGGATTATGTTGAAAGGTTGAATCATGTCTGATCTGGTTACTTGGTTAATATTTCCACAACTTGGAGCCAGATCATTGTGCAAGATCGGGCAAGACACTGTGGTTGATGGTATTCCTCACCAGCCTGATTCTTGGTCCCAGCAGCAATCCCAGCCAGCTCAGGGAGAGACACAGCCCTGGGCAGAGGAGCCTTGCAGTGCTGGCTCCAGTTCCAGCCCATCTGATGTCCCCAGCATGGAAGGGCATGGAGCTGTTGGATTCAGAGAAGGGCGATGAGGATGATCAGGGGACTGGAGCACCACCCATATGAAGACAAGCTGAGAAAGTTGGGGCTGTTCAGCCTGGAGAAGAGAAGGCTGCATGGAGACCTCAGAGCAGCTTCCAGTGTCTAACATGAGTGCCTGGTCACAATTACTTCACAAGAGAAATACACCTCCATCAGCATCTAGAATTATTGCACTCTTTGCAATAGCAAATTCCCTTAAAGACAGTGAAATATGGGATTCACCAAACTTGTACCTTCATCCTGTTTCTGAGGTTTCTGTATTGTGTTGTAATCATCACCACTTCATAAATTCCAATTGCTTTTTGCATGCCCGCTATGTCCCTGTGCAACTGCCTTTGTGTGGGAAATAGGAAAAATCCAGCAATCTTGGGTTTTAAGCACTGTTGTAATGACAATGTGATGGCAATTAGAATAACACACTGCTGCTTTGTATTTTCAGTGGTGGCCTGAAGGACAACGATGTGATTATAAGCATCAATGGACAGTCGATAAGTTCAGCCAGTGATGTCAGTGACATTATTAAAAAGGACAGTACGCTGAACATGGTCGTACGCAGGGGCAACGAAGATGTTATGTTAACAGTAGTTCCCGAAGAAATCGACCCCTAACCAGAAACATGAGCTGGATTTCATGTTTTCTTTTAACAGCATTGGACTGCTTATATTCTCTCTGTGCTGGTACAGGAAACATTAGACTTCTGACCAACATTCTGCTTCTTCAGTGGATTAGTATTGGCCAACAGAGTAACTTCTAATAGGTTTAAGGTGCAAAATCAGTGTAATTTCACATACTCCAGACAATGTTTTCCTTCTGTATTATGTATGCAATGTATTCTTTGCTGCCTGTTACATTCCCTGCTTAACCGATCGACGTTTGCTTCCCTGTGTTGAATAGATTTACCGTTACTGCCGCTCAGATTTAAACAAAACCCACGCACACAATGTGTGGTGTGGTATTCAGGTATTTATAGGTTAGCTGTGTTTTAACTGGAAATGCCATTCTAAAGGAGTAGTTGGTTGCAAAGGAAACACAACTGGGGGGGAAAAAAAGAAGTTTGGTTTATAAACACGAAGAAATCCCAACTGAAATAACCTTTTGAGGATCCCATGCAGGACTTTAATACTATGATATTTTCTTAGTGTTATTAAAAGAATTCAACAGAACCTTTTGTGAGTGATTCGTTTTCCTTCTCACTGGGGAGTGCTTTCCTTTGAACAGCACATCTGCCTGGAAAAGACTGTCCTGATGGTCTCCTTGCTATCAGCATAAACCAAAACACTTATTATTCACTACGTGCTTGTATTTGTGCTCTTGTGCATCTGCTTTTCCTACCATGGCTGGCTCGAATTTGTCATGTTGGCTATTGCTGATTACCTGTCTTCCAGATGCTAATACATTTTCCTTGTTGCTTCCATTACTACTTCACCAATGCTTAAAATCTGTTTCTCCTCAATAGAAATCATCATACTGTAGATCACAGATCTGGTACCACTCTAGTTCAGGTATTAGGATGTTTGTAGCCATTGTAGATCTGGCCTTAAGCTCTTTCAAACAGGCTGTTTAATACACTGTCTAAAGTGCTGATGTGTGTATGGTGGGACCTGGTTTCGGCTAAGATTGAGCATTTCTCTAACAGAGAGACTAATCTTTATACATGTATTTATGGATGCCCTTGAAGCTTGGCTAGTGAATGGGATTGTCTCACTGTGAAGGAGAACAATCAACTAAATTTAATTACAGTGTAATTACTTGTTTGGTAAACAATAGGCTGCACAGCCTTTCCTTTCCTCTGTTGAAATATCTGTCTCAGAGAATAAATCCAAGGGCTACAGACAAGTTCTGGTGACTGTCATTCCTAAACTCACTGCTCTTCTGGAAACAACTTAGTAAAACTCTTCCATTGGGTAGCTGGCAGCTTATGGCTTACAAAGAAAGGGCTGCATTCCACACAACTGCAGCAACAATTCCTCCAGACCTGGATTCCTGTCAGTGCTCCTTCTCCCTTCAGCTGTATTTCAGTTCTGTTTCAGCCACCTTACCCCAGTCTGGGGAGCTCTGTATCCCCAGGCACCAGCGCCTGCCCTTACTCGCCTGGATCACCACAAACTTACCCAGCCATACAGTGTACTGACACTTGACATGACTGAACACCTCACTACTGGTTTACTTGTGCTGTTGCTGTGGTAAATCACACACGTCTGGGAATCTGCCAAGGTGACACAGTGCCAAGCACTGGAGGTCTTGCAGTACTGTCGAGCATGAAAGATGCAAAGTAGAAATGGTCTTGCTGAGGTGCTTTTTAGTGTATTTACACTGCAGATTCATCTTGCTGATGTTGATGCATGTCTGAGCTTCCTATTGATGCAGTATTATGTTCTGCAGCCCATCCATGCCCTGTGTAGTGCACAGAGAAGTGACATACAGCAAAAGGGAATTGAAATCTCCTTCTCTGCTACTGCACTTAACCCAACTAGCAAAATCAAGCATTCCCAAAGCCAGGAAACTGTGTTTAAAACAGAAGTCATTTTTCATCTGCCTTTTTATTTCAAAACATTGGTTCATAATTTGCAGGGAGGGTTGGTTCTCTTTGTTCTTATTTGTTGTTGTGGTCTCTTGATATGCAAACCCATTAACTTTTCTCCTTTCTTTCTAGCTAGCTGCTTTGGGCTTACTGATGATGTCCTTGCAATGACAGCTAACACGGCACATCTTTATGCCTCTGATTTATGTAGAAGCTACTGTGAAGCATAAATACCTCAGGACAATAGCTCAGGATTTGCGTGTGCAGTAGGAACACGACTTCTGTAAATGGTTTTTCTGCACCATTGGGATTAGTGAAATATGTGACCAGCTTTCTAGCCCGTAGCTCCATCTAGTGGGATGTGAGATGCTCTCTTGTTGCAGCCGCTCATTTTCCATCATCTGAAAGTGGGTTTCTGATTTATGTTTTTTCATTTCTAATTAATTTCTTTGCATCAGATCTCCATAACCCCATGTATATCCTGAAGAATACTTAGCATTAACATTTCCAATAGCCAGGCATATTCATAGCTACCCGTGTTGGAACTAGACGATCGTAAGGTCATTTCCAACCCTATTATATAAGTCTGTGTTGCAATCAAAACTGTCTCTGAATGGGTTTTTTTTAGCATTTAAAACAAGATTAGTGATAAGCGGAGACACAGAAGCAAAGTTTGTCATTAATATAATTAATTCGAATTTGTATTTTTGATATTATTTTGATGTATTATTACAGATCTGGACTAGGTTTTATTTGCTACTTCAATGCACAGTTCTTTCCAAAGTGCAAGTGAAAATACTTTATACAGCAAAGCTTTGGCACAGCTCATATAAATATCAGTTTCCTGGAAATTTTAGCAAGTGTTGGATGTGAACTCAGGGAAACTGGATATTCTGGCTTGATTGCCAGTAGTTTGGAATGCCTGAAATGGAAACTGGAGTCGCTGCGTGTGTGATGCCGAATAGATGGATACGTGTGGCTACACTCAGAGGTAGTTTTACAAAGCCAGTTCACTTATTCCATGAGGGAAATGTCTCAAGCTGTAAAACAAATGATCATGACTAACAATTGTCTGGTCTCTGTGGCTTATGTGCCAAGCAGTAAGGTCCTGTGCTTTCAATAGCAGAGGACTTTTTTCTTTCCTTCCATCCCCATAACCCTTTTGTATCTGTGTTAAGGAAGCTGAGGGTGTTTCAAAACTACATCTGTCCAAATTACAGTGAGACACACATTGAGCAGGGCTTTAGATTATGTACATGTTCTTTTTGTATACCAGAAAAATACCATAGAGATGGTTAAATCTGCAGTTGTAAATGTCCAGGGGAAATAGTGGTGATCAAGAAGTTAGTAGCCATCAACCCAGAGCAGTGAATGGTGAATGCCACTGAGTATGTATTTGCATGCAATGGTAGGTTGTCACTGCCATCCTTAGAGTGAGAATAAATACATAAATGTTCATTTGAAGTTCCAAGAATCTCCTTGAGTTATTGTTGAGATAATTCCTGCTATCCCTAAATTCCTGTGTTATTTCCCACTGTCTCTTTCACCTAGAAAGCATGGGTTGCCAGCAGTCTGGTATAGTGGAAGGTGTTGCTCTTTGCAGGGGGGCTGGACTAGATGATCTTTGAAGGTGCCTTCCACCCCAAATTATTCTGTGATTATATGATCCTTTACTCAAGTTTTTCCCTCTCCCTTTGCTCTAAGTAAATTTGTGCCATTAATGCCTGTCAGTGAAAGGAAACCAAAATTACACACAGAGCTGACGTTAAGTCAGACTTTGAAGTTCAATGTCAGAGAGCTGTTGAGGCTTTCTTCACACCAAGAGGCAGAATCATCTCAGAGATAGGAAGGAGCCAGGCAAAGAAGAGCTGAAGCTGAAGCTCTGCCTCATCATGCTCTGCCCTTGACTTTAGGATGCAAACCTGAGCTTGGCAACTTCCCATCCAGCATCTGATGATGTTATCTGGAGGTAAAGAGACTGGTAGCATCACTCATAATGTGAAGTTCATTCTCATTCTTGACTGTATAGAAATGTATAGCAGAAAGCTTTGCTGATATCTAGATTCTTACTGTGTATACTCTCTACATCTGTACCTCCTGTGCTGTGTGTCCAGCTGTGCTGCACAGATGCCTGATGCACACACCATCTATTTTGTTCCCCTCAACCCCCAGACTCCATCCCTTGTGCAAGAGTCAGGGCTGGACCTCCAGGGTTTCAGCCAGTTTAGCTTCTTGGTACTGTTACCCCATGAATATGCAGTAATTTCATTTGTTAAGTGTTTTTTATTGCATGAAATTACTGCTAAAACCAGTGCATATCTCATCTTGACTAACTGGATGGAGAAAGTGAGGAGAGAAGCTCCCAGAGCAGCTCATCAATTTAATCTATCTGCATCTTAAGACAGTTTTCCTCTGATTTCAGTGGCTTTGTTTAGTAGTCATGGTACTGCAGTACTTGTCCTCATAAACTCCCTAAGGAAGGGGACGATAATTAGGAATTGATTGGAGAGAAAGTGAGTCAGAGCTAAAGATAGGAATCAAATGTACTGCATTTGGTAAAGAATTAACATTAGTAGCTTAGAAATACTGCATAACATGCTGGACAGGATAATGAAATCTTTTCTTTCTGTCCATTCCCTTTTTGTTCAGTGCTGATGCAGAGAGCACAGTGATTTTCAGGACGTTTGCACTGTGAATGTCTGAGGGAAGTGGGCTGTGCTATAGCTGTGACTGCTGCTGGAACATGATCTGCCAGGGGTGTGAGAAGAAACAGATTTTCTATTCAAAGGCTCATGTACAAGTACATGGAACTACTTTCCCTGAGTAACTAAAGCTGTTTGTCCATCTTACTAACACAGCCAGACTGCTCTCCCTTCTTTTCCTACATTCCATGTCTGTCATCATTTTAACTCTCTTAAACCAAACAGGCTGATCATAGCACTGAATCTGTTCCCACACTTTGCACTGCTGTGTGCTCCCATGCTTTCATTTGAATCACCATAGTATGCAGAGTTTAAGCACCATTACTTTGGACTAATTCATCCCATCATCTTTTGAACTCCAAGGCAACCTAACCTTGCCAACTCACATCTTTTACAGGTGATGACTCTCTTGCAGCACTTTTTCTGCGTCACTCTACTTGCTGCTCTTAAGTTCCAGGGGCAGATGGCACCTATGGGGTCGCCACATCTCATAGACTTATAGGATCACAGACTGGTTTGTGCTGGAAGGGACCTTAAAGCTCATCCAGCTCCAACCCCTGCCACGGGCAGGGACCCCTTCCACTGGAGCAGCTGCTCCAAGCCCCTGTGTCCAACCTGGCCTTGAACACTGCCAGGGATGGGGCAGCCACAGCTTCTCTGGGCACCCTGTGCCAGCGCCTCAGCACCCTCACAGGGAACAGCTTCTGCCTAAGAGCTCAGCTCAGTCTCCCCTGTTCTGGCAGGTTCAAGCCATTCCCCCCCTGTCGTTTATTTCTTTGGTCTGTTCACTTGTTACGGCTGCTCCCAGTGAAAGCACAGCCTTCCTTTCCCCTTCAACATGGAGCTAATGGTGCCCATTACCACTCTGCAGAGGGACTTACAGCTGTGAGGTGTTACTGACTGACAAAGCTGTGATTTAAGCTGTGTCCGTCCCCCCTTTCCCAAAGCCCCCGAAAGCTGAGAGAGGAGGAGCATCCCATGGGGCTGAAATCGGAATTGCCAAGAACCTCTGGCCAGGTAAGTCCACGAGGGGGCGAATTGAAGCTATAAACTGAACAGCATCCTCTTTGGAACCTGCACACAGCGTGTCTGGACTGCACCACTAGAGCACTATCTGCTGGTGCTGTGTGAGTGAGTGGGGTAACCCGGCAGGGAGGAGGGGGATGCAGGGAGGAAAGCAGGTGTCCATGGAAGCCTGAACTTAGTATCTGCTGAGAAAGAAGAGCTGAAAGTTGTCCTCCTAACAGAGTTAATCCCAATATTCTGAGAAACTGGGCAGACCTGGCAAGGAAAGAGTAGATTTCTTTTGTCTGCATCTGGGCTAAGTTCATGTGTCTGGCAAGGAAGCAGAGTTGACAGTCTGGACTGGAACACTGGAAAGTTTCAGGATGCTATGGCGGGTTTGAAATCCACTACAGCTTTGCTCGTCAGGAAGAAAGCCCAAACCTGCAAGTCAACCAGAAACAGGCAAATAAAACACTAAAGAATGTCTCATTGTCACTCTGATGCAAAACAAACCTGCAATAAACACACTTCTAACTGTAGAATAAGAGTACCTTTCCTCACATCTGAATCACAAAGCATGGTCACAGGTAATATCTTGCTTGAGAAGAAGGGTGTTACAGATGCCAACGCAGGCTGAGAGCCGAAGTGCATTGGAATTGTTGGGTGCAGGCAGCTGTGGCAGCACAATCACAGCGGTGCTCCTTCCACTGTTGAGATGGGGCTTGTGAAAGTCAGGTGCAGGGTTAGCAGTCATCTGTGGCTGAGGGAGTGCGCCCTCATCGTTAACATCATCTCATCAGTAAAACATGGTCAGAGAATGTTGCATTTACTGCTCAGTTCTACATAACTCCCATATTAAATTACATACACTGTAGTAAGATATATATTAAATAAAAATGAATGATAATATAATATTATTGCATTAAATATCCTACCCATATTACTGGAATAATGTGTTTTCTACTAGGATAATTTACTTTATTGGAAATCTGTCTGTCTTAGGTACTTTTGCAGGCAGTCTGTGCTGATTGAACTGATCTTTTGTAGCTCTGACTCCCTCTTTTCTCAGCTGTTTCACTCACAAATTAGGGCAATGCTTAAAATCCTGTACTAGAAAACCTCTATGCACAGCAGGCTTTCCACTGCAGATGTACCATGCAGTTGTTGGCTATCAGATGAACTGAAGATCGAACAAGGCAATATGTACTTTCTCATCTTTGACACACAAGACTTGCTTAAACAGAAAGCAAAGTGGTAGAAGCTTTGTGGCTAAAATTGAAAGGATTTATTTTGTTTATCTCAATCTAGATATCATGATATGCAGATGTTACTGTAGGGCAATCTTTATGTAACTTCCATATGACAGTAAAATAACTAATACTTATGTAATTATAAATCCTGTTATTTGGGATCAAGCATTATTTTTTATGTTCAAATATGTCGATTTTGTGTGCAAACCCCTTTGGTCAAAATTGCATCAACATGTTACTATTATGTTAACTATGTTGCTACAACTAAAACTTGACACTTGCACTCATTATACGAAAGCAATTCCAGCACCCTATCAAACTTCTACACTTAACAAAACGATGAACCTTTTGAACAAGAATGAAGTCTTTCGGATGAGAACTCTGGATATCAGGATGCCTACGTTAAAATTTGGTTTATGGACATTCATTTCTTAAGCCTGTTTTCTTTGCCTGCATTTCTCCCAGGCAACAAGAACTCAAAAGGGCTAATAGAGTCTTTCTAAGATGAGCTGACGTCCAAGTCAAGCATATATAGGTTCTTCTATGGACGTGGGCATTGCTCACAAAGGCAACAAGATGGACAGTCTGGGGTGGGTTTGCAGAGTCAGACTGACTTCATTTTACCAAACCACATCATATTATGACTTTTCTTTTATCCTTTTTATGTTGTTCGAGCCATTCTATAGGAGATCTTGAATGGGAACTTGGAGAAGGTGCCTCATTGTTGTGGGTGTCACTGGAAGTGAAGTAGTTCAGCATGATGCTGGCCAGATGGCTGGTTCAGTGAGTGGGGTGGCACCACATTTGAGCTCTCCTGGGACTCAGTCCTATTGGAAGCGTCAGGCAGGGCTTGGTGTTGGTAAGGAACATGGTTTTCCAGGGGGATTTTCCTCTTAAGTTTTGCTTGGTGCCCTGTTATTGTGATAAACTGTCTGCATCATTTCTATAGAATGGTGTAGTTCTATAGTATGGTACAGTATGGTTGTATTCTCACAGCTGCTGTCCTGCAGGGAATCTGGTTGGGAGCAGCTTTAGGGCATTTTCTGTTTCTGAATCGGACCCTTGCCAAGCAAGGGAAATTGTGTTTTTAGGAGTGTCTGCTTCAGCAAACAAATACAGTCAATTTATTTCAAACAATGGCCACAGAAAATTGTTTCCAGACACTGCAGTGACTCCCAAGAATGAGGAAGTGGCACAGAAACTTAAGGCAAAGTGCCTTAATCTGATCCCAAATCTCCTATAGAAGGTCAGTGCAGGAGCAAAGAGGGCTGGGGCTGTCTCTGTGGAGGGCATCAGTGTCGGGCTGAAGCTGTGGCCAGTGGCTGGAACCTGCATTTAGGTGGTTTTGGGCATTCCTGACTTCAGTAAGCACTTAGGCCTCTCTGAGTGGAAGGCTTCCAGGATACAGCCTTAAATGTCTGAATTTCTGGCTTTTGGGGTTGGAAGTCAATATTGACTGAGTACTCACTAGGCTGGAGGGCCCTTGGCAAATACTATGTGATGTTTTGGCAAACACATTGCAATAACAAAGAAGGCAAGGGTGGTGAGACAATGGCACAGGGTGCACAGAGAAACTGTGGCTGCCCCATCCCTGGCAGTGTTCAAGGCCAGGTTGGACACAGGGGCTTGGAGCAGCTGCTCCAGTGGAAGGGGTCCCTGCTTGTGTCAGGGGTTGGAGCTGGATGAGCTTTAAGGCCCCTTCCAACACAAACTGGTCTGAGATTCTATGAATTCAGTCTGTGTTTGTGCTGTGTGGGAATTGCAAGCCATCCTGTTCCTACTATGTGTGTAATTAAAGAAGAAGAATTGCTGATAGTGCACCTAGGTCTTGAATAAATCAGGGAGTATCTGGGTGCAAGGTTGGGATGGGAAGCAGCCTAGGGAGTGATTGTTTATAGAATGAAATTTATAGTGACTGAAAACAGTCACTGGGATGATGTTGCTGTTTGGCTTCATGGCTTGGACCCATATCTATATGCTATATAGTGCCATGCTTCAGTGAGTAAGATAGAGCTAGTTGTGAAAGCAGGGTGTGTGCGTGTATGTGTTTAGCCTCTTTCTTTACAGATGCTGCAGTGCTGGTCAAACAGTTGTTCACTTCATAAAGCATATTTCTTTTTATTCCTTTAAATGTCTCCATGGACACAATCCCTCTCCTTTTTAATAGAAATGTCCTTGGCTTTGACTTTTCCTTTGGCTGTGGGCTTATTTATTTAGCCAGGATAGCAGAAGTGTTTGATGCAATTGCAAGTGATATTGGGAAAAGGAGGCACAACTGCAAAGTGATCAGCCCAGATAAATTCATGGAACTCTAAATTCAAAACTATGTGGGATGGTTTGTTTAGGAAGTCGGCCAAACCATATAGGCAAATGTACGTGTTAATAATACAGAGCACTGGTAGTTTCTCAGCCACTGCATAAGCAATGTGGGAAGAGAGTCAATATTTGTTTAAAAGCAGTGTTAAACTTTATTTAATGACAAAACACTTTGTCGTTTTCAGGGGTGAAGCAGTTCATGGCAGGTTGTGAACTTTAACACCAGCTTTGGGTTTGTTCTTGGTTGGAAGAAAACCTAAGTTTTCAAGCTGTGATGTCTGTCAAACGCTTCTGGTTATCCTTAAGTTTATGGTAACATTTTAACTTTGCAGTGGAATTTTATGGGATTGTGGGTTAATGGCTCATTCTACTAATTATTGTCCTTTCTGTGTTCAGCAAACAAGATTGTTTCAGATCCACCCTCCTTTTGCAAGCCACTGCTTGGCCCTTTTCAACTTCTGCTGTTTTGTTGGGTGTTAGATTAAGTCTGTTCAACAAGCATAAGGCAAAATTCAAGAGAGAACTTGGATGGATGGATGGATGGATGGATGCTGAACTGCCTTTCCTACCTCTTACTTGCATCAGTTGCCACCAACCTTGGACACACTTAAATCTTATTACTGGGACTCAAACATTTAGCACATGTCCAAAAGGTCTGAAATAGTGGGTAACATCAGTGAATGACTTCTTTGCTGCTGGTAGATTGCAATCAAGTAAGGTCTTTAAACAGTTATGTTCTAGCAGTGCATGGGCTCTCAAAAGTGTATAGTGAACAGAGCCAGAGGTGTACAACAAGAAAAGCAGGAGGTGAAGTGAAGAAAAGCTTGCACAAGTGATGCTGAAGTATGTGAAGTATGAGCTGAAAGGCTGTATGAGCTGAACAAAACAGCCAGAGAGGACAGGGACTAAAGAGGGCAAGTAAGTCTTGTACAAGGAAAGTCAATTTGACAGTTTTCTCTTCACATATCATCAGATGCACCACTGTATTTGTACACACTTGTTTCTTAATAGCCACTGAGAAATGGCCATTACTGGAAGCAAGCGCAACAGAAGGATGGTGGGAGGTCTCTGCAAGGAAAGAAGCCAGAATTCCCATGGCCAAGCTGCATGGCTGTTGCCAGTTGCTGACTGAATCATTTAACCATCACTGTTCCAGGCAAACAGAGCTTAGGAAGACATTTACAATGAGGGTGGTAAAACACTGGCACTGGCTGCCCAGAGAGGTGGTGGATGCCCCATCCCTAGAGACATTTAAGGCCAGGCTGGATGTGGTTCTGAAGAGGACAGAGCAGCAGTGACTAACTGCTACAGACTGACCAGAGTGCCCCATTGCCCTTATTCCTCCTGCACTGCTCAATGAGGGGGAGCTAACAAGAGCTGGGAATGAAGGAATGAAGTTAAGCCTGGGAAAACAGGGAGAGTGTTATTTTAGTTTATCTTTGTTTCTCACTGCCCAAATTTATTTTAACTGGCAATAAATCAGGTTGTTTTTCTCCAAGCTGAATCTGTTTTCCCTGTTTGACAAGAAGTGATTTCCCTGTCCTTATCTTGACCCATGAGCTTTTTCACTTTATATTCTCCTCCTGCTCTGTTGAGGAGGAGGAACGAGAGAGGGGCTGGGTGGGTGTCTTGCAGCCAGCCAAGGTCAATCCACCACACTTCTTATCCAAGGTCAGAGATTGGCTCCACGCAGTGAATGCCAGTCCTCAAATGGTATAGCCATGCTGTGGTGCTTCCAATTGCAGCCTCCTGGTGGACCTGGGTGAACCAGTGACCCTAATCTTTGGAGCTGTCACACATGTTCTTCTTTTCCATTAAATATTAAGTGCTTTTTTTGAGTTTTCAGTGTTTTTAATCTGGTTTTCCTTTTGTTTTGCCCCTCCAGGTATGCAACAGCTGCCCCAAACTGTTTACCAAGCCACATGCTTTACTTCCTTCAGTCCCTCCAAGTAACCACTTCCTCTATCTGCTAGCAAGACCATGAGAAGACAAGACTGCCAATGTTTACAGAACCAATGAACTATTTGCACATATAACAAACTAATCCTTTCTTTTTCCCCATTCCCACTATGGTGTTTGTGCTTCCTTTCTCCTTTTGATCTTCTTTTGACTCCCTTATGCTGCTGAGTTTGTGTGCTGGCTGCTCTGGGCCAGGACAGTTGCACTGCATGGTCCTTGAGACACAAGAAATCCATCTCCAAGTTCCTGAGAAGGAATATGCTTACCCATTAGCAATGAATACAAATATATCTAAAACTAGCAGCAGGAACAACCAATATGGCAAATTGTTGTCTGCTGGAAGTTTTTTACACAGTTTGTCTAGGAAAACAGTGCAGAGTTCTTAGAATAACGAAGCTTCTTGGCCATACTTTGACGATAACCCTGCTTTAAACTGGGGGTTGGACCAGACAGCCTCCAGGGACCCCTTCCAAGCTAAATATTTCTGCAAACCTGCAGGTTTACATCCTCTTCAAACGTTGCCAAATTTAGCAGTGCTGTGCAAATGAAGGTTCTTGGATCCACCAAACTCCAGGCATGACCTGAGGTAGTTTCTCTTTGCAAAAATCCACTGTAGGGTTCCATTATTCACCTGTTATCTGAAATACATTGTAAATACAAGTGGAAGGAGGAGGACGGTGTCAAGGGGCCTGTAAAGTTCTGAAGAGCTTCAGAAAAGGAGAATTTGGGATGGATTTTCCCTTATTTTCTGTTCTTCCCTCTATGGCCAAGCTTGCATTCCTCATTCTCTGGGAAGGTTTGTGCAGTTGATCAGTGTGTGACCACTGAATCTTGGCTTGAGTTTGTGACAAAAGCCAAAAGATTACTTTGGTGGCTTGGGAGTTGCAGTAGATGACTTAGAGAGCTTCAACATACTGTCAGTCTTGTTACCCTGGTGAGGAGATAGCACGTTGAAGGGTGCACAGAGAACCAGAAAAGATGGCTTTAACTGCCAGAGGGGAGACTGAGCTGAGCTCTTAGGCAGAAGCTGTTCCCTGTGAGGGTGCTGAGGCGCTGGCACAGGGTGCCCAGAGAAGCTGTGGCTGCCCCATCCCTGGCAGTGTTCAAGGCCAGGTTGGACACAGGGGCTTGGAGCAGCTGCTCCAGTGGAAGGTGTCCCTGTCCATGATGTGAGGATTGGAACTAAATGACCTTTGAGGTCCCTTCCAACACCAGCAATTCTGTGATTCTATGATTCTATGACAACAAGTTATGTGTGATATTTTTCTCAGTCCCTGAAATGGCACGTTCACAGCAAGGACTGGGGACATGATGGTTGTCTCTAAGTGATGTCCTCCCAGCAGCTGGTGGCTGTGTCTCCTTGAGGGACGCCAGGCCAGGCAGAAGGGTCTCCATAAGCCCCTCAATTGTTTCCCACTATGTTCTTACCCGTCCATACGTGCAGTTACAGAAAGGAAGGCTCTGCTAGACAGACCACATGTCTGAGCAACTTTGGCTCAGATATCCTCAAACCCAAGAAAAGGACACGTTGCATTAGTGATAACATCAGAACTTCACAGCTGAAAGAGGGAAAGGATGGAAAAACAGCAGCAACCACTCGGATCTTTACCTTCCCTGAGGAAAGATGTCAGGTGATGTCTTCTTGTAGAACCAGGAAGCTATAAATATTGGGTAATAAGCCAAACACAGTCATGGAATTTAGGGAAGTAAGAGCAGTGAGGGAATGTGTTTGGTATCGACTTACTGAAGGGACAGATTGAGCTGCTGAGCTGCACCCTTCAGCATCTCTGCCTATAAATCCTTGTGCCCTGCTGTATCAGGAGCTCCAAGAAGATGGCTTCCATCATGATCTTCTCTTGGATGATAATAAGTCTTCACATTCAGGTGGATGCAGGTAAAGAGTCTCACTTCTGATCACCTTCATGGCTATTTTCCACAGCAATCTAATACTGGGATTTAAGGATAAAAGAGGATTTAGCAGCACAGATTAGCTCTTTTAAAAACCATGAGCTAGGCAAACCAATCATTATAGCCATTAATTCAAAATCTTTTCTTGAAACTGCTTAATGCATTTAAATTATTGTTCTCACTATTTCTTCTCAGAAGCGCCTGGTAAAGGGAATTAAAATCAATGTAGTGTAAAGCCAATGATCTAATAGTCTCATTCTTTGTGTTGGGATAATGAATGTAAAGACTAATCTCTATTTTCTGGATGAAATGCAGTCTATGTTGAAGTGTGAAGTGCTCTTTGAACCATGTGTTTTGTATTTGATTAAGTATGTTGTTAGGACTAACACATCGGTGTTTAACAAAAGAGAGCCTTAGATAAAGTATGGCACATATCCCTGTTCCCTTTACTACTGTAATTATTAGAATGTAATACAAATCACTGTAATTTTATATTATTCTATTTTCCCATAGTCTAATTCCTAGGCAAGGAATGGATAAAGATTAAAAAGTGTTTGCCATTGCTGCTGTCTTTCCATCCCTCCTATTTCAGATGTAAAGTTCTGAAATGAGCTTGACTTGGACTAATGAACCAAATCAAATGACTTAAAGAACTATTCGGGGCTACTTTCAGGTTAAGGATTGAATGGTCTTGTTATTTACTCCCCTCCATAAACATTTCAGGTGCAATTAGTGATATTGAAAACTACGGCGGAATGTTAATATTGAGCTGGAAAATACTGTTGAATCCTTTCATTTCCATCTAATTAATCTGGATTTAAAGCCTTGCATGCTTGACGAGCAGTGGGGTGGGACACGTCAGAAAGTGGTCAGAAAACTGCCTTTTCTGAAGGACAGTTCCCTAGTTAGAGTGGAGTTGTAC
Organism: Melopsittacus undulatus; assembly: GCF_012275295.1. Classification (NCBI taxonomy): domain Eukaryota; kingdom Metazoa; phylum Chordata; class Aves; order Psittaciformes; family Psittaculidae; genus Melopsittacus; species Melopsittacus undulatus. The sequence goes on from NC_047530.1 coordinate 107,835,957, forward strand.
CATAGAATCCTGGAGTGGTTTGGGTTGGAACAGACCTTAAAGCTCATCCAGCTCCAACCCCTGCCACAGGCAGGGACACCTTCCACTGGAGCAGCTGCTCCAAGCCCCTGTGTCCAACCTGGCCTTGAGCACTGCCAGGGATGGGGCAGCCACAGCTTCTCTGGACACCCTGTGCCAGCGCCTCAGCACCCTCACAGGGAACAGCTTCTGCCCGATGTCTAATCTAAATCTCCCCTCTTAACAGTGCATGCTCCTTGCCGAAGGATGCCTACATCCTTCTGAAATACAATGTTCAATATCCTGCTGCAACAAGGACATGGAATTGTCTGAATGTAGCTGAGCTGGAATGAGACAATTCTTTAAAACCCTTTACATAATCCTGTGATGACATTTGGAGAGTTATCAGCCCTGGTGCCGAAGGCTAATGGTGGTCTACACACGGTCCTTCTGCCAGGGTTTGAATAACCCCACAAAGCCTTATCTCAGAAAACCTAAATCTCTAGAGCTTAGATGAGATTACCTTTCTTGGCCTGCCAGAGCCCTGTCCCATAGGACAAATTCAGTCTCTTGGTGTCACCTGGAGGGCTCTCCATCAAGTGTCCCCTGCAGGACCCTTAGCAGGGAAAACCCTTCTTTGACCTGAGGTCTGTGTCACCAGCTGTGGTCAGCAGCAAGGTATGGAAGAAATCAGTGATGCTGGAAGGTGATGGGAGCAAGAGTAGCCTACATGTGGTGGGAATGTGAGCAAATCCTGTTCCAGGTGGCTTTTGGAGACCCCCTTTTTGTCTGCAGCTGTGCAGAATGAAGAAAGACAATGGGATGTGCAGATCCTGTCACTGGCTTTGCTCTGACCATCTCCCCAGATAGCTTTCTGTCATCTTCATTTCTGTTAAGAGCTTTGGGTAACTTTGTTGTTCTTGCTATGGAGAAAGGGAGGAGGAGAGAGCTGTTCACAGCCTATTCTCGCACCAGGAGTAAAGCCATCAGTTTCTGATCAGATCAGGTAAAACCATCAAGATACACTGCTGGAAGCAAACAGAGACTCTTCTCACTTCAAGGGCACCTGAACCTCCCTGGGCCAACTGCAGGTTTTGGTGGGTTCACAAAGAGATTTGGTGATTCATGGAGGAGAAAAGCTGCTGAGGTTTACTGAAATAGAAAGAAACCTGAATCTGAAGTTTGTCAGCTGCAAATTGCTATAGGCTGAGATGGCGTTTGAGGAAGTTTCCAATCATGTTTGCCTTATTGACTTCCCCATATGGCATCATGTGTGGTTTTTATTCTTCTCCGGCAGAAACCACAAGCGCAGCACCCCCTACAACACTTGAGCCCACTACTTGTAAGTAGAATTTATCATATTTTTACTTTATATGATAGTGATAGCTTTATATTGTTACTATTATATTCATTCTTGGGGAAGATATCTGTATGATTAAAAAGCTCATGTTTTTCTTCACACTGGGACTGGATGTGAGTACAAAATTATTTGGGAGCTGGGATTTCAGGGGTGGCTTTGCCTGCATCCTTGTTAGAAAGAAAATGATCTTCTGTTGCTTTTGCCCTTCACTGGTGACTTAACTTGACTCACTGGGGAAAGGGTAAAGCACATTGATGGTTCCCATAGGATTTGTCCTAATTTGCTTGTTCTCCATGTGTTTTTCCTCTGTTTCTTCTCCTCCACAGATGCAGTCTTAGCTGATGGTGAGTCTGTCTGCAGGGCCTTCATCATGGCCCCAGGCATGGGGATGTACACCCCTACTGCTGCTCCAGCCTCCCTGTCACCCACTGTGACACCCTGAGAAGGTGTTGCTGGCCTGAGCTGTGCTGTTGGGTGTTGGGGGACAGCCATGACCAGGGAGGGTGTGGGAGCCTCCTGTCCAACCAATATCACTGCCTGGAACCAGAGCACTGTTGTCCTGACCAAGGGTTTTCTGTCTCTCAAAGAGGTGTTCCTGCAGCTGACCAATGGGCCCAACAGATGTGCAGGCAACGTGGAAGTCTTCTATCTTGGAGGCTGGGTTCCAGTCTGTGGGTACCTGTGGGACATGCAAGATGCTGCGGTGGTGTGCAGGCAGCTTGGCTGTGGCTCACCTCTCAGTGTGATGGACTATTTCCCTTCCTACTTGTACTGGTACATGCTGACAGACGTGGATTGTGAAGGCTCTGAACACTCTTTGTGGTACTGCCCTTTCACAGAAACCTACTCTGGCTGTGATCATGGGGCAGCTTCTGTTGTATGCTCAGGTGGGTTTGTGCTTTTTGGTGGCTGAACAAAACCCATCAGGAGTTCATGTGAGGCTGAGCAAATCTGTTCAGATCTTACTCCATGCTCTGCAGGGTGACAATGGGTCATGGATCCATGTCCCTACACAGGGGCATGTGTTTTAGACAGAGCACCATGCCTGTGCTTGCAGACTGTGCTTGGGAGATCCAGGATTCAGGTAACAGCTCACACTTGGAGCAGGATGTGAGGGGTGGTTTTGAGTCAGGCCACTCTCCCCACCAGTCCCTCTGTAGCTCTCCATGAGCAAATAACATGTGCCATAGAGGGTCTGTTGTGACAGGATAAGGGGTGATGGATTAAACTAAAAGAGGGAGATTCAGGCTGGATGCAAGGAAAAAATTCTTACAATGAGAGCAGCAAAACACTGGGACAGGTTACCCAGAAAGGTGGTGGATGCTTCATCCTTGGAGACATTCAAGGCCAGGCTGGATGTGGTTCTGGACAACCTGACCTAGTTGAAGATGTCCCTGCTCTTTGCAGGCGATTGGACTGGATGAGCTTTGAAGGTCCCTTCCAACCCAAACTATTGCATGATTCTATGTGCTCTGAGGGGATCCAAGGGGTCCGAGTGCCTCACACCCTCTGGTTTTCTCCTTCCAGACTCAGGACTAACAGTGTCTCCATCAACAGGTAACCAGAGATTTCTGTCCACGCACATCTCCTTTGGGTACTCTTCCTCTGGGATGCTCTGTCTCTGTCACAGCACAAGACCCAAATGTGGGCTGCACTTGCAGACCTTGGGTAAAGCCCATGATGCTCAAGGAGACGTGGGATTGCTTGGTTGTTTCTGAATGACACTGGATGGGAGTTACTATATGCTGTCCCTGGTTTGTATCCCAGTGCTTTATGACCATCAGCTACTGCATGCGTTAGACTCTCTGTTTAGGTTATTGCTCTTCTCTGCTAACCTTGTCTTTCTTTTCAGCCTCATCCTTTCAACAGGCTTAACTTTCTGCCCAGCCTGCAAATGTCTGTGTTGGTAACAAGCTGTTCTTGCTGGAGCTTGGGCATGGGAGTCTCTGTCTTTGTGTTTCGGGGTTGTCTTCGTTTTCTTTGAATGGGATTTCATGGTGAGTATTTGTTTTCCTCTAGCAGCAACACCTACGGTGAGCCCAACAACAATGACCACAAGTTGTAAGTTGAATTTTCCCCCCTTTACATGCTATGTTTAATGCAGGCATGAAACGTGACTTTCTAACTTTGCCACCCTCTTGTTCTTGGGATGTCCTTTGTAGGATCCTATTGAGAACTATTTGTATGTGAACTGTGGGGCTTGGGTTTCATTGTCCTGGGGTTTCTTTGGGAGAGGGGTGATTCCCAGCAGGATGTTTTTTGGAGGGCAAAATGCTGCTCACTCCCCTGCTGATGTCCCCTTGCAGCACTGGGTAACTCCTGCTCGACTCCCCATGTGTTGTGGACTACATTTAGATCCGGAGGGGTTAAAGGGTCTGGTTATCTCCTGCTTCAGGTGTCCCATTGATTGGCCAGGCCCAACTGATGGGGGTTACTGGCCACGATGAGCACAAGCTGTGCTCAGACACAGGGGTGAAGCTTTGGGGTGCAGCTGAGATAGTCTCTTTGCAAAGGGCCATGTCCTTCTGGAGATGGGATTTCAAGAGCTCTCTGCCCATCCATGGGCTCTGCTCCTTTTCACAGGGCCTGGCTCCTGTGGTGGCTTCCTTCAGGAATTGTCCGGCTTAATCCAGAGCCCAAACTACCCTGACTCCTACCCCAGCAGTGCCCACTGCGTGTGGCACATACAGCTGTGGGAGCTGGATCACAGAGTCCAGATCCAGTTTTGGGATGTTCAGTGAGTCCAATGGGATGCTGGCTGTGAGCTCAGGGGTGGCTCCATCCCCATCATAGTTCCTTGGTCGCATCTGCCCAAGGATCAAGCTGGGAATGGGGTTGGGTTGCTTTAGCACAGCCTATGGTGCAGGCAGACCCTCCTCTTCCTCCGCAGGCTGGAAGGCAGCAGCTGCCAGTATGATGCCATTGAGGTGTATGATGGTGGGTCTCCTGAGGACCCCCTCCTCGGAATGGTTTGCAGGAACAACCATCAAATCTTCACATCATCCGGGCATCAGATGACCATCCTGTTCCACAGTGACAACAGTGGAACCCAGAGAGGTTTCCAAGCCTACTACTACTCATTTCCCACCTCCAGCAGCACCACAGGTAAGACCAGAGTTGTCCTTTACCCTTTGCCAGGGAAAAAGCACAATATCTTCCTTAAGGGTTTTCTGATGGCTCCTGACACCTATGGGAGTCCAGACTCTCTTAGCCCCACTGACAGGTGTTTTGGCTCAGAGGAATCTACTTGGACAGGACTGACACTGCTGCCAGAACACTGTTTCTTTATTTGATGGGCAGGGACAAGGCCTTCTCCACCTCCAATAGTGCTAATACTGAATCATTATTGATTTTTCTGGCTTTCTCTGGTCCAGAGAAGGGCAATAGAGCCGGTGCAGGGCCTGAAGCACAAGTGTGATGGGGAACAGCTGAGGGACCTGGGGGGTTCAGTCTGGAGAACAGAAGGCTCAGGGGGGACCTTATCGCTCCCTACAAGTACCTGACAGGAGGATGGAGCCAGGAGGGGCTGGGCTGTGCTCCCAAGGAACAAGGGATAGGACAAGAGGAAACGGCCTCAAGCTGCACCAGGGCAGGTTTAGATGGAGCTGAGGAACAATGCCTTCCCCACAGGGTGCTCAGGCATTGGAACAGGCTGCCCAGGGTAGGGCTGCAGTCACCATCCCTGCAAGTGTGCACACACCATGTACACAAGACCCTCAGTGCCATGGGTTAGTGGTGGCCTTGGCAGTGCTGGGGAATGGTTGGACTGGATGATCTTGAAGGTCTTCTCCAACCTTGTTGATTTAATGATTCCATGATTTCCTGCAGGCAGAGGAGTTGCTTGTTGGGGGCACACTCGTTGCTGCAGAGGCCAATGTTCCTGCTCATGGCTACTGCTTGTTTTCCCAAAACAAAGGGTGCTGACACTATCATACACAGTGCAGTGAACTCCTTTTGGAGCTGAAGAGCTGTTGAGGAGTGTGTGTGGCTGCAGTGTCCATAGCTCCAGCTCAACTCTTGCTGTGTCATTGACCTTGGGGAGGGCTGGAGAGAGTCTGGTTATCTCCTGCCCCTCCTCAGGGTCATAGAATCACAGTTGAGGTTGGTCTTGCCTTGTCCCACCAGGTTATGGTGCTGACTGTGGGTCTTGGGTTTATGTATCCAGGGGTTAATTTTGGGGAGCACTGACTCCTCACCTTAGGTAAAATGCTGCTCATTCACTTGCTACTTTCCCCCTGCAGTGCCAAGTACCTCCAGCTCTACTCTCCTCATGTCATCAGCTACAGGTAGGTCTGGGTGGGTTGAGGCATCTGGTTTTCTCTTGCTCTGGCTCACAGAATCACAGGATGGCAGAGGTTGGAAAGTACTTTTGGGAGTCATCTGGATCAATCCCCTTGCTTAAGCCATATCACCTAGATCTGGCTGCCCCAGACCATATCCAGATGGCTTTTGGATGTCTCCAAGGATGGAGGATCCACCACCTCTGTGGGCAACCTGTCACCATCACAGCAAAACAGCATTTCCTGATCTTCAGGGAGAACATACATGGAGCATCTGAGATGGGGTCCCCAGATGGGAAGACTTGTGTTTGTCTTGGGACTGTGTGTGTCCAAGTGCAGATGGAGGTTCTGGTTGTAGTCAATGAAAGGAATATTACTGTTCATAATTTGAGGGCATATTCCTCTTCATTTAATACCTGAAGTATAATGCCTGAAGTGATCCCAAAATAGCAGTGTAGGTGATTTCACACTCAGTGTAGTCATTTCTTTGCAGTCAAGCAGTAATTTCACAAGTGCTTAGGAAGCATCAGGTTTGACCACTTCATAAATACAGTTATTCCACTGATTCCTATTTCAGCTGTTTGTTTGAGCACATCATTTGTGCATAGTGCGTACTTTGAAAGGTTAATTCTTCACATAGTAAACGTTAGATCAGGGAGGGAAGGAGTGTTTCATGTCTGCCAGAAGCTGGAAATAAACATGGAAAATCTCTTAGGCCTCAGTAGGTCTCTTGTTCATTCCTTAGGTTAAAAGCAGTAAATGTGTATTATCTCTAGTGTATTATTTCTAATTTGGAATATAAGTCAAAAGATGATTCACACATTTCTCTCTTCTTGGAGAAGTTTGAGCTTGGACTGAAATATATCCTTGAAATCCATTACTTCGCTTTATATCCAAATGTTCTTAGATCTTAATTCCCCTGTTATTTGATTAGGCTGCAACCTATCTATAGATAAACTTCATACAATTTTCTGTCGGTGACATGAAGCCTTCATGTTTGTGAATTGGATATTTGTCAGTATTCCTGTTAGCAAACAAAATCATTTGATCTTTTTTGTCCTCCCCTTTGCTCATTGGCAATTGTTATAGAGGTGAATCAGGCCCAGCTGTGACTTTGTAAAGGAATAGTTGACCTCTAGAGGTGCAACCTCCATAACTGTGCAGTTCCATGACAACTACTCATATTCTGCTAGTGCAGACACTGAAGATCAGCATTATAAAAGCTATTCAGTGTGTTTAGCATCTCCTGATCTGCATTCAGATGATATATGAACCTCATACAAAGACACTGAGCTGGTAGAAATCACTCTAAATTTTAGACTCACAGATTCTACATAGACACATTCCAAAAGCAACCTTAAATAAAGTACACATCTATTTTTCCTCTGATTTTTTTCTCTGCAGAATATAATTCTTGTGGTGGCCTGCTTTCCTCTCCATCTGGTACATTACAGAGTCCATTTTACCCCGGAAATTATCCCAACAATGCCAACTGTGTTTGGGTAATAGAAGCAAAGAACAATTTCCGTGTCACACTCTCATTTAGAGATGTTCAGTAAGTAAAACTGTGTTATTTGGGAAGATGGATGTATGGGATTGACACCTTGGATTTACTAAGCACATAGCTGCTTGATTTAAAGGGTTTCTCTCAAAGCCTTTAGTACATCTGAGATGGAAAATGTATTCCTTTTTGTTTGTTTGGTCAACAACGTGGCCAGCATCTAATGAGGGCTTTAATTTCTGTTCCAAAGATTTGATAGTCATAGTAGATAGTAAAATATACTCTTTCGCTACGAACTCTTAAATTGAGTTAAAAGGATTAAATAATAATAATAATAATAATAATAATAATAAAGGATTATGTAACTAAATACCCGCGTTTCCTCCCCAGGATGGAAGGGGGCAGATGCCTGTCTGACTACGTGGAAGTCTATGATGGGCCACTCCATACTTCTCCTCTCCTTGGGAAATTCTGTTCTGGGTCTTTTCGCACATACACATCTTCCTCGAACCTGCTGACTGTCCGATTTCACAGTAACTCTCGATACACATACAGAGGGTTTCAGGCTGACTATTACTTCACTCAAGCAGATCAGAGCACCAGTAAGTTCATGTTTAAAGCAGAAACCTGCTTCTCAACTGTTTGCTAATTCACTAAGTGTTAACCTTGTACAACTTCAATAAATCACCCATTTCTTATTACTTTAAAGTAGAACTGGAATATTTCATAGAGATGCAAATGTATGATTTGGATTCTGAACTCCTTCTGCAATATCAGCTGCTTCTGCAAAAGATATTGTTTATTTAACCTTTTTTTGGTCTGAAGAGTGAGTTTGTAGCATATTTTCCTTGCTATCTCCTAGCACTGCTGTGTTTGCCAGACTACATGCGTGTAGCTGTGAGCAGATACTTCCTTCAGTCACACGGCTACTCCGCTTGGAATCTCACCTTGAAGGACCCCTATTGCAAACCCAACATCACATCAAACTCTGTTATATTTGAGATACCATACACTCACTGTGGCACAGTGAGAGAGGTGAGGCTTTAAACAGTCCAACAACGTGTGCAAATATGATGTGTGTGAAAATTCATACCAAAGAATACACTCTGAAAACTGGCACAAATGGAAAGCTATGCTGGGGTCTGCAGGGACTGGAGGTGTCCTGGTGATTATGGGTTGCCTATCCTGAGGGATAAGGTTTATTATATGCCTGTTGCTGCTGCCAGAGCATTCACTTATAGCCTGTTACTGATCTCCTAAGGAATAAAGTGCGGAAGGAAGCAAATACTTTGTATTTTCAAGGTCCCCAAGCTGTATGTGGTGGTTAAAAAGGTCTCAAAGTTTTTACTAACTATGACCAATAGTGTTTTAAAGCAGATTTCATCTTAAATACTGTGCTGGACTTGAACCTTCAGGCATTTAATGTTCAAAGCATTGTATAGGTTGTATTTAATTCAGTTATGTCTGCCTCTAATGTGAGTAGTTTTCTAGGCCCCCATTGTAGCACTGAATATTAAAGGTAGATAAGTGATTCTTATCTTGAGAACAGAAATTACAAGTTTCAGACTTCTCCACAGCAGACTTTTTGGGAAATAATGCATTTACTGTGCACATTGCTGTAAAGATACAGCAAAGTTTAGAATTCAGAACAGGAAAACTGATTATATGAATTTTGCATTTTCTCTTTTATGCCAAACAGGGAAACAACGATACAATAACCTATTCCAATGTTATTAGAGGATCCTCTTCTGATACTGTAATCACAAGGAATAAAGACCTTCATCTGCACATCAACTGCAAAATGCTCCAGAACACATGGGCCCAAACAATGTATGTTGTGGAGGACAATTTTGAAGTCAATGAAACTCAGTATGGCAGATATGATGTAAACCTTACATTCTATCATTCTGCATCCTTCTCACGGCCAGTGAACGACTTCCCATACTACGTTAACCTGGATCAGAATTTGTTCCTTGAAGCTTACCTGCACAGCTCTGATCCAAACCTGGTGTTATTTGTGGACACCTGTGTGGCATCTCCCACTCCCCACAATTTTACAACAGTGACTCATGATATAATCAGGAATGGGTAAGCTCTTACTCATTACAATTACAGATAAAACTGCCTTTGAAATCCTTATCTCCTTTTCTTTTAAATGGAATAGCATGGATGCAGCATACATAAATGTCATTATCGCCATTAATGCTTCTAACTAATTCATGAACACGGACATTTGGGAAAGGGGATGGATTGACCCAAACTATAACACACACTCTCCACTTTAGAACGACAAACAGGCTAAATGGCTATGGTCAGTTCACTGTGGATTGTTATTATTGAAGAGATAGTGGTGACAGATCTCAGGTGAGGGTGATCTACCTTCAGCAAATCATACAAACTCTAGGTATCTAGACACATGACAGGCTGTGGGGAGATAACATGGCTTATTGTTACCAAAGAAAGGCATCTTGCTTTTCCCAATTACAGGTTTCAGGACCATTTTCCTCACGTTTAACATCCCTTTGCATGTTATATGCTATATTGCATGTAAATGACTGATTTCAGTGTATATTCATGACAGTTTTCTTGTTTCTTTTTAGGTGTGTTCGAGATTCTACTTATGCTACATATTATTCACCCTACAGATACATGGTCCGGTTTAAATTCAATGCCTTTCAGTTTGTTCGTCACAATCCACTGGTTTACCTGCAGTGTGAACTAGTGGTGTGCAGGGCCTATGACTATTCCTCCAGATGCTACCAAGGATGTGTTACTAGGTCCAAGAGAGAGGCAAGCTCTGTCCAAGAGAGTGTGACTGTAGTTGCTGGCCCAATACAGCTGAAAGAAGCTGGTGCTGAGGATAGGAATGAACGTGATGTTAAATAAAACTGTCTCCTTTGACAGCATCTTTAAATGCCAATTTAATCCTGAAAGAAGCTATGCTGCTGGATCAGGAGTAGCTCTAGAATGTGCTTACTGATTCATGCCTGTTAAACCCATTTCACATCAGTTGTCTTCATTTCCATATAACAAAACTGCTACTGCAGCAGTTCTCAAGGGATTCTGATAAAACAGGGCACAGGCAGCTCTGTGGCACAAACCTGCCTCCAAACTGCCTCTGGTTTGTCCCTGCTGTGTTTGAAAAACCAGTCTGAAAGCTTCCCTGACAGATTCTCTAAGCTCTTTGTGGTTTGTTTTCTTCTGGGTGAAACTGAAATGTTTAAGTTGCTGTTTAAACTATATAAACAAGCTTTAACAATATAAACCTGGACCTGGATGCATCACGGTAAGACATGAGTTCACCTTTCAATCTGATCTGGAATTCCCTTTTTTTTTCCTCCATTTTTGTAATGTTTTGGACATAACAAGATCAGGGATCAAGTGTAACAAGGTCCTCTCACTTCTCCCAGAGCTGGACTTTCTGTCATCCAGGAGAATATGAATTCAGCTCCTGCTTCAACTGATGTTTCTCATGCGCCATTTATTACTGTTCTCAGGCAGTTGCTGTTTTCACTCTTGTTGTGTTTCTTCTGAAACATAAAGTGAAAACATTCATTCCATGCCAGATCATGTAAGCCTTGTAAATTCCTGCAGCTGATCACATTGGTTGAGTAATTTGATGGGTGAATTTCCTTGCATTGACTATTCAGGATTAAAATGCAAGCATGAAAAGCTTTCTGTGGTAATGGCTTACCTCTTGAAAAGAGGTGGGCTTGACATAACAAGTTGGCATTGAAGGAAATCAGAAGAGCAGCAGATGTTTGCAGCCCAATAACGACCTTCAAATTAGTTGCCACTTGCAATGTTGAGGCTCTGAAATCTTAATGCAGTACCTGAATCATAGAATCATAGAATAGTTAAGGTTGGAAAGGACCTAAAGATCACCTAGTTCCAACTCCCCCCCGCCATGGGCAGGGACACCTCACCCAAGGCTCTGTCCAACCTGGCCTTGAACACTGCCAGGGATGGAGCATTCACAACCTCCCTGGGCAACCCATTCCAGTGCCTCACCACCCTCACAGTAAAGAACTTCTTGCATAGATCCAATCTAAACCTCCCCTGTTTAAGTTTCAACCCATTACCCCTTGTCCTGTCACTACAGTCCCTAATGAATAGTCCCTCTCCAGCATCCCTCTAGCCCCCTTCAGATACTGGAAGGCTGCTATGAGGTCTCCACGCAGCCTTCTCCAGGCTGAACAGCCCCAACTTTCTCAGCCTGTCTCCATACAGGAGGTGCTCCAGTCCCTGATCATCCTCGTGGCCTCCTCTGGACTTGTTCCAACAGTTCCATACCCTTTTTCTGTTGAGGACACCAGAACTGCACACAATGCTCCAGGTGGGGTTTCATGAGAGCAGAGTAGAGGGGCAGAATCACCTCCTTTGATTCGCAGTCAGTGCTAGCAGGCAAAATATTTGAATGCAAGTGCTCCTGTTGTACTCTCCTAAACCTTCTTTTCAGCCCTGCTTTCTATTGCTTTCTATTTTCAGATATAGAGATGAATTTTTGCATAAAAATTGCATGGAATAATGAAATATTTCAACAGAGAATGCTTTATGTAGCTAAAAATACCTACACAATCCCACACAACTGAAAGAGAAAGATTATTCTTCTGATTTCATATAGATCCTCATACATAATGTCTGGAGATTTTGTGACTAGTTCTTTAGGGAGGTTCTTGCTATGAGCTATTTGAGCTATTCTCAATTATGGCTGATTTCCAATCTATATGATGCAATTATAAAATCAGGGAGACAATGTTCTCAGTGTGATGTATCTGTTGATTCCTCAAAGTGGCTCTGGATCTGAACTCAAAATTTTGCTTTCTTAAAAAGCACCATCCATAATAAAGAATTTTTCCAAGCAATATGTGCGTCTCCTGCCAGAACACAGGAATACCACATGCCTGGGTTCTGGAAAAACCCAGGAAGATCTTATTTCTGGTCCAGATCAGACATCAGCCCTGCGTAACAGCTTCTGCCTAGTACTTACTGCCTAAGCCAAGAGTGTCTCTAAAATTCATATGGATCCTTATTATGCAATCATTGTGATGGTCTAATTATTGTTGTAACCTAGTCTAGCACTTCCCTGTCAGCCAAAAGCAATTCCAGAAAACAACTTTGAAGTCCCATATTTAGTGTTTGAGTTTTGGTCATGATTTGTTTCAGGTTTTTTTGCCTTTTCTCTTTGCCAATAGGTAAAGTCAAATGAAGCCAGTATAACACTTTTTAGGCAATGCCACAGCTCAGCTCTATATCAGGGGAAGGTGCCAATTTATCTGCTTGCACTTCTGCAGGAAAAGAAGACAATTAGCAGCAATGACAAGTGAATATCATCAGGGGTGATAGTGCCTTCCTGAGTGCACAAGCATCTTGGCAGCTGCAGGATGGCAAAAGGGCTATTGGTCCAGGAATGTCTGGTTGGGTGTTTCATCCTTAGTACTGGATTGCATGTGATCAAGGCTGGCCCTGGACTGTGGCCAAGGCATGTGGAAATGGACTTCAATGGCTGCTCTCAGCTCCACCTGCGTCAACAGATCTTTGGTACCTTTATTGCAACATCTATGACTGTCGGAAGAAGGGGTGGGCAACTCAGGAGGACAACAAGGAAGTGGTGAGGTTATGCAGGGAGGAAATTAGGAGGCCCAAAGCCCAACTTAATCTGGCTACTGCCATAAAATACAATGAAAAATATTTCTATAAAAACATTAACCACAAAATGAGGACTAAGAAGAATCCCCATCCCTTATTATGTGTGTGTGGAAACAGTGATAAAGGGTGAGGAAAAGGCTGACATACTCTAATGCCTTCTTTGCCTCAGTCTTTAATAGTAAGATCAGTTGTTTTCAGGGTACCTTGTGCTGGAAGAGAGGACTGGGGAGCAGAATGAAGCCCCATCATCTAAGGGAAAATTTTCAGTGACCAGCTACGCCATTAAGGTACACAGCAGTCTATGGGGAGGATGGAATCTACTGACTGATTCCAGGTTTGCTACTCCTGGTAACTGCTTAAAACTTAAATGGGGGAAACTTAGATTGGATATAAGGAAGAAGTGCTTTACTGTAAGGGTGGTGAGGCACTGGAATGGGTTGCCCAGGGAGGTTGTGAATGCTCCATCCCTGGCAGTGTTCAAGGCCAGGTTGGATGAAGCCTTGGGTGATATGGTTTAGTGTGAGGTGTCCCTGCCCATGGCAGGGGTTTGGAACTGGATGATCGTAAGGTCCTTTCCAACTCTAACTGTTCTATGATTCTATGTATGGGACAACCAGGTGATCAGGCCCAGTCAACATGGGTTTATGAAAGGCAGGTCTTACTTGACCAACCTGATCTCCTTCTATGACAAGATGACCCACTTAGTGGATGAGGGAAAGGCTGTGGATGTTGTCTACCTGGACTTTAGTAAAGCCTTTGACACCTGGAGAAGCTGGCTGCTTCAAAAAGAGTACAAGTATACTTTTTGCTGGGTAAAAAGCCAGCTGGATGGTCGAGCTGAAAAGTGGTGATAAATGGAGATAAATCCAGGTGGAGAAAGCAAGACTAACCTTCCTATGTATAATTGGAGCTGTGGATGTTGTAAACTGAGTTCTTGTTGCAATCTCTTGCTTTGGAACATGTTCAAAACTTCCCAAGGGGAAAAAACCTATATCAGACTTTAATGCCTTTTGTCTTCTTACATTTCCACTGTGATAATATAATTGTATATAGCCACAGGAAACCTTTCCATAGAATATTTCTGAAAAAGAAGAGGCTTAAAGGATAACATAGATTGAGGACTGAGCTGTATGAAAGTTTAATGATTCATAAGTACTTAAGGTTTAAGATCAAAGCATGTGGAGTAGTTAAAGAGCTGTAATAAATTTATGTTATCACGAAACTACAACCTACATAATTGCAGGAAAACCCTAAATGTCTCCATAATTTCCCCTTCTATTAAATACTGTGAGTGAATATGAAAGATATGAACATATAGTGATGTTTATTTACATTGTCATATTTGCACTAAGCTTTGAATTTTTTCCCACGCTTCCTTGGTTATCTATGGTGAGTCTCCTCCATCTCTATATCAAATCTCAGATTGTAGGTCAAATCATGTAATCATTGAAGTGCTCTTAGTAAATACATCTACTCTCATGAGGTTTTTCCAGTCATTCTTTAAGTGCTTTGCTGATTCTAATTTGGAAAGGCTTGTGTTTATTTCTCTTTCAAGGTTTCTTGTCAGATCAGCAAAAGCTTATGTTACTATTCTTAGCCTAAGTTCTTAGTTCAAAACTACACCAATCTATCTACACTGTAGGGTGGCAACTACAAAGGGCATAATGGATGAAGTAAATGGCTATTGTCTTTTTCTTTTCTAAGGGATGACTCATGCATCCTTATGACAAGACAGAAGAGATTCATTGTGTTATTGTATTCACGTGAGCCAGGAAGCGCAAAAGCCACAGGCAGTTGCAGCACAGTGAAATCCTCAGCAAGCAAGAAGATGTAAGTTGTAGAGGAGATGAGATATATCAGATTCTTATAGCTTGCAAACCCAATGCAGAATCCTTTTAGAGCATTTTAAGCATCTCTATAGATCCTCTATTGGACCATAGTTGTTGAGCTTATAATCAGTTGAATAAAACTAAATGTCAATGAAAGCCATAAGAAAATCTTTTATATCACCTTAATTCTAGGTGCCTCCACCACCTTTCCCCTTTTTTTTTCTTTCTATTCTTTTTTTTTGACCAAATAAACCAATCTAAAATTCCTCTTATTTAACAAAGAATTGTTTGCAATGTCTGAAGTGACCGGGTTAGGCAGCTAAGCCTTGCCTAGCCTTTTCAACAGGTTATGATCCCCTGGGCTGTCAATGGGGCCAGTGCGTGCCCATGCACTGTGCTACAGCCAACTTCTAGACTCTCTTCTCTATACTAATTCTCAGTGATTTATGTAATGTAAAATATAGCCTGGAGCTAATATAACAATATAGCTGTGAAATTGACTTAATCTAGTGTGACAAAATTCACTAACTCCTTTTCCTGTCTACAGATTGTTTGATAATGCCTAGCTGGAGGAGGAACAGGTGAGGTGCATTCATATTTGTCATTGCCCATCATCCATTTAGCAAACACCATTCTCCTCTTGTCTCAGATTATCATACTTAGGGCACCTTTCATAGTGCAAAGAGTACATTGGCAGAAATTATCTGCCCAGTTAGGTGGGGAAAATGAAGTAAAAAGAAGTGGCATACACTGCAGTTTACATTCTATCTTGCTATATTTGCAATTCAGACAAAATGGAACATACAGCTCAGAAAAACTAGGTCACGTTGCACTGTGTATTAGAGTTGGGATATGAAGAATTGTTTTTTAATGTTTCATTGTATCTTTGGTGCAGATTTTAATGATTAAAGCTATGCATTCCTAACTTAAACTGATCCTTTCAGATCTCTGCAAGGAGGAAATGCAATAAGAAGTATTAAGAAATATGATAGATACAAGGAACAATCTAGTTCTACTTTAAATGACAAATCAAGGCCCACGACCTTTGTACTAAAGTTAACGATGATTTGGGCCTTGAGCAGAGGAAAGCTAAAAGCAGTAATCCTGACTTTTCCATTATAACCCTTTGATTTCTCTGGTTTTTAAGCTCTGAAAGAAGATAAAATTCGTGGAAAAGGCACAGAGCAGAGCAGCACAATGTAGACATCTGCTGTCCAGGCTACCAGTTCAGGAATCTTTGGGAAGACCTTGCATGGTCTCAGCAGGGAAATCATGAAAACCAGCACTGGCTAGCACTGTAGACATATGCTTGTTTGGGAAACAAGGCCTTTAGTTCAGTTGGCTTCTTTAGGACTAAAAGCATTAAATAATTTAAATATGTTTAAGTTACATCTCAAAAAGGAATTCTTACACTGCTAGCTTCAGAATTTCCTTGAACACCATATGTATAAAAACTTCTTTTTAAGCCAATAACATTCCAAGAAAATAAAATGTATTGTAGCTTAAGTCAGCTTAAAATGTATTGTAGCTTAAGTCAGCTTTTTCTTTATATTTCTCTGTTTAATCAGAGGAAAAACAGCTTTGAGGTATTTTTTGAATGATTACAAGTTCTGGCAGGTATATAGGGTGAACAGAAGTTTCTCTTGTAACACCTCACCTCACCTGGAGCACTGTGTGCAGTTCTGGTGTCCTCAACCTAAAAAGGACATGGAACTGTTGGAACAAGTCCAGAAGAGGCCACAAGGATGATCAGGGACTGGAGCACCTCCTGTATGGAGACAGGCTGAGAGAGTTGGGGCTGTTCAGCCTGGAGAAGAGAAGGCTGCGTGGAGACCTCATAGCAGCTTCCAGTATCTGAAGGGGGCCTACAGGGATGCTGGTGAGGGACTATTCATTAGGGACTGTAGTGACAGGACAAGGGATAATGGGTTAAAACTTAAACAGGGGAAGTTTAGATTGGATATAAGGAAGAAATTCTTTACTGTGAGGGTGATGAGGCACTGGAATGGGTTGCCCTTGGAGGTTGTGAAGGCTCCATCCCTGGCAGTGCTCAAGGCCAGGTTGGACAGAGCCTTGGGTGACATGGTTTAGTGTGAGGTGTCCCTGCCCATGGCAGGTGAGTTGGAACTAGATGATCTTAAGTTCCTTTCCAACCCTAACTATTCTGTGATTCTATGAAGTTCCTTTACAATAATGTATTGTGGCCATAGAACTACTTTTAAATACTTCTCAAAGTTCACAAGGTCATTAAAAGTTTTCAGAAACAGGCCATTGTCAAGTTGAGAGAACAAAAGGGGAAAATGTGGAGGCTTAGCTAAAACCAGACATGGAAACACGTTCTTGGAAGGAGCTGGAACAGTTAAAAGCATTTGGACTAAATGGTGTGCGCAGGTCACTTTTAGCTTTCTGTAGAAGGTCTTTGATATTTATCAGTTTGTACCAGCTATAAAGTAGAGTAAAAGTTGAGCAACACTTAATTGGCTGGTGCTGGGAAGGGAACGTGTGAAACTGATAAATGACTGACTTCTGTGTCTTATATTGAAATAATCTCTCACATGGAAAGAAACGTGTATTACTTTATTTGGGCTTCTGTGTAAATCACACAGCAGACACCTGCAGTACAACCCTCTGATGGACTCTCTCTGTTCTGAGCGCATGTAGCTTTTCATTTATCTAGGTATTTCTGCATGTGAAGTGATGACTTTTCTTATGCAATTCAATCCGTTTGGCAACTAGCAGCACCATTTCCTTCCTGCTGGTCCTTCTCATTTAAAGGCAAGGTAAGGGCATGAAAGTGAACAGATGGTAACGCTGAGAAGAGTTGGAAGTCTTGGAACCAAGTTGTCATCTTGGTTGACACCTTCTCTTTCAATAGCTGGCTGCCTTAGGCTCCCCCACATGGAATCACAGAATGGTTTGGGTTGGAAGGGACTCTAAAGATCATCTAGTTCTAACCTCATATCTGATATATATCTGATATCTCAGTAAAGCTTAGAAAGGAAACTGTCATTACTTGAAAGACTAAAAATCACTAAAGTAGAAATGCTTCAAAGACTTAAGGATGGTTAGAATTGAGGAGTATAAAAACAGGCTGGAAGGTAAAAGCAGGGCTTGAGGATCAGATATAAATATCGGATCAGATATAAATCAGATATAAATCAGTAGGAAAGGATGCAGCTGCCAGATAGTGGAAGACAGAAGCAGTGCCCAGGAAATAGAGATGAACAGAACAGAGATCTACAGAAGATTTTAAATCAAATAGGGGAGTGGGCAATGAGAAAACAAATACAGTAAAGCTGTGTAAGAGGTGAAAATAGCGTAAAATGGTTCACTATTAAAATAAGGAGGTAGTTGCTAGGGACAGTAAAAGAAGCAATATTGAACTGCTGGTTTAAGCATGACCAAATCTAATGGTGTGGTCTGCCACTGAAGTTGGTAGTGCATGACTTGAACATATATTCAGATAAAATTTGTAAGTATCTGTTTATAAAGGTTTCATCTTTTGATATATATATTATTGGATAAGAAATATAAACAGCTCTACGAAAGGATTAAGGACATGCTCAACTCCACATACCAGATAGGGGCAGTCAGCCACGTGGCTGACCACCAGCTGCTATATAGGCATATGCAGAATTATATAGGTGCCTGAAATCCCCAGCCTCAAGGAAACCATCAAGCAGCTGTGTAGTCTCTATATTTCTGCCTAAGTCTGAGCAAGGGAAGAAAAATCACTCTATGCTGTCCAGTGTGGCTGTACCCAGATTTTAGATACAAATGTGCTTACAACCATAGGTGAGGTATGTTGCTGCAATTCGAAACTTTAGTTTTTTGTATATTGTTTTCTGGATAAGAGACCCTACTCAACCAAGACACTATGCAAATGTTAGACTTAGGCACAGATTTATTTCACCTGTATATAAACCTTCGTGAGATTTCTGATACTTGTTTTTGCCACTTTCTTAGACTTATAATTGAATTTTCTCCTGTTGTAGGGTCAAAGCAAAGCAGAGTAAAAGCCTGAGAAATACTGGTGGGTTATTACCCATCCACACACAGCATGAAACGAATGGGAACATACCTAAGAACTGAAGGCCTGCAGAGCATTCATGGTAGATACAAAGGATCAATGTCAAGACTGATGTGTTCAAGCTCCCTCTTGCAAGAAGCACATAGCAGAAAACCAGTCCATGGATCCAGAACATAGAGTTTTATAGTAAGTAAAAATCATTTATTTTTTCTTACTTAAACTGAAAGAAAATGATTGATCAATGGAGACAGAAGAATTTTCTATATTCTTCAACAGTTTAAAGTGTCACTAAAAATGACAGCTGTGTTTGGAAAACTCCATCTTCAGTAGTTTAGACCTGATAGAAGAGATCATGAGTTAATTAAGGCTGATTTTTTAGAGAAACTTCTTTAGGTTTCGTGTGCCTGACACAGAATCATAGAATAGTTAGGGTTGGAAGGGACCTTATGATCATCCAGTTCCAAACCCCCTGCCATGGGCAGGGACACCTCACACTAAACCATGGCACCCAAGGCTCTGTCTAACCTGGCCTTGAGCACTGCCAAGGATGGAGCCTTCACAACTTCTTTGGGCAATCCATTCCAGTGCCTCACCACCCTCACAGTAAAGAGTTTCTTCCTTATATCCAATCTAAACTTCTCCTGTTTTAACCCATTTAACCCTTGTCCTATCACTACAGTCCCAAATGAAGAGTCCCTCACCAGCATCCCTGTAGGCCTCCTTCAGATACTGGAAGGCTGCTCTGAGGTCTCCACGCAGCCTTCTCTTCTCCAGGCTGAACAGCCCCAACTTTCTCAGCCTGTCTCCATACAGGAGGTGCTCCAGCCCCTGATCATCCTCGTGGCCTCCTCTGGACTTGTTCCAACAGTTTCATGTCCTTTTTATGCTGAGGACACCAGAACCTGTGTATTACGGTAAGCCAAAACCAATCCTGCGTATCCTATCTATCTCAGTGATATGTGGTCAAGAACTGAAGCTTTAGTTTCCATTTATTACTGAAGTGAGAACAGTGATGGACTGTTGATATGCTAGCAGAAGCACAGCCTCATACATCAGGTTATTTGCAGGTTTTTATGGCACTGTATTTTGTAGCAAACTTCCTGCTGCTCTGATGATGTCAGTATGTGTAATAGAAAGGAGAGTATTTTGTACAGAGGACACTTGTATTTTAGCAGCTGCAAAGGAAAGGTGCCTGTTATCAAACCTGAAGACATGTGTTTTCATGTAAGTTAAAGAATGTTTCCTGTAAATGTCATAAATGCACCAGTAAGCTGGAATTGGTTAAGCCTGCCGAGAACTAAAAGACAAGTTTATGTTAAAGATCCACACTAGGAGATTTAATTGTTGTAGATAAATTTAACTACAGCACATTTAGTCCTCCTCTGTTCTTGAATCTCCTTGACATAATCCATAGATCTTCTATTCATGGTGTTGTAGACCAGCTAAGGCTGGATGACCCATTTACTTGCTCAAAGCTGGGTCAGAGAAAACAGGTTGCTTAGGAGTGTGTGCAGCTGGGTTTGAATATCTTGAAGAATCAAGGAATCTATAACCTTGCTGGGAACCAATTCAGTGCATGACCACCCTCACGGTGACACTCTTTTTTGTTATATTTAAATAGAATTTACTGTATTTCCATTCATGCTCGTTGTTTCTTGTCCTGCCATGAAGCACCACTGAGAGGAGTCTGGCTCTGTCTTTACTCCAATCCATCAGGTTTCTGTACACACTGATGAGATGTCCCTGAACCATCTCTTCTGTGGACCTCTACTCTCATGAGAGATGCTCCAGTTCCCCAGTCATCTTAATGGCTACGCTTCCTTCAGTATGTCCATGTCGCTCTTGTACTGGGGAGCCCAGAACTGGAACCTGCAACCCAAGTGTGTCTCACCAGTGCTGACTACAGGGGGAGGATCACCTCCCTAGACCTGCTGGCAGCGCTTCTCTGAATGCAACACCAGGATGCTACTGGATCATGGTCAGTTTTTTCACCAGGAACCCCAGTCCTTTTTCTCCAAAACTGCTTTCCAACTGCTTACACTTGGTCTGTACAATGGTCTTATTTTTCAAGAATTTAGAGGCAGGATTACAACCCCATAGTCCCTTCCCAATAACCGTGTGTGATAGCTCACCGAGCACATGGTATTGTTTTGGCTTTTGTTGGGAACAGTCAAGCCGTGAATAGCAATGTTCAGGCTTACATTTCATTATTAACACATGAATATAATCAGTTGTATTTACCGTTGTCCTCCAGCTTGTTTGCTCTTCTCAACGGCTGTTTTGAAAACTTCTGATTCTGGACTCTGGCCTTTTGTCTTTCCTTCCTCTATTCTAGCTCTGTGAACTTTTACAGAAAGAGGACTTTATTCCCATTGTTTCTAGACCCAAGCTATGCTTTTCTATAGGAGGAAGATTGAAATATATGAGCAGAAATCATGAGTTACGTCAACTATTGTGATTTGGTTACCATCTGTCTCATAACCAAAATTAAAACATAGGTACAGCCTGGAAGAAGTGTAATGAGTAGAATATTAGACCAACAATTGGCCTCTTTGTAGCTGGTTTGTATTTCTCCTCATCAGATGAGGAGAAACAGTCGATGTGCAATATAGTGACTCCAGCAAACAGATTAGAAGGACAGGATTATGGACTTTTGTGCCCTAAGCGATCAATAGCTCCATTAAGGCTTCTCATTGGCCAAACAAGGAAACCAGTTCAACAGGAATTTTGATTTTACTTCAACCCATACTCCTTTCCCTTTTTATAAACTTTGTGATTCAAAGGATTGAAAGAAACCTTTTTGACAAATTCAGCTAAGGAACATAGAAGAAGATTAAGGGAAGGCATTGGTAAAGCAGAGCATGATGAGGTCCACTTTAGGTAGGTTACAAATAGCAAATAGCTGGCTTTAATTTACTTCTGATACCTGACATAGTCCCACTTATGATGTGCAGTTCGTGTACTCGTTGCAAGGAAAACAGCCTGTAACTTCAAGTGGAAACTATAAGAAATATAAACACTTGAGACTGGAGATCTTTGCTGAGGGATGTATCAAAAAAGCCTGCTATGGATTTGCTCTCTCAGCTTACAATATGTTACAATCTGCTTAAGTAAGTTATTAGCTAGAAGCAGTAAATAAATAAAACTAGTATGGTGGGGGCAAAGAAACATATTGATTCACTAGTCTGGTTCCAAAGGTAACACTGGACCTGCACGAACAGTTAAGATAATTTACAATATGGGCAGCAGGACAAATTTTCCAGGAAGCTGAAACTTTGATGTTCATATACAGCCATTCTGTAAAGATCAGTCATAAAAATATTGCATAAGAAATCAGACACACCTGAACCAGACTGACCTTGGGACCCTCACCTTTTCACAAGTGCAGAGTATAAATTCTTATGCTCTGCTTTATTGGCATCTCTTGACAAGATGGACATCACCAAGAACTTTCTTTGGTTGTTCCTCTTTAATTCAGCGCTCCTGGATGCCGTCTCAGGTAAACCACTTATAATCTTTAAAGAACATTCTTCTGAAACAGGTGGTTAAAAAAGGGATATCTTATGCCTCTACACGGGTTCCATACATGGAATTCACATGCTAGTATAACGAACTTTGTACAAAGATTAGAAGCAAACCAGACTGAAATTAGGTAGCATCATGTTGTCTTATTAAAGATATGCCAAATTGATATCGCGATTAACTATTATCCATGTTGAAGTAAATTTAGCACAATGAAATAACTATTGTTCTGGTTTGCAGTAATGTCTTGTAGCACAGTATAAACCAAATTTACAAAAAAAAAAACTACCATGAAAAAACTACTGAAATACTTTGTTCCTATACGTGTGTGGCTTTCAGCATGGAACTAAGAGGGAATATAATTTCTTCAGCTGCGATGCATGTTTGCTTTGAAGGACTTCAAATTCAACCTTGCTGATGCACATGGAACCACCCAGTACTTATTTAAATTTATACAATTTAAGGGAAACATAATAGTAAGACAGATATTGTATCCTATATGGTATTAATGAAGAAGTTTTTAAAATTGATTACTAATATGTCCTAGAGGGAAGGATGCCTCTATATCATCAGAGGATGAATGTCAGTGGGCAAAATATACAACAGGTCTTTTTCCTAAAACTCCTATTCCAACAAATCTTCACCACACCTCTTTTGTCTGTCTTGTCCAAAGCGGTGAGTCTCAATCTGCTGTTGTACTAGTTACCACATGGAACAAGTGAATCTCCTTAGAAACAGGCTCCTCAGCACTGTTCTTATTTTCATTTGTAAGACAGCTAAGTGAGAGTCATCGATCTGAGAGAGGTAGTCTTCACAACATTATTAAGGTTAAAAGTTCCTCACTTGCTTCTTTCCCTTCTTTACAATTACAGGTATCATGACCATGGCCACCATGCCAATGTCTTCACATGCATCTGCATTATTGATGTTTTCTGTCTATGCATTATTTTTGGGCAGTACTAGTCAGTATCCCAGCTCGGGCATCTGAAAATGCTCAGTGGCAGGAAGGACACGTAGGAGCATGGTGCTGTGAAATGTTTGAACCGCGGCAGGGAATCCCTCTGCCAGCCCTTGGGCTACTATGCATACGGCATGCAAACCTGGAGACAGCAAAGCTCTGAGGTGGAATGCAACATAACCCAAAAGTTGCATCTCTCTAAAGAAAATGTAACTCCCCTGAATTTATCACTTCCATTGCTGAATTTAGACACTCACTAAAACCAGACATTTACACCAAGAATGATAGTTTCATAGAATCAAAGAATCATAAACCATATGATGGTTTGAACTGGGAGATGACTTCAGCTAGGAGATAGATCAGAGCACTGTCTAAAGTCACCTTAAATGATTCCAGGGATGTTAAACCTACAATGACTAGGCAAACAAGGAACTAGAATTTCTTTGCCTGTAGACTAACTGTTTTGGAGATATATTCAAAGACAGTGGGTTTCTTTATTCCCACCATGGATGACCAGTTCCTGAGACCCTAAAGCTCTCCATTGGCCATCTGAATTGCTGGCACAAGCATCACCAGGGCTGGAAGAATCCATGGCATTCATTTTTCTCCATGAGATCCTCAACTGCTTCTTTCTCTCCTACAGATGCCACAGCCTCAACCACAGAAAGCTCCATAACACCCATTCCTCCAGGTAGGTCTCCATTTCTCATGGTTTTCCTGGCCACTTCTGGTGGCAGTGCCAGTGAATGGCTCAGAGGGAGGTGTTGGGTCTTCTCCATTGAAAAGCAGAGACAGGAAAGACAGCAGAGGGTGGCAATCCTAGAGATTTTCCCATGTTTTCCCTTTCTCTTCCTTTGCCAGGTGCCTCCCTGAGCCTGGTGAACGGTGGACACCGGTGTCAGGGCCGTGTAGAGATTTCAACCTATGGGGGCCACGGCACCGTCTGTGATGACAGCTGGGACCTGCAGGATGCCCAGGTCGTGTGCAGGCAGCTGGGATGTGGCTTTGCTGTTGCTGCAACTTCCAATGCCTACTTTGGACAAGGCACGGGCAGCATCTACCTGGACGACGTGCGCTGCAGAGGGAACGAGTCCTCCCTCTTCCAGTGCAGCCACAATGGCTGGGGTGTCCACAACTGTGGCCACAGTGAAGATGCTGGTGTTATCTGCTCAGGTACCATTGCTTTTCCTTTGCAGACTTCAGGATTGTTTTGAAAAGGGTTCTTGTGGGCCACAGTTACCTTTCTTGGAGGGCGTATTCAAAGACTCTGACTTTGCTGCTTCCACCATGGACAACCAGCCTCCCAAGACACACAAGATGTGCACTCCAAATATCGTGGGTGACAACAACATTCCCAGTGCTGGAAGAAACGATGGCCTTTATCCTTTTCCACGGGATCCTCAACTGCTTCTTTCTCTTTCTCTCCTACAGATGCCACAGCCTCAACCACAGAAAGCTCCATAACAGGCATTCCTCCAGGTAGGTCTCCATTTCACACGGTTTTCTTGGCCACTTCTGGTGGCAGTGCCAGAGAGTGGCTCAGAGGGAGGTGTTGGGTCTTCTCCATTGAAAAGCAGAGACAGGAAAGAGCAGAGGGTGGCAATCCTAGAACTTTTCCTACGTTTTCCCTTTCTCCTCCTTTGCCAGGGGCCTCCCTGAGCCTGGTGAACGGTGGACACCGGTGTCAGGGGCGTGTAGAGATTTCAACCTATGGGGGCCACGGCACCGTCTGTGATGACAGCTGGGACCTGCAGGATGCCCAGGTCGTGTGCAGGCAGCTGGGATGTGGCTTTGCTGTTGCTGCAACTTCCAATGCCTACTTTGGACAAGGCACGGGCAGCATCTACCTGGACGACGTGCGCTGCAGAGGGAACGAGTCCTCCCTCTTCCAGTGCAGCCACAATGGCTGGGGTGTCCACAACTGTGGCCACAGTGAAGATGCTGGTGTTATCTGCTCAGGTACCATTGCTTTTCCTTTGCAGACTTCAGGAGTGTTTTGAAAAGGGTTCTTGTGGGCCACAGTTACCTTTCTTGGAGAGCGTATTCCAAGACTCTGACTTTGCTGCTTCCACCATGGACAACCAACCTCTCAAGACACACAAGATGTGCACTGAAAATGTCATGTGCTGACACCAACATTCCCAGTGCTGGAAAACCTATGGCCTTCATGCTTCTCCAAGGGATCCTCAACTGCTTCTTTCTCTTTCTCTCCTACAGATGCCACAGCCTCAACCACAGTAAGCTCCATAACAGCCATTCCTCCAGGTAGGTCTCCATTTCTCATGGTTTTCCTGGCCACTTCTGTTGTTAAACATCAGTGACTCAGAGGGAGATGTTGGGTCTTCTCCATTGAAAAGCAGAGACAGGAAAGACAGCAGAGGGTGGCAATCCTAGAGATTTTCCCACGTTTTCCCTTTCTCTTCCTTTGCCAGGTGCCTCCCTGAGCCTGGTGAACGGTGGACACCGGTGTCAGGGGCGTGTAGAGATTTCAACCTATGGGGGCCACGGCACCGTCTGTGATGACAGCTGGGACCTGCAGGATGCCCAGGTCGTGTGCAGGCAGCTGGGATGTGGTTTTGCTGTGGCTGCAACTTCCAATGCCTACTTTGGACAAGGCACGGGCAGCATCTACCTGGACGACGTGCGCTGCAGAGGGAACGAGTCCTCCCTCTTCCAGTGCAGCCACAATGGCTGGGGTGTCCACAACTGTGGCCACAGTGAAGATGCTGGTGTTATCTGCTCAGGTACCATTGCTTTTCCTTTGCAGACTTCAGGATTGTTTTGAAAAGGGTTCTTGTGGGCCACAGTTACCTTTCTTGGAGAGCGTATTCAAAGACTCTGACTTTGCTGCTTCCACCATGGACAACCAGCCTCCCAAGACACACAAGATGTGCACTCCAAATATCGTGGGTGACAACAACATTCCCAGTGCTGGAAGAAACGATGGCCTTTATCCTTTTCCACGGGATCCTCAACTGCTTCTTTCTCTTTCTCTCCTACAGATGCCACAGCCTCAACCACAGAAAGCTCCATAACAGGCATTCCTCCAGGTAGGTCTCCATTTCACACGGTTTTCTTGGCCACTTCTGGTGGCAGTGCCAGAGAGTGGCTCAGAGGGAGGTGTTGGGTCTTCTCCATTGAAAAGCAGAGACAGGAGAGACAGCAGAGGGTGGCAATCCTAGAGCTTTTCCCATGTTTTCCCTTTCTCTTCCTTTGCCAGGTGCCTCCCTGAGCCTGGTGAACGGTGGACACCGGTGTCAGGGGCGTGTAGAGATTTCAACCTATGGGGGCCACGGCACCGTCTGTGATGACAGCTGGGACCTGCAGGATGCCCAGGTCGTGTGCAGGCAGCTGGGATGTGGCTTTGCTGTTGCTGCAACTTCCAATGCCTACTTTGGACAAGGCACGGGCAGCATCTACCTGGACGACGTGCGCTGCACAGGGAACGAGTCCTCCCTCTTCCAGTGCAGCCACAATGGCTGGGGTGTCCACAACTGTGGCCACAGTGAAGATGCTGGTGTTATCTGCTCAGGTATCATAGCCTTTCTTTTGCAGACTTCTGGAGTGTTTTGAAAAGGGTACTTTTTTGGCACTGTTGCCTTTTTTGGAGAGTATATTCAGAGACTCTGACTTTGCTGCTTCCAACATGGACAACCAACCTCCCAAGACACACAAGATATGCACTGAAAATGTCTCATGGATTGACACCAACATTTCCAGTGCTGGAAGAAACTATGGCCTTCATCCTTTTCCACGGGATCCTCAACTGCTTCTTTCTCTTTCTCTCCTGCAGATGCCACATCCTCAACCACAGTAAGCTCCATAACAGCCATTCCTCCAGGTAGGTCTCCATTTCTCATGGTTTTCCTGGCCACTTCTGTTGTTAAACATCAGTGACTCAGAGGGAGATGTTGGGTCTTCTCCATTGAAAAGCAGAGACAGGAAAGACAGCAGAGGGTGGCAGTCCTAGAGATTTTCCCACGTTTTCCCTTTCTCTTCCTTTGCCAGGTGCCTCCCTGAGCCTGGTGAACGGTGGACACCGGTGTCAGGGCCGTGTAGAGATTTCAACCTATGGGGGCCACGGCACCGTCTGTGATGACAGCTGGGACCTGCAGGATGCCCAGGTCGTGTGCAGGCAGCTGGGATGTGGTTTTGCTGTGGCTGCAACTTCCAATGCCTACTTTGGACAAGGCACGGGCAGCATCTACCTGGACGACGTGCGCTGCAGAGGGAACGAGTCCTCCCTCTTCCAGTGCAGCCACAATGGCTGGGGTGTCCACAACTGTGGCCACAGTGAAGATGCTGGTGTTATCTGCTCAGGTACCATTGCTTTTCCTTTGCAGACTTCAGGATTGTTTTGAAAAGGGTTCTTGTGGGCCACAGTTACCTTTCTTGGAGAGCGTATTCCAAGACTCTGACTTTGCTGCTTCCACCATGGACAACCAACCTCTCAAGACACACAAGATGTGCACTGAAAATGTCATGTGCTGACACCAACATTCCCAGTGCTGGAAAACCTATGGCCTTCATGCTTCTCCAAGGGATCCTCAACTGCTTCTTTCTCTTTCTCTCCTACAGATGCCACAGCCTCAACCACAGTAAGCTCCATAACAGCCATTCCTCCAGGTAGGTCTCCATTTCTCATGGTTTTCCTGGCCACTTCTGTTGTTAAACATCAGTGACTCAGAGGGAGATGTTGGGTCTTCTCCATTGAAAAGCAGAGACAGGAAAGACAGCAGAGGGTGGCAATCCTAGAGATTTTCCCACGTTTTCCCTTTCTCTTCCTTTGCCAGGTGCCTCCCTGAGCCTGGTGAACGGTGGACACCGGTGTCAGGGGCGTGTAGAGATTTCAACCTATGGGGGCCACGGCACCGTCTGTGATGACAGCTGGGACCTGCAGGATGCCCAGGTCGTGTGCAGGCAGCTGGGATGTGGTTTTGCTGTGGCTGCAACTTCCAATGCCTACTTTGGACAAGGCACGGGCAGCATCTACCTGGACAACGTGAGCTGCACAGGGAACGAGTCCTCCCTCTTCCAGTGCAGCCACAATGGCTGGGGTGTCCACAACTGTGGCCACAGTGAAGATGCTGGTGTTATCTGCTCAGGTATCATAGCCTTTCTTTTGCAGACTTCTGGAGTGTTTTGAAAAGGGTTCTTTTTTGGCACTGTTGCCTTTTTTGGAGAGTATATTCAGAGACTCTGACTTTGCTGCTTCCAACATGGACAACCAACCTCCCAAGACACACAAGATATGCACTGAAAATGTCTCATGGATTGACACCAACATTTCCAGTGCTGGAAGAAACTATGGCCTTCATCCTTTTCCACGGGATCCTCAACTGCTTCTTTCTCTTTCTCTCCTGCAGATGCCACATCCTCAACCACAGTAAGCTCCATAACAGCCATTCCTCCAGGTAGGTCTCCATTTCTCATGGTTTTCCTGGCCACTTCTGTTGTTAAACATCAGTGACTCAGAGGGAGGTGTTGGGTCCTCTCCATTGAAGAGCAGAGACAGGAAAGACAGCAGAGGGTGGCAATCCTAGAGATTTTCCCATGTTTTCCCTTTCTCTTCCTTTGCCAGGTGCCTCCCTGAGCCTGGTGAACGGTGGACACCGGTGTCAGGGCCGTGTAGAGATTTCAACCTATGGGGGCCACGGCACCGTCTGTGATGACAGCTGGGACCTGCAGGATGCCCAGGTCGTGTGCAGGCAGCTGGGATGTGGCTTTGCTGTTGCTGCAACTTCCAATGCCTACTTTGGACAAGGCACGGGCAGCATCTACCTGGACGACGTGCGCTGCACAGGGAACGAGTCCTCCCTCTTCCAGTGCAGCCACAATGGCTGGGGTGTCCACAACTGTGGCCACAGTGAAGATGCTGGTGTTATCTGCTCAGGTACCATTGCTTTTCCTTTGCAGACTTCAGGAGTGTTTTGAAAAGGGTTCTTGTGGGCCACAGTTACCTTTCTTGGAGAGCGTATTCAAATACTCTGACTTTGCTGCTTCCACCATGGACAACCAGGCTCCCAAGACACACAAGATGTGCACTGCAAATGTCATGGGCTGACACCAACATTTTCAGTGCTGGAAAACCTATGGCGTTCATCCTTCTCCATGGCATCCTCAACTGCTTCTTTCTCTTTCTCTCCTACAGATGCCAGAGCCTCAACCACAGAAAGCTCCATAACAGCCATTCCTCCAGGTAGGTCTCCATTTCTCATGGTTTTCCTGGCCACTTCTGTTGGCAGTATCAATGAGTGGCTCAGAGGGAGGTGTTGGGTCTTCTCCATGGGAGAGCAGAGACAGGAAAGACAGCAGAGGGTGGCAATCCTAGAGCTTTTCCCACGTTTTCCCTTTCTCGTCCTTTGCCAGGTGCCTCCCTGAGCCTGGTGAACGGTGGACACCGGTGTCAGGGCCGTGTAGAGATTTCAACCTATAGGGGCCACGGCACCGTCTGTGATGACAGCTGGGACCTGCAGGATGCCCAGGTCGTGTGCAGGCAGCTGGGATGTGGCTTTGCTGTTGCTGCAACTTCCAATGCCTACTTTGGACAAGGCACGGGCAGCATCTACCTGGATGACGTGCGCTGCACAGGGAACGAGTCCTCCCTCTTCCAGTGCAGCCACAATGGCTGGGGTGTCCACAACTGTGCCCACAATGAAGATGCTGGTGTTATCTGCTCAGGTACCATTGCTTTTCCTTTGCAGAATTCAGGAGTGTTTTGAAAAGGGTTGTTGGGGGCCATAGTTACCTTTCTTGGAGGGCGTATTCAAATACTCTGACTTTGCTGCTTCCACCATGGACAACCAACCTCTCAATACAAACAAGATGTGCACTCCAGATGTCATGAGCTGACACCAACATTCCCAGTGCTGGAAGAAACTATGGCCTTCCTCCTTTTCCACAGGTTCCTCAACAGCTTCTTTCTCTTTCTCTCCTACAGATGCCACAGCCTCAACCACAGAAAGCTCCATAACAGCCATTCCTCCAGGTAGGTCTCCATTTCACACGGTTTTCCTGGCCACTTCTGGTGGCAGTATCAGTGAGTGGCTCAGAGGGAGGTGTTAGGTCTTCTCCATGGGAGAAGAGAGATAGGAAAGACAGCAGAGGGTGGCAATCCTAGAGCTTTTCCCATGTTTTCCCCTTCTCCTCCTTTGCCAGGTGCCTCCCTGAGCCTGGTGAACGGTGGACACCGGTGTCAGGGACGTGTAGAGATTTCAACCTATAGGGGCCACGGCACCGTCTGTGATGACAGCTGGGACCTGCAGGATGCCCAGGTCGTGTGCAGGCAGCTGGGATGTGGCTTTGCTGTTGCTGCAACTTCCAATGCCTACTTTGGACAAGGCACGGGCAGCATCTACCTGGATGACGTGCGCTGCACAGGGAGCGAGTCCTCCCTCTTCCAGTGCAGCCACAATGGCTGGGGTGTCCACAACTGTGCCCACAGTGAAGATGCTGGTGTTATCTGCTCAGGTACCATTGCTTTTCCTTTGCAGACTTCTGGAGTGTTTTGAAAAGGGCTCTTTTTTGGCACAGTTGCCTTTTTTGGAGAGTATATTCAGAGACTCTGACTTTGCTGCTTCCACCATGGACAACCAGCCTCCCCAGACACACAAGATGTGCACTGCAAATGTCTCATGGATTGACACCAACATTTCCAGTGCTGAAAAACCTATGGCCTTCATGCTTCTTCATGGGATCCTCAACTGCTTCTTTCTCTTTCTCTCCTACAGATGCCACAGCCTCAACCACAGAAAGCTCCACAACAGCCATTCCTCCAGGTAGGTCTCCATTTCTCATGGTTTTCCTGGCCACTTCTGGTGTTAAACATCAGCGACTCAGAGGGAGATGTTTGGTCTTCTCCATTGAAGAGCAGAGACAGGAAAGACAGCAGAGGGTGGCAATCCTAGAGCTTTTCCCATGGTTTCCCTTTCTCCTCCTTTGCCAGGTGCCTCCCTGAGCCTGGTGAACGGTGGACACCGGTGTCAGGGACGTGTAGAGATTTCAACCTATGGGGGCCACGGCAGCGTCTGTGATGACAGCTGGGACCTGCAGGATGCCCAGGTCGTGTGCAGGCAGCTGGGATGTGGCTTTGCTGTTGCT
This sequence comes from Melopsittacus undulatus, assembly GCF_012275295.1. Classification (NCBI taxonomy): domain Eukaryota; kingdom Metazoa; phylum Chordata; class Aves; order Psittaciformes; family Psittaculidae; genus Melopsittacus; species Melopsittacus undulatus. The sequence goes on from NC_047530.1 coordinate 107,867,183, forward strand.
GCAACTTCCAATGCCTACTTTGGACAAGGCACGGGCAGCATCTACCTGGATGATGTGCGCTGCACAGGGAACGAGTCCTCCCTCTTCCAGTGCAGCCACAATGGCTGGGGTGTCCACAACTGTGTCCACAGTGAAGATGCTGGTGTTATCTGCTCAGGTACTATTCCTTTTCTTTCCTAAATTTGAAGACACTTTCAAAAACAGGTTCCTGTGGGCCAGAATTAGGTCTTTGTTGAAGACGTGGTCAAAGATTGTGTTGTTTGTTGCTCGCACTGTGGATGACCAGCCTTTCAAGATCACTAAGCTTTCCATGGTCCATCTGATGGGCTGACGCCAACATTCCCAGTGCTGGAAGAATCTATGGCCTCAGTCTTTCTTCCAGTCTTCTCATCTGCTTCTTTCTTTTCCTTCTCTTCAGATGCCACAAACATTACCAGTGTTACCACTCCACCAGTGACTACTCCAGGTTCGTGTTCTATTTTCCTTTATATGGTTCATTACTTTTGAGATGTATTATTTGCAAGATTAAATGTTGGCATCATATCATTTGCGCATTGTAATGCTTTTGGGAAAAGCTGTTGTGGGTGCTGTTTAAATCCTACATGCATCTCTCCCATGTCTGTCTGATTATGTTCCTGGGGATGGATTTCAGACTGTGTTGATTTTGTGGGGAAATCTTTCTTTTCTTCAATATTTTTTTGCTATTTGGCCCAGCACCACTTGCTTCCTTTCATACCCATTTATGTCTTAAGCCTTCCAAATGCAAAGTAGAATGGGAGAGTCAGAGATCTCTGAAGAGATTATCTCACTTGTAGCCTGAGTCAGAATAGCAGAATTCTTCAATTCTCTCTCTAGAGATTTAACCTCTTGGAGCTGTGGATATATAGAATATATTTTCATTTTATTATATATCAATCTAAATATATCACATTTATATATTACTTTCTTCTTTTGTTTTTTTTTCCAGCTAAAAAATATATTTGTGGTGGCTTACTTTTTAATCCCTCCGGAACACTTCAGAGTCCTTATTATCCTATGAGTTATCCTGATAATGCAGATTGTTTGTGGCAAATACAAGTAGAGAATAATTTCCGCATTACACTCACATTTAGAAGTATTCAGTAAGTAAACTGCTTCTTGCTTGGCCAATAAATGGGTCTCAAATCTCAACTGCAACCACAGTTAGAATCATGGAATAGTTAGGATTGGAAAGGACCCTAAGATCACCCAGTTCTCACCCAAATTCCCAGGCACACATCTCATGATTATAAGTGTATTATAAATATTTCATGGCAACTGTGTGAGTGAAGTATTTTGGTTTATTATTTGTCAGCACTTAAAACCTGAGGGTTACCAATGTATTTTATTATACATTCATGTTTCTTCCTCAGGTTGCAAGGTGGATGCCAGAATGACTATATTGAGATTTATGATGGGCCACCCAATACTTCTCCTCTGCTTGGAAGAATTTGTTCTAATTATGGTCATACATACACATCATCGTCCAACTTCATGGCTGTCAGATTTCGCAGTGACTCCAGGTATTCCGGTAGAGGGTTTTATGCTGAGTACCGGTCTATTCCAACAGACCATACCACCAGTAAGTTTCTATTCTGCTTGTAATGTTTTCTTTGCTTAGAAGCTTTTATACCCCGATTTTATTTGCTAAATAAGTATTAATATTGTTACATGTAGGTGACATTCCTACCTGAACTTCATAATGATCTTCATCAGAGAATAATATTTTTTCATTTAAAAACATTTTAAGCATCAAATTAATTGCCTTGAGATGTTTTCTACAATGGCCAGTCTAAAATTGTATTTCTTCTTATCACAACATTATTCATATATATTTTTTCCTAGCTTTGTGGGCAGATTTTCATAGAATCATAGAAATATTGTTTAGAATGGACCTTTGGAGGCTTCCTAGTTTTCAAAGCAGAGCTGTTGCCTGTCATCAGATATTTCTCTCTACTAATGGCCAGGCTCTGCCCCGCATCACTGTGTCATGCCATGGACTCAGTTAACCATCATGATGATCTTAAGAACCTTTATGACCCTAGCTATTCTATGATTCTGTGATCCCCCTACTTACGCAGTGCTTCTGCAAGCCACTGTGTACATTTAGCTCTATGCCTTCCATTATACCTTTTGGATTCTTCTTCAGGTAAAACTCCCACTTTTTAACATTTTCATGTATACAGGTGATACAGGCTCAAGGTCTCGGCAAAAGCCTATTGTAAGCTACGTATTTTGGTCAGGTTAGTAACTGACAGTCTGCTGAAGTTTGTCAGAGCCTCCTGCTTATTCATGTCTAAGGTGTAAGAATAAGTGGTTTGGCTTATGGATTCTCTCCCCTAAATGGTAGGCATTTGTGGAAGCTGTAACAGGCATTGGAACAGGCTTCCCAGAGAAGTGGTGGAATCACCATCCAAAAACTGTGTAGACAAAGCACTTAGTGACATGGTTTAGTGGTGGCCTTGGCAGTCCTGGGGTAACAATTGGACTAGATGATCATAAAGGTCTTTTCCAACCTAGCTGATTCTATGGTTCTATGCAAACATTGTCAAGTACCTGAAATAACTCATAATTCATATTTTCTCCTCCAGCTCTTGCATGCTTGCCAACATACATGCGCGCAGCAGTGGACCGGCATTATCTCCAGTCACAGGGCTATTCAGTGTGGAACATCAGCTTGTCTGACCCTTACTGTAGACCAACATTTACATCAACTGAGGTTATATTCAACATTCCATACATTGGCTGCGGTACACGTAGACAGGTAAGTGTCAACATATTTTGGAGAGTTCTTCAGGTTTTGGCTTGGAAATTTAATAGACATTTGCAAAACTGTAATGAATTGCAAATGGTGCTGAAGCCCACAGGCATTCAAAACACAGAAAAGAAACATGTTTCTGGAGGCTAAGGTTTCTTAAACATTCCTACTTATCCTTCCCAGTGCTTAGGCAACCCCTGTATCTATTTCAGAGTGAGGGTCTAGGGAATAAAGTATAGCAGAGAGTTAAGTGAGCAAACCCACCCATTTTGCTTGGGGTTTCTGAGTATGACACGTTCTCTCCAACTAATATTAGGACCTGGTACATGCAGAACTTCACAGTACACACTGTGAACATGACTACATGCAATGATTTTGTACTCACTTAATGTGTCCAACAGGGCAACAATGAAACGATCAGCTACTCCAATGTGATAAGAGTGCCTGCTTTCGGTTACATCATCAAGAGGCAAAGGGACCTTTACTTGAGTGTCAGCTGCAAAATACTCCGGAACACCTGGGTGCAAGCAACGTACATTGCCAATGACACCATTAATGTCAATGAAAGTCTGTCCCAGTATGGCAGATACAGCATGAACCTGACATTTTACAATTCCTCATCTTTCTTGTGGCCAGTGCATGACTTCCCATACTACGTTGACCTGAATCAGAATTTGTTCCTTCAAGCTTCCCTTCACAGCTCTGACCCAGATCTGGTGGTGTTTGTGGACACATGTGTGGCATCACCTGATCCTAACAACTTTAGAACACTGACCTATGAATTGATCAGAAGTGGGTAAGGACTTTCTAGAATAACTTAAGTATTTGCAGGCATAGTTCTGAAAGAGGTTCATTTATGAAAGAGGTGACTGAGGGCCAGGGTACGTTGGTTGCAATTCTCAATACAAGCATACTTCTAAGAAAGACTTTTTGTGAAAGCCTGAAGAAAATATAACAAAAAAATGCCATTCAGAAGTTGCAGTCAAGCACTGGGCACACTCAAGGAGGCAGCACAGAAACTGAGGTCTGAATTTGTTTCTGGAATAGATACATATATTGTTGGGATGTCAATGGTTCTATGTTTCCATACACAAGAATTAGAATTTCACAGCATCATAATTAGAATGCAAAACAGTCTGTTCAAAGAGGAGAGAAATTCCTGAGCCTTCTTTTGCTACTTTAGAAACTTAAAACACTTTGCTTAATTTGTGCCTTCTGAATTGAAATGGAAAAGTTGTGGATTCTTGTAAAGGATGCAAAACCAACAAGGAGCTAAAAGCATAAAGGTGTGGCACTCAGTGTCCCATTTTATTCCAGGAATGAAAACCTCATGGTAGCTTATTTGTCTTCTGTGCTTGGTGGGATTGCAATTTTGCAGTCTCCTGGAAGAGTGCTCACATCAGTAACCTTAGCAGTGTGGTAACCTGCTGCTAAACTGTAAGTCAGGCTTACGACAGGCTAATGAAAGGACACAGTGCCTCCTGCCTGCTAGGTGAATGTTCTCCCTTTTACACTTGATATGAATTTTAGCAAGGTTTTGTCCTCTTGTTGGATTTTCTTTTTATTTTAACTATAAAAACACATATCAGTAAGCAAGAAGGACTGCCTACATTTGTGAGCAGGTTACTCGCCAGGGAGATGGAGCAAATAGATCTGATAGATAACCTTCCTGATAATTTTATTCATGTGACGCGGAACTGTGCCAAAAGCAAATGTATTTCATAGAACCCTAGAATGGTTTGGGTTGGACTGGAGTTTAAAGCTCATCCAGTTCCAATCCCCTGCCACAGGCAGGGACACCTTCCACTGGACCAGGTTGCTCCAAGCCCCATCCAACCTAGCCTTAAACACTAAGTCACTAACATTATAAAGATCAGGTGTGTTGGGATACCACTGCAGTATGAAAGAAATTAATAATCAGAGGACATAAAACTCTTGGTGTATTTATTAGGGAAATGAGCATGAATATAAATAAAGACAACTTTGAAATATTCTGAGGTAACAATTATGGGTGAATTAAGGACTGAAGAGCATGCTTATTTTCCAGAATAAAATGTATATGGAATTAGTTTTGTCCTTGTAGAATAGAAAGGGGCCCTTTCCCTTTCTGCAACAAGCTGCAGGGGCCTCCTTGCAGTAAGTGGGTAATCCTGTTTCCAAATGCAACCCAGGTCCTCATCTGAAACACAGAAACCAGCAGAACCACTAGTTATTTTTCAGCTGTTCTTGGTTTAGCTATTTTTCAGCTATTCTTGTTTACACAAACTTTGTTGAGCTATGAAACCCCTCTAATGCATGAATTACTGTGGTAGAAGTCACTGCCACTCTTACGTTTGTGTCTTAATTGCTCTTGTTGCTAAAACCACACTTATTCTCTTTATCCTTTTGAGTTCTCTTACACTTTTACCTTTTATTTTTATATTTAAGCTCAGAAATACTGCACAGAGATAGTGTAATAGTGATTTTATTCACAATAGCTAATCTGTTCATTTTATGTCTTCCCAGGTGTGTCAAGGATCCTACCTACTCTTCTTACTATTCACCATACAGCAGTGTTGCTCGGTTTGCCTTTAATGCTTTTTCATTCGTTAATCAACACCAATCAGTTTACCTGCAGTGTGAGCTTGTGGTGTGCAGAACCTATGACTACTCTTCCCGCTGCTATCAAGGTTGTGTTAATAGATTCAAGAGGGATTCAGGCTCTTCCCATGAAAAGATGAGTGTTGTTGTTGGACCTGTCCAGCTCCGGGAAGCTCATGCTGAGAACAGGAATGTTGGTAAGTTTAAATAACTTAGATAATGTAAAACTCTGTGTATTACTGTATGTTTGCATGTCAGACATGAAATCCAGCTCTCAAATATGCCTTTGCTGGTTTATCCACCACTCTGCTCTAATTCTTCTGTGGATTTTTTATTACTTTTTAAATACAGTTGCTTTGTAAAGTTTACAACTGTTTCATTTCCATCACAATTTAGATCCATTATTTATTCTGCACTTGTCAAATGGCAATTTATTCAGTTCTATGGAAGGAGGGATGAGATGTGACTCATCTCCCTGCAGGATTATATTACTTTTTCAAAGCTGTCCGTGACTGACTGGTGTGTCACATTTATTAGCAACCAATCCATAGGTCCCCTTGCAAATCGTGCTTCCCAGTGTCCTGTAGCTACTGTTTTCACTATAAGAGAGCAGCATCTTATGCTCTTAGAGTATAATCATTACAAACTTAATTGCTCTTTAACTTTTTTGCCATAATATTTACTTGTTTGTCATGGGCACAGAATTGTTGGTGACACAATGCACAATAAACCAACTTGGTTTCTGGCAAAATCCAGATTGCAACATTTTGGTTCAAGCTCTCTTTGCCTAACTACCTTTGAGATTAACCAGGTCAGGAAAACAAATGTAAACCTCTTTCTTTCCCTTTTATTCACAGAGCTGGCATCCGACACCAAGGTGAAAGGGGAGTCTCAGGACCCAGTGACTGCTGCCAGCTCTCACGTTCCTCTGGCTGTGGCCATTGTGGTGCTGGCTGCTGTTGTTCTCACAGTGGGGGGATTCCTTTTGAAGCGTAAGCTGCAGGAACCCATCCCATACCAGATAATGTGAGAAGCACGCCAAGACCTTCCAAGGTGGAAGACCATTTTCAGCAGCCATCTGCTTCACCGATTGGTTTTGCAATCTGTGTAGAGGATAACTCTCACTTGACTACTCCATCCAGATTTTGTTTGAAGAATCTGTATCAAGATTCAGATTGAATATATCAAGAGAATATTGTGTTACCATGAACTGAACCTATGAAGGAGCCTGGCTTTAAATAAAGTACAAATACACTTCAGGTCTTAAGACAAGGTGATTCTTCCATTCCAGCATCCAAATAATGTACCGTTTTCAACACTGGACGTTTCAGAGCATCTCAGTTGATCTCCTGTTTGAGCGTCTGTCTGAGAAGACTGATTTAAGTGACTTGAGAATGAAAACTGACTTATTTTGCCATTGCTGATGTGCAGATAAAACCCCTGTGTAGCACATAAGATACTCTGGAAAGTAGTTTGAGACAAATGTTTCTTTGCAGTAAAAGAACCTTAATGATGAGCCATGCTCCTGTGCAGCATTCCTTATTTAGGGGGTGTGGTTCTTCACAATTACTTATTTCTCTGGGAAATATAGGCCATTTATAAGATTCTGTATAGAGGACAAATATAATCAAATCTGTTACATAAACATGTAATTAAGAAAAACCAGGAAAGAAAGGACATGGAGCTGTTGGAGCAAGTCCAGAGGAGGCCACAAGGATGGTCAGGGACTGGAGCACCTCCTGTATGAAGACAGGCTGAGAAAGTTGGGGCTGTTCAGCTTGGAGAGGAGAAAGCTGCATGGAGACCTCAGAGCAGCTTTCCAGTATCTGAAGGGAGCTACAAGGATGCTGGAGAGGGACTCTTCATCAGGGACTGTAGTGATAGGACAAGGTGGAATGGATTTAAACTGAAACAGCAGAAGTTCTGGTTGGATATAAGTAAGAAGTTCTTCCTTGTGAGGGTGCTGAGGCACTGGTACAGGTTGCTCAGAGAAGTGGTAAATGCTCCATCCCTTTGAGTGTTCAAGGCCAGGTTGGACAGAGCTTTGGGTGCCAGGGTTTAGTGTGAGGTGTCCCTGCCCAGGGCAGGGGGGTTGGAACTCGATGATCTCAAGGTCCTTTCCAACACAAACCATTCTGTGATTCTATAATTTCTTGAGCAATACTTTTTTGTGTACTTGCAAACATGCCACCTATTTGTCTGCATTAGGGGAGAAGCCTCCACCTGAGTGCTCACACACCATTCATGGAGTTGCGTACACACGCCACCCATATGCTGGGTCCAGAGTCCCTTCACAGCAAGAAGCTCCAGTGAGCCGATAGGTGCCTTTTCCAACTCCTGGCTCACACACAGTGAGCCAGTTTCTTCCAGTTCAACTCTAGGTGTCCCATGGCAGAATCTCAGATCTGATCCCAGAGAGAAATAATTTAGTGATTGAGAGGTACAGCAAAAGGTGCAGCTTGAGCTGGTGCCCCCAGAGAGAAACCCCAAACAAAAATATCATAGAATCAGCTTGGTTGGCAAAGCTTTTTAAGATCACCAAGTCCAACCATTACACCAGGACCGCCAAATCCACCACTAACCTATGACACTGTGGGCCTCATGTACATGGTGTGTGAACACTTCCAGGAATGGTGCCTACTCCACCACTGCCCTGCACAGCCTGTTCCAACGCATGACCACTTTTTGGGGAAGGAATTGTTCCTAATAGCCAGTCCAAACCTTCCCTGGTACAACTTGAGGTCATTTCCTCTTGTCTTATCACTTGTTACTTGAGAGAAGAGACCAGTACCCACCCTTCACGCACACTTCATGTGCCTTTTTAGTCCAATGGTGATTTTTGGTCTGGGGTCTTCTAACACCTGTATGGATTCTTTCTTAGTCTCTATGCAAGCAGGCTATTAACTGTTCTTATCTTGCCAAGTTGCAGTTTCTGCTGATGGCTGTAACCGTCTTATCTTCTGGTTTGCCTTTCTTGTGCACCTGCTCATCAGCAGAGCTTGGGACACTAAGAAAGTCCCATACCTATTGTAAACATTACTTAGCAACCACTAAAACATCAGTATGTTATCAACATTCCTCTCATAGTAAAGACAAATCACAGCACTGTACCAGCTACTACGAAAATGACAAAGAAGATTAACTCTTCCAGCTGAAAGGATATCTAGGTAAAAGTCCACAGCTTGCAGCCTAAGCTTTCAACAACTGTAACTACTAATGCTAAGCAAGTAAAGCTAAGCAAACAGCATAATAAACCACACAATATTATAACTCTAAGTGACTCAGTCTATTTAAAACTTACAATTTAAAGCCAAATAACTAATACCTCTCAACATCTGAACTCCCAGCTAAGTTATTGTCAGGAAGAGCATGGCTTCTGACAAAGTGACTTTGCCAAGTAATGATTTCTGCTCTTGTTCTTATGCATTTCTACACCTGTAATGAGGGGGAGAGAAAGAATGCATGTAAGCTGCCATAAGGAAGTGTGGCCTGTCTCCTATCCCCATGTGAAAACAAAATGAAGAAAAAATAATAAAGGAAGAATTTGTTTGGAAGCAGGTACTTAATGCAGGTGGAAAGGTCATTGGTATTTGATTGAGAAATGCTCTACTTTAGCCTTTCCTGTTTACTAGCCAGCCATGAAAGAGGGAAGTTCATTGGTAAGAGGATAATGTACTATGTGTGCAGTGAGCCAGGGACAAAGTAGTGACGTGTAAGGAAGGTGGGCTGTACTCCAGCATGACATCCTGACCTGACAAGGAGGATAAGGGCAGCTCTGACGGGAATCAGCATTACAGCCTGTACCATTTCTTACTTCAAGCTGCCTTCTCCTGGTGATTCCAGGCAGGCCTTTCACCGCTTCTCCATGCTGTGGAGAAGGGATCATACAAGGAGGTGCTGGCATTGCCCACAGACTGTGGAAGTTAATTTTAATACACATGAGGAGCAAGGCTGGAGGAAGGTCCTCCACTCCTCTCTGCCTACAGCCACCTCTGAAGGGCAGAGCTATCCAGGAGGTTAACCTGCCTTTTATCTAGTCCTGTTGTGTGGACCAGAGATTGTCCAGGCTTGGAGAAATGCAACAACCTGCTCAGCACAGTGAAGTCTTTCTTGGACCTGAGTTTTCTTGCCTCTCTAGCAGAGGACCTTCCCCTCTGCTCTTCCCAGGCCTGCTGTTTTCTCTCCTTTCCCTGTTTCTGCTGTGGTCTTCCTGCTGTGGTGTTGCTGCCCCAGCATGTCCCAGGGCACAGATTGATGGCACTTTTTCTACTTCTCCTAGTCTATTAATATTATAGTGACAATTAGAAAAGCAGGAAGATCCTAGACCTAGGTTGTTGGTGTCTTCAGCCTGCAATGCAGTTGTGCTTTTCAGAGCTGAATCTTCCTGTCCATGCCACAGCTCCCAGATGGAGATATATCAAGATTGTATCAGAATGCAAGGTAGAAGTACCAAGTGGTTTCCATGTTAAATGTTGCTTAAAAAAACATGGTTAAAATGGTTGGTGTCTCAGACTCATCCTCCTTATTTTCTGCTGTCTTCCTTGATCCACACATATAGAAATGCAGGATTCAATAGAACTGGATTTGATGAAGAGTAAAAGGTCATGTTCTAAAGTATATGTGCCTGATGAATGATCTCTCTGCCGAGAAGCCTCCTGATTCAGGAAATTCTTCCCTATGAGAGTGCTGAGGCGCTGGCACAGGGTGCCCAGAGAAGCTGTGGCTGCCCCATCCCTGGCAGTGCTCAAGGCCAGGTTGGACACAGGGGCTTGGAGCAGCTGCTCCAGTGGAAGGGGTCCCTGCCCATGTCAGGGGTTGGAGCTGGATGAGCTTTAAGGTCCTTTCAACCAAAACCAGTCTGGGGTTCTGTGATTCTATGAACTCTACCAGTAAATACAATGGATTTGAGTCTTAGCAGTAGCTAGTTCTGCATCCTCACCACTAAATACATGCTAGTTGATTTGCAACTACGTGCTTCACATGACATAGGCAACAATTCCCAAAAGGCCATCAAGGAACCTGACAAATTAGAATAAGCTGCCTCATTGCATTGTAATGTGTGTATTCAGACTATCATTCTTTTGTGCAGAAGTTTGTGGACATCATTATTCCATTGTAAGTACTTCCTTATGGTCATGGGTGAAAGCTGATTAATCTTTACCCTTTCAATGGTTTTCATTTGGACCTCACAAAAGCCATTACATCTGCAGACATCTCCTAATAGTCAGCAGAAGAGAAAGTGTTATCAAAGCTTCTTTCACGGAATAATGTGCTGAGAAACATTTCAAGCTGCCAGAAGAATTCCTAGAGAACAAAACTGTGTTACTGCAAGAGGTTTACCTAGTCAATGGGAAGGATGAAAATATGCTGTATGGGATTAACATTAATGAAATCATACAAATTAATTAGAACAAAACATTTGTCTATTCATACTGTGCAGAGATTGTCTTGTAATCAAGATCTCTAGAAAGATCTAAATGTTTGAAGTTTGTAGTAAAGAATTAATTAATCAGTGTTGTTCATTTACCCATACAGTTTGACATGAGTTTCTTCACTTGATTTGCCAGGAATCACTTTGGTGTTCTACTTCCTTCCCACCCTTTTCGGTTATTACAAGAGTTTGGAGAGGAATTGCCAGCCATCACTTTCTCTTGCTTCACTGAATGAAGTGCTTGATTGGTCAAATATACTGGGGTTTTTTTGCTTCTTGCCAAGATGTCAAAATCAGTAGAATATGAATAGAGAATACCAGGTGTGTACATTTCCTCATTCATGTGCAAATGTGGTTGTTTGTATAAAGAAAAACATATTTGCCCTTCTCAATGTTCATTTTCAAGGCTTCCAATGTTATCTGTGGCCTTTTATCCTTTGCACTTCCTCCTTCCACTCCAAAATGCTGGCCTTTGTGGAAAGACTTTCTAGGTTATCTTCTTTAGTCTTCATCTTTGACAATTGCCCCTGCAGGGCAATAAATTTGTACATGGCAACTATTGTGCCACCGATTTTAACTCCTTATAAGGCCATTCAAGACATGACGGCTGTAGAGGTAAGAATTAGGTGAAGAACAACATTCTGGCTCTTCAGTGTTAGGATGGTCATCAGCTTTCTCTTGTTAAGTAGTTAATACACAGAAACAGAGGAAAGTAACCACTCTGGTAAGAGAGTGATAAAATGAGTTAGGCACTGTTTCATGTTGTGGAAAAGCTTTGGATTCTTCAAAGAATGATACAGCTTTAATTGTCACTATGCAAGGAATACATTAAGATAGAATATTATTAGAAATCTGAACCTTCTCCACACACATACTTTAAAATGGTTTAAAGGAAATTCTGGAACAAAGTTAAGTTGCAACCTATGTAATTTACTTACCTATGCATAAAATCCACTGATTTTTCTGCACATTTGCACAAAAAGTTATCATCTGATCCTGATTATCTTCAACCTTTCTCCAATCTAACAGTCTGCCAGTAAACACAGTTTTCACTTGAACTTAAAAGTGCCAAAAATCAATATTGGTACTGGTGTTGACTTCAACTACAAGGCTCTTCAGGGACACCCTTATGATACTTGAACAGTGTCACCAGGTCTTATTTCATTTAAAGTATGCTAAAGCTTTAAGACATTCATGGCTGAGATTTGCCACATTAATCGGCACCAGGTTAGGAAGTGTATTTATTACTTTGCTTGATGAAGCCTGTTAAAGTTTCAAGATTCCACTCCTTTCCCCAGACTTGCCAAGGAATCTCTCTATAAAAGAAAAAACCTGAGATGTATCAGCCAGAATTGAAAGGTATCTTTGGATAGGAGCTGATTTTCTTTGTACAATGGGATGATTGCGAAACCTATGGTAGCAGTGGAAAATGTTACTCTTGAGATATGATCTTTCTGCAGAACCCAGGAAGTTACAAAATCTTAAACAACAAATCAAACATATGTTGTTTTTAGATTATAAGACTGTGGTTGCTTTATTGTTCTCCTGTAGAAAAAGAAACCTAAATAGCCCCACCCCCTCAGAAATAGAAACTATATATTGTGACTGTCCTTTCTGTCAACAGCAATTGATGAGATGGGTACCACTACGATTTTGGCATGGCTACTCTTGTTAGGTCCAGCAGTTTTGGAGGCCAAATCAGGTAAAGCACTTAGACTTGCTCCAGGGTGCATAAAAACATATAAAACTGCTTGGGGTCCTCTCTGGTGGTTTCACAGATAAGAACTATGTTCATGCTGGTATCAGTACGGGCAAAAGATGAAAAGCGAATGGATGAAAGAGATAGCACAGTTTTGTTCTACTAAAATTATGAACCAATTCTCATAGTGAATGATCAGAATGATTTAAACCATTTAGTGGAGTTAATTTTGCTGCCACAAGGTCATGTTTGTCTTGGGACCTTGCAACATTGCAAGAATTGTGTCTGTGAGTATGTTATGATCGAGTCACTGTTCCAGTTCCAGAAGTCTGACCTAAGAGTTATGGAAGAATTCGTTTATTTATTTTAAATGTATATTTATTCCAAAGTGTATGCATGCATACATATGTTATGTACTTAATATTGCTTGTATGGTTTGATTCTTCTTGGTACTATGTGCAATTTAATAAAATACAAGGAGGAGTTAGTTTTCATAATCCAGTTCTAGATAAATAAGGGGCATCTGAAGATACTGAAAGTCATGAAATGCTTTTAGTTCAACTTTTTTATGGTCATTGACTTTTGACTTACCTGATGGCAAGGGGGTTGGAACTAGATGATCTTGAGGTCCTTTCCAATTCTAACTATTCTATGATTCTATGATTAGTTTCTATCTCCTAGGCAACTTAGGTGACTTTGACTTAAATAGATCAATGTATAGCCTAGAATAATTGCAGATGGTTTTTCTATTTATGTAAGCATCATTATGATAATTTATATTGCCATCGTCCACCTTAACCAGTTTTCTGTCTGTGCTCTGCTTGCCTGGTGATAAGCCATCTCTCTCTGGCTGCTCCAGCTCTTATCTCTGTTCTTGGCTTCATTCCCCAGCTGCTGCCTCTGTCTCCTGGATCAGAGTAAGTGTTGTATTTGTATAATCACAGCCTTTTGACTTTCTAACACCTCTGAAGTGTGAGGCATCTAATTACACGCTCTCACGGTGATGACAGACCCTGAGTGAAAGCAAATAGAACTTTCAGATCAGCTTTTATTTCTTAATCCCATTCTTTTTGCCAGCTTTGCTGTTTCTCTTGTCAAAAATCCTACAAGTGAGGTTCAACAATGTGCATGTCCAAGTAGATAGCTGAAGAAACAAATCAGATATAAGTCAAGGGGCACTTGTGTAGCTTTCCCCTTTGAGCTGCCAGTTAAATGCACGCAAATAGAGACAAATTTAATTTGGACTCAGTCTTGACTGTTCTCTTAGTCCAACAACAATGAATTAGATGCAGTGAGGAAATCCTGGAGCTGTTAACTTCTCAGGTTTGTTTTGCTTTGGATGACTTATTCAGTGTTTAATAACAAGCTAAATATGTATTTGGCAAAGTATAACAAGTGCAGCATGCATGGTTTGGTTTCCAAAGTGTGGATACTGCAAACCTTAAGTTGCAACATTTATTTGCTCACTTACACTTGGTGGGAAAGTCTCTAATAAACTCTCTCAACAAAAATGGATCTCTCAAATCAGGATTCTCATACTGTTCACTGCAGGATGTCTAAACAAGGTAACTCAATCTGGAAAGCAGATGGGCTTTACCTGAATGAGTGCAGTAATCAGAGTATTCATGATATATAGGTCATTAGCTATTTCTTTATTATTTATTGGCATATAAGAAATAAAGCCACTGGATTCCTATTGAAATTTTTATAATCCTATTGAGACCATTGTCCATTCTGTCAAACACATAAGGGAATAAAAGAAATACATAAATATTAAATGTGTTCTTAAAACATGCCTTTTTCTTCCTATCAACAAAGTGAAAAAAAAAATTAGTGCCATTTTCTTAATACAGATTTACTTAGATTTCATTCAGATACTGAAATCCGTTTTCTCTCCTTTGCTTTCCTATTATGCTTTCCTTATTTTTCCTTTCTTGCTGAAATAGGTTGTGCTTAGACTGCTGTCTAATTTTCTGTAGAAATCTCACATAAGATATATGTAGCTGATTTTGAGATCTGGAAGACAGAAAGAAAAAAGGTCTGTATCACCTCTGTCCTTACAGGCATTTAATATTGGGCTAGGCAAGCACCTACTAAGAGCGACAAGGTGAAAGGACAAAACAGATTATAGAATCCCAGACTGGTTCCTGTTGAAAGGGGCTTTAAAGCTCATTCAGTTCCAACCCTGTGCTGCAGGCAGGGTAACCTTCCACTGGAGCAGGTTGCTCCAAGCCCCATCCAACCTGGCTTTAACTGACTTCTTAATGGGACTTCCAGCTTATTTGTCTGTGTTCATTTCCCTCTTTCCCACAGTGACCGGTCTCCGCCTGGTGAATGGAAGGCACAGATGTGAAGGTCGCGTTGAAGTCTATTACAGAAGACGGTGGGGGACAGTTTGTGATGATTTCTGGGACTTTTCTGACGCCCAGGTTGTGTGCAGGCAGCTGGGATGCGGCAGGGTCATTGCGGCTCCAGGCAGTGCTTACTTTGGGCGAGGCTCAGGTGATATCCTGCTGGACAATGTGCAGTGCAATGGAGATGAGGTCTCCTTGTTTCTGTGTAAACATCTCGGATGGAAGGTACACAACTGTGCCCACTATGAAGATGCTGGTGTTGTCTGTTCAGGTGCTGTCACACTTTTTCTTTTCTAAATACTGTTGCTATAAATTGCACTCAATAGACATGTATGGGCAAGGGGGTATGGAGACATTCTCCTTCTGAGATAACATTTCATTTGTTCAAGGCATATGGTGGAAAGCTATACCAGCTATAGCAGATACATGCCTAATCTTTCTTTCCACTTTATTTTGAAGAGCTTTCTGTCTGTGGAAAGGCACATTCCCTATGACAATTCTCACGAAGCAGAGCCTGATTTCCCAACAACCCTGCCTTTTCACCCCATTGACCCTACAGAGCAATTGTGTACCATATTTTTCTCACTAAAGTAGTTTACAAACTGTGCTTGCTCACTGCGTGCATAGAAATTGAAAAACATGGATCAGATTTCCATTGCTATGTGCAGAACTTTTATTCTATCATGGCATAAAATCACTCAGCAGTGACAAAGAGAACAAGGAAACATGTTAAAATTAGAGGCAAAGCTATATCTTCTGGAAAAGAGAAGCCTGCATGGGAGACCTCATAGCAGCCTTCCAGTATCTGAAGGGGGCCTATAGGGATGCTGGGGAGGGACTATTCATTAGGGACTGTAGTGATAGGACAAGGGGTAACGGGTTGAAAATTAAACAGGGGAAGTTTAGATTGGATATAAGGAAGAAATTCTTTACTGTAAGGGTGCTGAGGCAGTGGAATGGGTTGCCCAGGGAAGTTGTGATCAAGCATGGTCCTCATATGCGTGGTGTTTCTTCTGTATTCACAGAAAGCATCACTACGGTGTCGATGGCCTCCACAGTGCCAACAAACTCAACACTGCAGACAGTCTCCATAACGGAGGACACAGACACCACAGAGGCAACAACCTTCCTAACAGATCTGCCCTCTCTGCCAGATGTAGTCACCATAGTACCATCGACCTCTGCAGCTGAGACAATGTCCTTAGAGGAGATAGCCATCACAGAACCAATGTCCTCCCCAGCAGAGACAACCATCGCAGAACCAATGACCTCCATAGCAGACATGTTTACCACAGCAGAGACAACGTCCCTAGAAGAGACAACCGTCACACAACTAATGTCCTCCCCAGCAGAGGAGACCCCCCCAACCAGCTCAGCACTGCTCTCCACTGCAGAGGAGACAACCACTGCAGAGACACCCTCCAAACTGGAGACAACCATAGGAACAACACTGTCTGCCACAGCGAAGACAACGTCCCTAGAGGAGATAACCACCACAGAACCAATGACCTCCCTAGCAAAGACATCCTCCTTAGCAGCAATGACCACCACCGCACTACTGACCTACCCAGTGGACACAACCGTAGGAGTGCAAACAACCTCCATAGAGGAGACGTCCTCCATAGCAGAGTCTGCCACCACAGTCCCAATGGACACCACAGCACAGGAGAGCACAGCAGGTAACCCTGTCCCTCACTGATCCCTCAGTGCCTCTGATTTCTCTTCTCTGACCTGATTGCACTGGAGGGAGTCTCCCATCTCTGAGCAAACTTCATCCTTGGTACCCAAGTCCAGCCTGGGGATGGAAGCAGAGCATGGAGAAGAGCTGGTAAACTGGTGGGGTAAGGCAAGAGGCCAGGTCCTCTGTAACCATTGCTGCTGAAGGAAACTATCTGGGAAGGGATTTTCTCTCTACTGCAATGGGGGGATTATGATAGGGGATCATTCTGCCTTAGACCCTTCAGTTCCTGCACAGGTAGTACCATAGCTAACACCTAGACAGACACTCGGATTTGGGATGTGAGTGGAAAAGAGAAAGATGCTGACTCAAATGTTTTGTAATCAAGTAAGACCTCAGTTGCCATATGGTTCCTGTCCAGGGAGCAGGTAGGTGTGTGAAACAGAGAAGACATGATGGTCGTTTCAAGTGAACAAAAGACATGGTATGAGGTACCATAGGACAGGAGCTCCCTAGAGCAGGCAACTTCAGGGTGCATGACATGCACTGATGGTGCTTAGAGCCTTTTTCATTGCCACTAAATTGTTCTTTGCACCCAAAGATCCAGCTGCCAGCACAGAGAGACCACATTCAAGAGGTAATTCATACCCAGCACACACATCCCTAGCCTTGTACCGTACATTCAGGCTCCCTGCTGTAGGACCCCTATGAGGACAGCATGGTGCTGGGCTCATTCGTTCACTCCCTCTTCTTCCCTGTAGCAGTATCTAGAGACCCTCCTGCCCAAGTGCCAAACACAACAGGTAATTAGAGCTCAGCCACCTTATCCCCCTTATCCCCAGACTTGCAGGGGCACAAGAGGAGAGGATTGGGACCTGCTGGCCAGAGCGTGCCCAGTGCACGGCTGCTGCTCCCTCTTCATGGTGCATGAGGGGTCTGTCCTACAGGATGGGTCACACTGAATGTGTACAAATGGGTTTTCTGCAAACGCCCCCAAGCCTCAAGCAACTCTGTCCCCAGGCAGCTCCCACAGGCCTCCAGCTGTCCCTATGGAGGGAGAATCTGCCTTCTGCACATGGGGATCTCTGCTCAGTCACTGCCCTCCCCTGCTCCCTGCTTTCTGCACCACCTCCATCTTACATTCCCTGTGCCCACATCATCCGGGGAGGTGGGTGCTGCGTGTGCGGGGCCGGCAGGACCCTGAGGCTGTGCCTTGTGCCGTGTTGCAGGGCCCATCCTGCGCCTGTCGGGTGGGAGGCAGAGCTGCGAGGGCCGCGTGGAGCTGTGGGACGGCAGCAGCTGGGGCACAGTGTGCGACGACCTGTGGGACCTGCGCGCTGCCCGCGTGGTGTGCGCGCAGCTGGGCTGCGGGGAGCCCGTGGCAGCCCCGGGCAGTGCGCGCTTCGGGCCCGGCTCCGGACGCATCCTCCTGGACGACGTGCAGTGCCGTGGGGATGAGCCCTCGCTCCAGAGGTGCCGGCACAGCGGTTGGGGCGTGCACAACTGCCGGCACGTGGAGGACGCCGGCGTCGTCTGTGCAGGTCTGTGGGCAGCAAAGGCACCGGGGCTATGGCGGATCACAGCGGGTGGGTTTCGGTGCCTTGCTTGGGAGCAGCCGTGTTTACGTACCTCGGTAGAGCCAGGGTACAGCAGTGAGGTCGGGGCTTTGGCTGCCTGCTGCTGGAAGCACGGGTCGTGCTGGCACCATGGGTTTGCACACTGAGAGCTCAGCAGGATCTCCACGCTCGCAGGTGTAGGTGGTTGGTGTGGTGGGAAAAGCAGGATGGCAGGATCATGGCATGGGGAAGATGGGGCAGCACTGGGAACATGTCAGTATGGTGTCTGGATGGGGGCATTGCAGAAAAGTACCCCATTCCTCTTCCCCCATTAGTGCCCAAAACTGCATATCCACATTCATTCATTGCCACAAGCCTGATGCATTTTCATTCACTCCCTCTTCTTCCTTGCAGCAGTATCTACAACCTCTCCTAGCCAAGTGCCATCCTCAACAGGTAATTAGAGTTCAGCTACATTATCCCCCTTATCCCCAGACTTGCAGGGGCACACGGGAGAGGACTGGGACCTGCTGCCCAGAGCCTGCCCAGTGCACAGCTGCTGCTCCTCTCTCCATGGTGCATGAGGGGTCCCCCCTACGGGATGGGTCACACAATGTTTACATATGGGTTTTATACAAACGCCCCCAAGCTTCAAGCAGCTCTGTCCCCAGGCAGCTCCCACAGGCTCCCAGATGTCCCTATGGAGGGAGAATCTGCCTTCTGCACACGGGGATCTTTGCTCAGTCACTGCCCTCCCCTGCTCCCTGCTTTCTGCACCACCCATCTCACGGTCCCTGTGCCCACATCAGCCGGGGAGGTGGGTGCTGCGTGTGCGGGGCCGGCAGGACCCTGAGGCTGTGCCTTGTGCCGTGTTGCAGGGCCCATCCTGCGCCTGTCGGGTGGGAGGCAGAGCTGCGAGGGCCGCGTGGAGCTGTGGGACGGCAGCAGCTGGGGCACAGTGTGCGACGACCTGTGGGACCTGCGCGCTGCCCGCGTGGTGTGCGCGCAGCTGGGCTGCGGGGAGCCCGTGGCAGCCCCGGGCAGTGCGCGCTTCGGGCCCGGCTCCGGACGCATCCTCCTGGACGACGTGCAGTGCCGTGGGGACGAGCCCTCGCTCCAGAGCTGCCGGCACAGCGGTTGGGGCGTGCACAACTGCCGGCACGTGGAGGACGCCGGCGTCATCTGTGCAGGTCTGTGGGCAGCAAAGGCACCGGGGCTATCGCGGATCACAGCGGGTGGGTTTCGGTGCCTTGCTTGGGAGCAGCCGTGTTTACGTACCTGGGTAGAGCCAGGGTACAGCAGTGAGGTCGGGGCTTTGGCTGCCTGCTGCTGGAAGCACGGGTCGTGCTGGCACCATGGGTTTGCACACTGAGAGCTCAGCAGGATCTCCATGCTCGCAGGTGTAGGTGGTTGGTGTGGTGGGAAAAGCAGGATGGCAGGATCATGGCATGGGGAAGATGGGGCAGCACTGGGGACATGTCAGGATGGTGTCTGGATGGGGCATTGCAGAATAGTACCCCATTCCTCTTCCCCCATTAGTGCTCAAGCACTGCATGTCCACGTTCATGCACTGCCACAAGCCTGATGCCTTTTAGTTCACACAATTTTCTTCCTTGCAGCAGTACCTACAACAGCTCCTGCCCAAGCGCCAAACACAACAGGTAATAAGTGCTCATGGAGCCTATCCCCAGCCTTGCAGGGGCACAAGAGAAGAGGATTGGGACCTGCTGCCCAGAGCCTGCCCAGTGCACGGCTGCTGCTCCTCTCTCCATGGTGCATGAGGGGTCTCCCCTAGGGGATGGGTCACACTGAATGTGTACCAATGGGTTTTATACAAACACCCCCAAAGCCTCAAGTAAGTCTGCCCCAGGCAGCTCCCAAAGGCCCCTCACAGCATGTCCCTATGGAGTGAGAATTTGCCTTCTGCACACTGGGTCTTTGCTCAGTCACTACCCTCCCCTGCTCCCTGCTTTCTGCACCACCCATCTTACGGTCCCTGTGCCCACATCAGCCGGGGAGGTGGGTGCTGCGTGTGCGGGGCCGGCAGGACCCTGAGGCTGTGCCTTGTGCCGTGTTGCAGGGCCCATCCTGCGCCTGTCGGGTGGGAGGCAGAGCTGCGAGGGCCGCGTGGAGCTGTGGGACGGCAGCAGCTGGGGCACAGTGTGCGACGACCTGTGGGACCTGCGCGCTGCCCGCGTGGTGTGCGCGCAGCTGGGCTGCGGGGAGCCCGTGGCAGCCCCGGGCAGTGCGCGCTTCGGGCCCGGCTCCGGACGCATCCTCCTGGACGACGTGCAGTGCCGTGGGGACGAGCCCTCGCTCCAGAGCTGCCGGCACAGCGGTTGGGGCGTGCACAACTGCCGGCACGTGGAGGACGCCGGCGTCATCTGTGCAGGTCTGTGGGCAGCAAAGGCACCGGGGCTATCGCGGATCACAGCGGGTGGGTTTCGGTGCCTTGCTTGGGAGCAGCCGTGTTTACGTACCTGGGTAGAGCCAGGGTACAGCAGTGAGGTCGGGGCTTTGGCTGCCTGCTGCTGGAAGCACGGGTCGTGCTGGCACCATGGGTTTGCACACTGAGAGCTCAGCAGGATCTCCATGCTCGCAGGTGTAGGTGGTTGGTGTGGTGGGAAAAGCAGGATGGCAGGATCATGGCATGGGGAAGATGGGGCAGCACTGGGGACATGTCAGGATGGTGTCTGTACAGGGGCATTGCAGAATAGTACCCCATTCCTCTTCCCCCATTAGTGCCCAACACTGCATGTCCACGTTCATTCATTGCCACAAGCCTGATGAATTTTCATTCACTCCCTCTTCTTCCTTGCAGCAGTATCTACAACCGCTCCTACACAAGTGCCATCCACAACAGGTAATTAGAGCTCAGCTACATTATCCCCCTTATCCCCAGCCTTGCAGGGGCACAAGAGGAGAGGATAGGGACCTGCTGACCAGAGCCTGTCCAGTGCATGGCTGCTGCTCCCCTCTCCATGGTGCATGAAGGGTCCCCCCTATGGGATGGGTCACACTGAATGTGTACAGATGGGTTTTATACAAACAACCCGAAGGCTCAAGCAACTCTGTCCCCAGGCAGCTCCCACAGGCTCCCAGATGTCCCTTTGGAGGGAGAATCTGCCTTCTGCACACGGGGATCTTTGCTCACTCACTGCCCTCCCCTGCTCCCTGCTTTCTGCACCACCTCCATCTTACGGTCCCTGTGCTCACATCAGTGGGGAGGTGGGTGCTGCGTGTGCGGGGCCGGCAGGACCCTGAGGCTGTGCCTTGTGCCGTGTTGCAGGGCCCATCCTGCGCCTGTCGGGTGGGAGGCAGAGCTGCGAGGGCCGCGTGGAGCTGTGGGACGGCAGCAGCTGGGGCACAGTGTGCGACGACCTGTGGGACCTGCGCGCTGCCCGCGTGGTGTGCGCGCAGCTGGGCTGCGGGGAGCCCGTGGCAGCCCCGGGCAGTGCGCGCTTCGGGCCCGGCTCCGGACGCATCCTCCTGGACGACGTGCAGTGCCGTGGGGACGAGCCCTCGCTCCAGAGCTGCCGGCACAGCGGTTGGGGCGTGCACAACTGCCGGCACGTGGAGGACGCCGGCGTCATCTGTGCAGGTCTGTGGGCAGCAAAGGCACCGGGGCTATCGCGGATCACAGCGGGTGGGTTTCGGTGCCTTGCTTGGGAGCAGCCGTGTTTACGTACCTGGGTAGAGCCAGGGTACAGCAGTGAGGTCGGGGCTTTGGCTGCCTGCTGCTGGAAGCACGGGTCGTGCTGGCACCATGGGTTTGCACACTGAGAGCTCAGCAGGATCTCCATGCTCGCAGGTGTAGGTGGTTGGTGTGGTGGGAAAAGCAGGATGGCAGGATCATGGCATGGGGAAGATGGGGCAGCACTGGGGACATGTCAGGATGGTGTCTGGATGGGGCATTGCAGAATAGTACCCCATTCCTCTTCCCCCATTAGTGCTCAAGCACTGCATGTCCACGTTCATGCACTGCCACAAGCCTGATGCCTTTTAGTTCACACAATTTTCTTCCTTGCAGCAGTACCTACAACAGCTCCTGCCCAAGCGCCAAACACAACAGGTAATAAGTGCTCATGGAGCCTATCCCCAGCCTTGCAGGGGCACAAGAGAAGAGGATTGGGACCTGCTGCCCAGAGCCTGCCCAGTGCACGGCTGCTGCTCCTCTCTCCATGGTGCATGAGGGGTCTCCCCTAGGGGATGGGTCACACTGAATGTGTACCAATGGGTTTTATACAAACACCCCCAAAGCCTCAAGTAAGTCTGCCCCAGGCAGCTCCCAAAGGCCCCTCACAGCATGTCCCTATGGAGTGAGAATTTGCCTTCTGCACACTGGGTCTTTGCTCAGTCACTACCCTCCCCTGCTCCCTGCTTTCTGCACCACCCATCTTACGGTCCCTGTGCCCACATCAGCCGGGGAGGTGGGTGCTGCGTGTGCGGGGCCGGCAGGACCCTGAGGCTGTGCCTTGTGCCGTGTTGCAGGGCCCATCCTGCGCCTGTCGGGTGGGAGGCAGAGCTGCGAGGGCCGCGTGGAGCTGTGGGACGGCAGCAGCTGGGGCACAGTGTGCGACGACCTGTGGGACCTGCGCGCTGCCCGCGTGGTGTGCGCGCAGCTGGGCTGCGGGGAGCCCGTGGCAGCCCCGGGCAGTGCGCGCTTCGGGCCCGGCTCCGGACGCATCCTCCTGGACGACGTGCAGTGCCGTGGGGACGAGCCCTCGCTCCAGAGCTGCCGGCACAGCGGTTGGGGCGTGCACAACTGCCGGCACGTGGAGGACGCCGGCGTCATCTGTGCAGGTCTGTGGGCAGCAAAGGCACCGGGGCTATCGCGGATCACAGCGGGTGGGTTTCGGTGCCTTGCTTGGGAGCAGCCGTGTTTACGTACCTGGGTAGAGCCAGGGTACAGCAGTGAGGTCGGGGCTTTGGCTGCCTGCTGCTGGAAGCACGGGTCGTGCTGGCACCATGGGTTTGCACACTGAGAGCTCAGCAGGATCTCCATGCTCGCAGGTGTAGGTGGTTGGTGTGGTGGGAAAAGCAGGATGGCAGGATCATGGCATGGGGAAGATGGGGCAGCACTGGGGACATGTCAGGATGGTGTCTGTACAGGGGCATTGCAGAATAGTACCCCATTCCTCTTCCCCCATTAGTGCCCAACACTGCATGTCCACGTTCATTCATTGCCACAAGCCTGATGAATTTTCATTCACTCCCTCTTCTTCCTTGCAGCAGTATCTACAACCGCTCCTACACAAGTGCCATCCACAACAGGTAATTAGAGCTCAGCTACATTATCCCCCTTATCCCCAGCCTTGCAGGGGCACAAGAGGAGAGGATAGGGACCTGCTGACCAGAGCCTGTCCAGTGCATGGCTGCTGCTCCCCTCTCCATGGTGCATGAAGGGTCCCCCCTATGGGATGGGTCACACTGAATGTGTACAGATGGGTTTTATACAAACAACCCGAAGGCTCAAGCAACTCTGTCCCCAGGCAGCTCCCACAGGCTCCCAGATGTCCCTTTGGAGGGAGAATCTGCCTTCTGCACACGGGGATCTTTGCTCACTCACTGCCCTCCCCTGCTCCCTGCTTTCTGCACCACCTCCATCTTACGGTCCCTGTGCTCACATCAGTGGGGAGGTGGGTGCTGCGTGTGCGGGGCCGGCAGGACCCTGAGGCTGTGCCTTGTGCCGTGTTGCAGGGCCCATCCTGCGCCTGTCGGGTGGGAGGCAGAGCTGCGAGGGCCGCGTGGAGCTGTGGGACGGCAGCAGCTGGGGCACAGTGTGCGACGACCTGTGGGACCTGCGCGCTGCCCGCGTGGTGTGCGCGCAGCTGGGCTGCGGGGAGCCCGTGGCAGCCCCGGGCAGTGCGCGCTTCGGGCCCGGCTCCGGACGCATCCTCCTGGACGACGTGCAGTGCCGTGGGGACGAGCCCTCGCTCCAGAGCTGCCGGCACAGCGGTTGGGGCGTGCACAACTGCCGGCACGTGGAGGACGCCGGCGTCATCTGTGCAGGTCTGTGGGCAGCAAAGGCACCGGGGCTATCGCGGATCACAGCGGGTGGGTTTCGGTGCCTTGCTTGGGAGCAGCCGTGTTTACGTACCTGGGTAGAGCCAGGGTACAGCAGTGAGGTCGGGGCTTTGGCTGCCTGCTGCTGGAAGCACGGGTCGTGCTGGCACCATGGGTTTGCACACTGAGAGCTCAGCAGGATCTCCATGCTCGCAGGTGTAGGTGGTTGGTGTGGTGGGAAAAGCAGGATGGCAGGATCATGGCATGGGGAAGATGGGGCAGCACTGGGGACATGTCAGGATGGTGTCTGGACAGCGGGATTGCAGAATAGTGCCACATTTCCTTTTCCCCCATTAGTGCTCAAGCACTGCATGTCCACGTTCATGCACTGCCACAAGCCTGATGTCTTTTAGTTCACACAATTTTCTTCCTTGCAGCAGTACCTACAACAGCTCCTGCCCAAGCGCCAAACACAACAGGTAATAAGTGCTCATGGAGCCTATCCCCAGCCTTGCAGGGGCACAAGAGAAGAGGATTGGGACCTGCTGGCCAGAGCCTGCCCAGTGCACGGCTGCTGCTCCTCTCTCCATGGTGCATGAGGGGTCCCCCCTACAGGATGGGTCACCCTGAATATGTACAAATGGGTTTTATACAAACACCCCCAAGCCTCAAGCAGCTCTGTGCCCAGGCAGCTCCCACAGGCCCCCAGTTGTCCCTATGGAGGGAGGATCTTCCTCTTGCACACGGGGATCTCTGCTCAGTCACTGCCCTCCCCTGCTCCCTGCTTTCTGCACCACCCATCTTACGGTCCCTGTGCCCACAGCAGCAGGGGAGGTGGGTGCTGCGTGTGCGGGGCCGGCAGGACCCTGAGGCTGTGCCTTGTGCCGTGTTGCAGGGCCCATCCTGCGCCTGTCGGGTGGGAGGCAGAGCTGCGAGGGCCGCGTGGAGCTGTGGGACGGCAGCAGCTGGGGCACAGTGTGCGACGACCTGTGGGACCTGCGCGCTGCCCGCGTGGTGTGCGCGCAGCTGGGCTGCGGGGAGCCCGTGGCAGCCCCGGGCAGTGCGCGCTTCGGGCCCGGCTCCGGACGCATCCTCCTGGACGACGTGCAGTGCCGTGGGGACGAGCCCTCGCTCCAGAGCTGCCGGCACAGCGGTTGGGGCGTGCACAACTGCCGGCACGTGGAGGACGCCGGTGTCGTCTGTGCAGGTCTGTGGGCAGCAAAGGCACTGGGGCTATCGCGGATCACAGCGGGTGGGATTCGGGGCCTTGCTTGGGAGCAGCCGTGTTTACGTACCTGGGTAGAGCCAGGGTACAGCAGTGAGGTCGGGGCCTTTGCTGCCTGCTGCTGGAAGCACGGGTCGTGCTGGCACCATGGGTTTGCACACTGAGAGCTCAGCAGGATCTCCATGCTCACAGGTGTAGGTGGTTGGTGTGGTGGGAAAAGCAGGATGGCAGGATCATGGCATGGGAAGGATGGGGCAGTACTGGGGACATGTCAGGATTGTGTCTGGATGGGGGCATTGCAGAATAGTACCCCATTTCCTTTTCCCCCATTAGTGCTCGAGCACTGCATGTCCACGTTCGTGCACTGCTACAAGCCTGATGCCTTTTAGTTCACATAATTTTCTTCCTTGCAGCAGTACCTACAACAGCTCCTGCCCAAGCGCCAAACACAACAGGTAATAAGTGCTCATGGAACCTATCCCCAGCCTTGCAGGGGCACAAGAGAAGAGGATTGGGACCTGCTGGCCAGAGCCTGCCCAGTGCACGGCTGCTGCTCCCCTCTCCATGGTGCATGAGGGGTCCCCCCTATGGGATGGGTCACACTGAATGTGTACAGATCAGTTTTATACAAACACCCCCAAGCCTCAAGCAACTCTGTCCCCAGGCAGCTCCCACAGACCCCCAGTGGTCCCTATGGAAGGAGGATCTGCCTCCTGCACACGGGGATCTTTGCTCAGTCACTGCCCTCCCCTGCTCCCTTCTTTCTGCACCACCCATCTTACAGTCCCTGTGCCCACATCAGCCGGGGAGGTGGGTGCTGCGTGTGCGGGGCCGGCAGGACCCTGAGGCTGTGCCTTGTGCCGTGTTGCAGGGCCCATCCTGCGCCTGTCGGGTGGGAGGCAGAGCTGCGAGGGCCGCGTGGAGCTGTGGGACGGCAGCAGCTGGGGCACAGTGTGCGACGACCTGTGGGACCTGCGCGCTGCCCGCGTGGTGTGCGCGCAGCTGGGCTGCGGGGAGCCCGTGGCAGCCCCGGGCAGTGCGCGCTTCGGGCCCGGCTCCGGACGCATCCTCCTGGACGACGTGCAGTGCCGTGGGGACGAGCCCTCGCTCCAGAGGTGCCGGCACAGCGGTTGGGGCGTGCACAACTGCCGGCACGTGGAGGACGCCGGCGTCGTCTGTGCAGGTCTGTGGGCAGCAAAGGCACCGGGGCTACCATGGAGCTCATGGTCCTCTCTGCCCAGTCTTCTATGATGTCCACATGCTCTCCTCACCCCAATCCCTGTTGTGGTACCCTGTGCCATAAGGTTGGGCCACATCTGTGCTCCAGCACCTTTCTCCTGAGCAGCACATCTCACCTGTGGCTCTTCTTCTATACCCACAGCTGCTGTGGCCACCCCGACACCTCCATCAGGTAATGCTCTTTACGTCTTCTTCTTTTATTTCTCAGCTGCCTTCCTTTTGTTTTTTGTTTTGTTTTTCAATTTATTTTTGTTTCTATGGAAATATCCCCTTAAACTTACATGTTAATTCTTAGGCAGGCTGTGTTATCCCCTTGCATTTCAGTAATGCTTATTTCTCTGTTAGGATGGTTGGCTGTAGTCCAACCATTTCCTCACTGGGCTCTTCAGCTAGGTCAAAGCTTAAGGATGTGTGGTCTAAATCTCTAACTTTTAACCACTTGCATTATTATTGGTAGGGTGGTGTTGAGGTATTGCAGCGTGTAACTTTTGGCTATGCTGCTTCCCCAGCTGTCATGGTCATCAGGCTATTTTTGCCTTGACTATCCACAACACTGAAGGTGTGAATGCTCCATCCCTGGCAGTGTTCAAGGCCAGGTTGGATGAAGCCTTGGGTGATATGGTTTAGTGTAAGGTGTTCCTCCCCATGAAAGGGGGGTTGGAACTGGATGGTCTTTTCCAACCCAAACCATCCTGTGATTCTATGATACAGAATAGAAGACAATACAAAAGTTAAGGTGCTTGAGAGCCCATCTGATCAGGAGAAAGTGTAATATCTAAGCACATGTAATCCTCCGAAGCTTGGAATATCCTGAATATTCCAAAATGCTGAGGCAGGGAGGAGTGTGCTGTGCTGAAATATAAAATGGGGATTGTTGTTGCTTTTATGTGTCACATCTTGTAGGAATTACATTCACAGCATGTGTTCACTTTCCTATCAGGAAACTTTTAGGATTATCTGTGTATTTAAGATAAGAATTGTATGTCATTCATCTAGCAAAACCATGAAAACGTTTTGCAGCTACACTCATAGTAGAAATAAGAGATATTTAAGACTTTCAGCAGCCTGGAATGCTTATTTCAGTCTGTGACCATAAAATTAGAGTTTCCTAGAGGACTTGCAACTTGTTGATTCTCTGACATCTTTAGGACTTCAGGAATTAGGGGAATAAAGAGAAGCAGGAAGGTAACTGAGGGGATTCTGTTTGTTCAGGAAGGTACTTCCATGTTGACTGTCATAGTGCCTCCCCAAGTTAGACCTCAACTGCAGAAAGGAGAGACGAGAGCTGAAAGCACCAAGGTGTTACAAACCCCAGCCTGAAGAGAGTGGTCTGATACCATGGATGTGGCAGGGAACCCCAAATCCAACATGAAAGTAAACCAAAAGGGGGAAAAACATTTGTCTTGACTGAGTCTTACAGAGTATCACCTGCAGTTAGCAGGAGACCTGCTTTTCAGCAGCCATGGATGGGACACATACACCTCAATTACAATTTTGTAGAGGTTACTGTAAGTAAATTCTCTTCCATTTCTTTCTGCAGCACCTTATTTCTGTGGTGGCTCAATCTCAAATTCCTCTGGGATATTGCAGACTCCCTTTTACCCTGGAAGTTATCCCAACAATGCTGACTGCGTGTGGGAAATACAAGTAGAGAACAATTTCCGTGTTATGCTCACATTTAGAGATATCGAGTAAGTAAAACATTCATTCCCAGAGCAAATAACAAAGTCAAAACATACTTGAGAAGTTTGGAACCTATCTGAAACAGGAAACCTCCCAAATTTTAATGATTCTTGCAATAACATCCAGCAGTTGAAAGGCTCCATCTCTGGCACTGTCCAAGGTGATGTTGGACTTTGAGCAGCGTGGTCTAGTGTGAGGCATTACTGCCTGTGCCAGTCCTGCTCATGCCAAGTCTTTTCCAACCCAAGCTACTCTATGATTTTATGACCAAAAGAAAGTCTGGATTACTGAAGTATTTTCTGCTCATAATTTTCTGCTACATCTACATACAAAATGAATCAACCCTCAGCCAGGGAAACCTTAAGTGCTGATTTTATAACATGTTAAATCCAGGTTTCTGAAACACTTTTGACAAGGTGCTGACATTTGTTTGCCAGGATGCAAAGCGGCAGATGCCAGTATGACTACATTGAAGTCTACGACGGGCCTCTACGTTCCTCCCCGCTTCTTGGGAGACTTTGCTCTGGTTCCTTTCTCACGTACACATCCTCTTCAAACATGATGACCATTCACTTTCACAGCGATTCTAGAGGCACCTTCAGAGGGTTTCAGGCTCACTACTCCTCCATTCCAGCAGTTCACAACTCTAGTAAGTTGCTGGTTGGTGTTTATTAACATGCAAGCCTAATTATTGCTTTTGTTTGCAAAATAAATGTTTGTGTGTATTTAAAGATGTTAGGGAAATTACATGATATGTGTGAATATGATGGGTTGGTATGTGAACTGCCTCCCTTCTAAATGAAGAAATAAACAACATTTGGTTCAATTACAATGTTTAATCATTAACAAATTCATAAAGTCACTAATACATGGTATCTTCTTCTACCAGCCCTTCAGTGTTTGCCAGACTACATGCATGCAGTGCTTAGCATAGACTACCTCCAGTCTCAGGGCTACTCAGCGGAGATGGTCACTCTGAATGATGATCGGTGTAGACCAACAATCACACCACGTGAGGTTATATTCAACATTCCCTACAACGACTGTGGGACCACACGAGAGGTATGTGTTATCCTGAATTGCAGAACCCCGTGCTGAAGAGAGTCATGAAGGGCTCTTGTGATCTACAGTGCAAAGTGAACCGATGAGACGCGGAGGTTTTTAGTGCTTTAGGGAATCCCCATGCTTAGTAGAAATGAGCTTCTAAGGAGGAAAGCATGAGAAGAAGTTATATGAACTCTCCTTGACTTAAATCAGATGTAGTCTTATAAGTGCCACGCAGGTTTGGGATAATTGCACTACATGACTGACAATTGGTACAGATGTTCAATGAGCTGGTTCTGCCTTGGAGTTAACAAAAGTTTTCTCCACTAATTTCTGTTCAATAGCTTACTTCAGAAAACTTGTTTAGAATGTGTGAGCAGAAAAGACCAACATCAACTACTTGGTTTAAAGAGTTTAAGATAAATCTGCATTTTCAAACTGTGTGTTATTCTACCAAAGCTTAGAAAACGTAACATGACAAAAATGCAATTCCTCATTTTTAATTGCATGTTAAACAGGAGAACAATGATACCATCAACTATTCCAACATGATCAAAATTATGTCTTCCGGGTACATAATCAGGAGGAAAAAGAATATTAACTTACACATCAGTTGCAAAATGCTGCAGGAAACATGGATGCAAATAATGTATGTTGCTGAGGACACTGTAGATGTGCATGAAAATCAGTTTGGAAGATACACCATGAACATCACTTTCTACGATTCCTCATCATTCTTGCGGCAAGTGCATGACTCTCCGTACTACATTGACTTGAACCAAAATTTGTACCTTCAAGCTTATCTGCACAGCTCTGATCCAAATCTGATCCTGTTTGTGGACACATGTGTGGCATCACCTGATCCTCATGATTTCAACAGACTGGCCTATGATATAATCAGGAACGGGTAAGGGCTTTCTCAAGCTGTTAGAAGCATAGCTACAATACTCTTTCTGCTTATTTAAAAGACTAGAGCCAATCTGAATTGGTTTAGACCTCACTATCTACAGACTGTTAAGGGGGGTCTTTGAGTTTTTATTCTTACAGTATGAACCTGGAAATGAGACATTACATTAAGACTTTACTAGCACTTCATTTCCCTTACTTCATCCTTGTCCTATATGCAAAATCCAAAGTAGTGGGAGGTAGAGAGATGAGACAGTGAAAACTGTCAGCAGGAATCTATCATCCTAAGCATTAAATATGTTATTAAAATCAGGTCAAGCATTAGAATAATTTTTTTATGACTCATATAGCACAGACATTAGTAAAAGTCTGTTCTTACATCTTCAGCACTTAGAATCATAGACTAGTTTGTGTTGTAAGGGACCTTAAAGCTCATCCAGTTCCACCCCCCCTGCCTTGGGCAGGGACACCTCCCACTAGACCAGGTTGCTCAAGACCCTGTCCAACCTGGCATAAATAGAATATCCTTCTCTTGGAAAGAAAGAGTTGCCAGTGCTCTAGCTTCTTCATAGGACTTAAGTCTCTATTTACAAAGTCTATACAGCACTATAAAAGTTGAATCCTTGTCCCATTGTGTTCTTAGCATCTGGCTATGATATAATTTTAGTTTAACCTATAGCATTTTTGCAGGAATATAGACGTGTATATCCATGAAGCCTAATTCTCTTTTTCCTTTCTTTCTAGATGTGTTAGAGATTCTTCCTACGTCACATATAACTCACCCTACAGCCACTTTGCTCGGTTCAAGTTTAATGCCTTTGAGTTCATCAGTCAGCATTCATTAGTCTACCTGCGCTGCGAGCTGGTGGTGTGCAGGCTTCGTGACTACTCCTCCCGCTGCTACCGGGGCTGTGTTAGCAGGGCCAAGAGAGATGCAAGTTCTGCTGAGGAAAGAGTGAACGTGGTTGTGGGGCCACTTCAGCTTCGAGGAGGGGGTGCTAAGAGTAGGAATATTGGTAAAGTCCAATAACTTTATCTTCTTTAAGTCAACTTTGGGTTTCAAGAAAAGCCATAGCTTTTCTTACATCTGCCACTGAAATCTGATTTTACCAACTTTACCATAAAAAAAGGGATTTTTTTTGGCTGAGCCAAATGTCTACAAATCTATTCCTTCAACACATTGTAAGCCCCCTGTTTTGACCTGCATGTATAAAAGTGTTTGGCTGTCCCAAAGGAGAAGTAGTGTGAGCCCCATTTTCATAGAATCATAGAACGGTTAGTGTTGGAAGGGACCTTAACCATTCTATGCTCCTATGAAACAGGATGCTACGAAAATGCCATGAAATTTTTGGTGCTATAACTCCATTGAACATATTAGCTCCAGTTTGCTGGAGCCAATGAACTAATGGCTAATATGATGGCCAGCTCAGCCTTCTTGAGAAACATTTAATTCCCTTAGTTGTCTTCCTCTTGTCAAGTTTGCTTAGTTATGCTGTCATCCCTGTTAATGTAAAGCATGTTCAAACAGCTTAAAGCAGTGAAGTTAGCCTAATTTGGGCTCTGCTCTGGGAACCATCCCTTTTAATGCAGCAGCTCTCTGTGTCCTGATCTTTAATAAACTGAGATCTACCCCCTCTGCCTTCACTCTCAGGGCTGGACTCCTCTCTGCCTCCTTCCCAAGCGGCTGATAACCCCCTCGCACCAGTCGTTGCTGCTGTTGCTGTCCTCGCAGTTGTTGTCTTTGTTCTTGCTGGATTTCTTGCAAGACCTGCACTGAAGAAACTGCTTTCACATGGGACAATGTGAGCTCAAAGGTCAGCATCATCCACGTAGTGACTAAAGGGCAAACGTCACATATATCATCAGCTGCCAAAATGCTTCACTGACCACAGTCACATTTGTACCATTTGCAAGAAGCTGTGATATCTTTATCGACAATAAATCCTATCCTGTTATAGTGCTTTAGAATAACTTTGTAATCCTAACACTTCTTAAACGATTAAGAAATCATTTCAACATTCATGTTATGAGTTGTTCGGTACAATCATCTTACCATTTTTGTCCTCTTTAGTTCCCTTCTTACATTCTGCTGAGACCATGTACCTAATGCCTAGACATTTCATGAGCTGGAGAGACAAAACAAATGAGATATCAATACGTATTTCAAGATTTAGTATAAAGTAAAAGAAATAGGTTATGTATGGATAGGAAATGTAAAAATTGTTCTTATCATGGCATCTAGAATTGTGGCTATACAATAATTATTTTGAGCATTGCTCTTAATGCTATATATCTCAATGGAAAAGTAACAGGTCTGTGCTTATTTGTAAAACACAGAGATTTCCAAGCTGAAGTAATCTGCTATGTGAGCAGGGTAATTTAAAATCAAAGGAAGGAATGTTTACAAAGCAATAATTGTATTTTGTCTTTTGAATGAATGTGGCTGTGATTAAAATACAGATGGCTGGTTTACTCTTTTGAAGAGTGTGGTCTGTTGGATTAAAAATTCACTGAGCAGTGGCCTGAGCCCCTGCTTTTGAAATACTACATAGGGAATTTCTAAATATCTTCATGTAGGCTTCAAAAGGAATGAGATAATCCTTCTTTCTGTATGTGCAAATTTACAGAAGATACGTGACCTAGGAGGACTTCAGAAATGCATTCTCTTTTGGTTTCTATTGTTTTCTCCTGTGTGTCACTCACAAAAGCAAGCTGACCCACATTCTCCAGGGGACTTGCAAGGACCTATGGATCTGCATTTCCTCCACCCCTGTGTTCCCTCCAAAGCAGATGGCTGACTGAGTCCCTGAGCATCCTCACCCATCCAAGTATGTCCCACTGCATCACCAAAGGTGAGGATTTCAGGACAGAAAGCTTCTCCAACATGCCAGTGAGGACTCATTGTCCTTTACAACCAGTGTATTTCTCTGTGTTATTGGAGAGAAAGCTTTCCCTCCAGTATTGGGCTTTCTGCCCATCAGTGGTATTTTGAAACACTTCTATGTACAGCTGTGAAAAGGTGTGAGGTACCTCTGGTTTGTATGAATGTTGGGCACACATCTGTGTGTGTGGCTACAGCAAGGCATTTTAATGGAGCTAAACTGTAAAGGATGAATAGAAAAATAAATAAGACCTAGCAGCAAAGATAAAGCAAACATCCAAATGTAACAGGGAAGATTTTGAAAGACTCCTTGGTTCCTCGTTGATGACAGATGTATTGGCAAAGCTGAGGAACCAGAGAGAACAGGAATCATCCTGTCCTGAGAGGTCTAGAAAAAGGTCCCCAACCATTTTAGTGTAACTACAATTGCTCTTTTCTCTCCTGCCATTTCTGTTATCTCCTTGACACACCTTCTGCTCCTAAGATCCCTGCTACAGCCCCAGTCTCCTTCTCCCTCCACACTTCAGCATTTGTGTCCATGAGCATCACAGCCTGTTTCCTACAGAGCTACTATGTCTCTGCTGCTGCCTCCATCCTCAGTGCCAGCCACCCCTGTGCCTCCTCCTGCTCAGCCATGGGCATTGCTGCTCAAAAGCACACCAGCTGGAGCTTCCCTCTGCACCCTCAGCCCAAAATCTTCCCAACAGATATTTTCCTAACCTGCTTATGCAATCTCTTATGCTTGACATGACCCAGGGTTGAAATTAGCATCACTGTTGAGAAGGCTTTTCACAAGTTCTGCTCTCGATTCTCACTTGCTGGCAGATCCCGTTAGCTCGTGCACTGTCCCTCCTAGCCACAGGGAAGAATTTCCTCCCTTTTCTCTTTAGATGCCTTTTACTTAATTGAAGATTGATGGGTTTTTTCTCTAAGTTTTCGCTTCTGTAGACTAAATAAATCCAAACTCAACAGATACTGAGCTGTTAAAAGTCTTTCGTTTGCAATGTTTAAGGCTGAATCACATTATCTGATCTAAAGGCTTGTCAAATCAGCTGGAAGCCTTCCCACATTTGCATATATCCTAAACCAGGCAAACCCCTAAATCTCATTCAAGAGATCGAATCTCAGCCTGGAGACATTTCAGGTCTCACCAACATGTTATTTAAATGTTAAAAGACATTTCTTATCTGTTTTCCAGAAGAGTTTTGTTCCGTTTTTAGTACTTATTTACTTTTACTTACTTAGTTTCTTCTCTCTCCTATGGTTATATGCTTAGTGAAGGGTTTGGCTTCTCAGGACTTACCCAGCCTTTCAGACTGTGTTGTGCGCATTCATAAATCAGGCTGAAATATGCTGGAAATGCAAACAGCCAAATTCCACAGAAACATTAACCATTGGTGCATGAAAACATGAAAAGCAAGATCTGGGATTTTTGCCTTTCAAGTCCTAGTTGAAAATACAGAGAATTAAAGCCAAAAATGTAAACTAAAATTGTTTATTTGGCCCTCTGGTTTGGTTTTTCTTTTCCTTTAGTCATTTTGTGTGCATCAGTGTTATTCCAATCACACAGTGAAGCCTGGTGCCTGCAAACACGAGATGTCAAGAACCAGGAGCACACGGAGGCCATTGCCTTTGCTCTTTTAAAATGAGCTTTTTTGGAGGCTCCAGTTAGGCTTGTTGTTGCCACCTCTCCATTCTCAGAGGAGACACACCAACCATCACTTGGCAGGTTTTTGCTTTGAATAACTGCCTGGCTTGGCATAAGCTTATTTAATTTATTCTTATTGTGACCATTACTACACAACTATGTAGTATGTACTTGTTCGCTCAGTGCTATGTAGCCAACCAACAACTCCAGCACTAACTAAACATGTAGCTAGCAACAGCAGGCTAAAATCCCTTGCAAGTGTCAACCTATGTAGTATGAAATATGCTGGGAGAGGATAATGACTGAATTACAATACTGTCATGGTTTTGCTTGGGATAGAGTTAAATTGCTGCCTAGCAGCTGGTACAGTGCTGTGGTTTGGATTTAGGATGAGAATAAAGCTGATTGATAACACACTGATGTTTTAGTTGTTGCTGAGCAGTGCTTACATTAAAGCAAGGACTTTTCAGCTTCACTGGCCTGCATTGAGTAGGCTGGGGGGACATAAAAGCTGGGAGGAGACACAGCCAGGACCTGATTCCAGCTGATCCAAGGGATATCCAACACCAGATGGTGTCATGGCCAGTGTATAAATGAGGGGAAAGCTGGGCACAGGACCCTGCTTGGGAGCTGGCTGGGCATCGGTCTATTAGTGGTGAACAATTGCATTGTGCATCACTTGATTTGTGTATTTGTATTCTATTACTATTCCTGTCATTATTTACCCTTTCTCTTCTGTCCTATTAAACTGGTTTTATAACACCACATTAATTTTGCTTTTTCTTTCACCCAGTTCTCTCCCTATCCCTCTGTAATGAAGGAGATCGAGTGAGTGGCTCTGTGCTGTTTAACTGCCTGCCAGGTTAAACCACAGCAGTCCTTTTAGGGTTAAAAACAGATTTGTTACAAGCATTCGTTATAATAGTATAATATTCAGTGTTCACAACACTGATTTACAACGCTGTTGCACATGTACTCAGAGTTGTGTTATCCAACACTTTACTTGCTGTATATGTTCTCTGTGTTGGTGTTTATCACCCCTAGGGGCTGGGTTAAGGTTATTCTATAGCTGTACTTTCCAGCACTGGTTTACGATATGATAAAACTGCTGTTTGTGAGACTAATCTGGTATTTGTACTTAGCGTTTTCATCATCTCCATACTTTGGGAGCCATCTGTTGGAAACTACTGATAACAACACCTTCTATCTTTCCTCCTCAAAGATCTAGTCTATGGCAGAGATACCTTTCTCCACCTTCCCCTTCTCTTCTAGCCTAAGAACAATAGGTCTTGAGAATTTGTACTATCCCCAGCTTGTTCAAACCAGCATGTTCCTATTGCTATGTCTCTTGAATGCTTAGGGCTAAACAGCTATTTAAGAATACCACCCACAGATCTGCTCCAAGGCTGAACAGTTACTAGGGGCAGGGTGTGTGGCATAGTACGGACAGTGGGAACCTCTGAGGAACAAATCACTGCAGTGTGCTGGGGCCTGGCCCACACCTACCGAGTCTTGTTCAATACTACTCAGTGCTCTCAGGAGGAAAAGCAGGTCTCTGGGTCTGATAATAAAACAACAGGCACTGAGTTTGAATCAAAGAATCAACTTGTGCCAGTATCAGTCACCCCCATACACAAGGAGAAATATTGGAGGTGGAAGTCAGCTCATTTAGTAAAGGATGAAGGAGCTTTTAAGAGGGAGCAGGAGGAAGAAGGAGACAAGGCTGACTACTGTAAAGTAAGGTCATCACAAGAACAGGAGGAGAAAGAGAGGCAGCCATTGATCAGGGTGAAGGAAGAGGAAAAACTCATAAATGAGGCAGTAACCACCCTTACCCCTGAATGAGCTGCAAGATACGTGAAAAGGTTTCAGCCACCGTCCAGACAAGCACATTGTCACCTGGCTGCTCCAATGCGGAGATAATGGGACCAGTAGCCAAACAGCTGAGATCCCTGGCTAGGGAAGGTGCCATTGACAAAGCAATTGGAAAAGGGACATAAGTCCTCAGCCTCTGGAGACTCCTGTCAGGTTTGATGGAAGTATATCCCTCCATGGACTTTATGGGTTCCTGCCATTATGCTGTTTGTTCCCAGTGTTATCATGCAAATTATTTGACCAGCATTTGGGGTTAAAGAAAAACTCAGAAATAAAGTTCTCTTTTGCTTGCTTGTATGCTGAATTTCCTGTGCTTTGGTGTCTTGTTTATCTTTCTATTCTAATTTTGGAGTATGAAGTAGATAACTCAACTCTGTAGTCCTCCTTCCCAGAACATACTGTAAAAACATTTAGAAATGGGGATAAATAAACATTTTGTTTCTGGATCTCAACTAGCAAGGAAATTCATTTTCCAGTTGTGAATAACAAATCCCCATGTAGACTGAGACAACAAAAACCTAGTTTGGTTTTGCAGGCTACAGATAAGAAGCACAATTTTTCTTGCTTGCATTTTCTTCTCCCCATTACCCAGCCATAGAAGCCCACAGGTATTCATTGACATCAAGCTGAATTAAGCAGCTAAACGCACAGTTCTGGCTTAGGTGTCCTTTAATGCCCAAGACTGAGTACTTGCACCAAATTCCAGTTAAATAACTCTGGAGATCACTTTTCACTTGACTGATCATTTTGGTTCTATTAATAACTCCATCAGACTCACCAGCCATGGACGAACTGCTTACAGGATTGCACTAGAATCCATCTTGAGAATGAAATCATGGAGACAACCATCGTAGATGGGTTGTTGAACTGTCCACCACCCTTAATAAACTCAGAGGAGACAGCAAATGCATTTCTTGACACAAACCCAACCACTGCCCTTTGCCTGTGGCAAATTCAAGATAAAAAGAATTGCAGTATTTGCTGTCCAGCATCCCTGAACCCAAGCACAGCCTTTTGCACAATTACTATTAAATGTGTCACAAGAAGATATTTTCCTCATTTATTTGGTTTTCTTTATTTGGGCAGCTTTAATTTCATGGACTTTTAAAATTTAAGTTTGACTTTTTAGCTGGGGAAAAAACTAAGGATTATATTAAAATACAATTGTGTGTTTTAGGAGATTTTCTATCTCAGGCTTAAAAACTACAACACAAAAAGCACACTCGAACAAAATCATGCCTAGCTGAGGAAACTCGTCACTGACCCAGCTGGGTCACTGGGAAGGAGCTTTGTTTTCATTTCCTAGCATAACACTTGGGTCACCTCTTGCCCTGAATCACCTGTTACCCATCCAAGCAGATTCTTCCTCCTTCTTTCTGAAATAAGGGGATTAGTCACAGGCTGTAATGTAGAAATTCATTGGACTGCTGCTGTTCCAAAGGGCCTGCCAAGTCTGAGTGACTGTCAGCTTCTTTTTGGGGTTGGAATTGGGTCTTTTTCAGTTTCCAGAAACTGTAATTTCAAAGATGTGGCCTCTCCCTTTCCTCCTCTTTCTGTATGAAGACTGTGGGGCTGTATTTTGTCCTCAGACATAATCATGCAAACCTGCTGAGTCTAAGGAAGTTTTCTGTGGGTGAGTGACTAAATAGAATAGAGAGAATGTGGGTTTTGAACTGTTGCAGTCAGAGGAGTGCTGCCTGGTAGCATCAGCCTGCAAAGAAACCCATCTACTGCAATGGGGATGAAGTCTGTTATGGTTTTAGTAGAGATCTTATGGTTTGCTTGCTTCTCTTTCTCTTCTCTTTCTTCTCTTTAATCTCTTTCATCTATTTCTGCTCTTTGCCTCTTTGTCTCTTCCCTCCCTCACATCCCTGGTCCATGAAAACCACAGATAAACTCCTGGTACATGTCATATCTTGCTACCCCTTGGCTTATCTCCCTCATCACTCCTGTCTATTGCTCTTTAGTTTAGGCACTGAAGAAAGCTAGGCACTGTGTATGAAGGCTTACTTTATTTCTCTGCCTGACCAGTTGCCAGCACAAAAGGACAACAGCCTGAGGGGTCCCCATTTGCTGAGGTTTCCTGGTTGCAAAGGTTTCTAACAGGTTCTGCTGGTGATGTTGAGGTGTTTCTGAAGCATTTGTAATTAGTTATCACCATCTTCCATTACTAAGCCTGGATTCTAACAGATCTTTTTGCATGAGGTATGATGAAAATTGAGTTACAGTGATGTGAGGGCTCTGCTCTCCCATGCAAAGAGGTGGCAGGGGGAATATGACTTGACATTAATGTGGCAAATCCAGGCCTTTCCAAAATGCTGTATCCTGCCATCCCTAGCTGCAGGCTGAGAAAGCAGAAGGGTGGCCAAACTGATCACTTGAATTTCTTTAGGAGCCCCTGGGCAGCTTGGCCAGTGTGAGTTTGAAAGCTGCACATTGTGAATGTGAACACTTGGTGTGAGCCCTACCAGTGTGAAAGAACCCTTCTTTGTTTCATAGAAGTTCATTGGGCTTCTCTAAGGAAGGCATTGTTGAGGAAGACAAGTGGGCTGCTCTCCGCCAACCCTGCAAGGATTCATGAGATGCTTCCCGAAGGCTGTGAAGTACAACAGCGGAGATGACATTTAGAGATCAAGCTGAAAATTAACTGTTTGGAGCACAGGGTAGAATTTGTGCTGTCTTCATGGGTTTCTGGCATGTGTGTTGCATGTAGAAGGAAGGATGAAAGTATGTGGGAAAAACAAAGCCAGTTTGTGGGAAAAGCAATGCATATGAGAGAAGAGTTGGGGAAAAGGAAGAGGGAATGGTTTCTGGTTTTAAAGTATGCACCCATTCATTTGCAAAACATGGAAAAGTCTTCAGTGTCTGGAATTTCAAGGTAATGGGTCTACTTTTTCTTATCTAACTTTCTTAGTGGTTTGGATACACCAGGGTCAGCAGATCTGTTCCTTATAGCAAGGTGTTCATCTATGACATAGTTTCTGTGAGCTTTGGGAATACTATTAATCAATGCAGGTAATAACCTGGCAGTAGTTTGGAGCTAAGGGGTAACACAGTGGTCCTCACTGTGCACATCTTCAGCTGGAAGCCACACAGAACACATGCACCTAGCAAAAGTAATCCCTAAGGGGCCACGTGCACTCAGTAAGTGGAATAGCAATGGCAGCAAGCTTCTGCTGTTCTTAGCATTGGCTTCCTTGTTAAGGCCATTGCTGGTCAGATAAAACACAACATGACATGCTGGAGCCCCCACTAGATGATGACAGCCTTGTGTTAGAGTAATACTAACTTTATGCATCTGCCATAAGGAAACTCACATGTGTGACCCTTGGAAGATGTCTTAAAATCAGGCCTCAAACCACATGGAGTCAATTTTGGTGCACAGCACAGGTTAGAGCACACTTTCCCTAGTGATGAGTTGCTTAAAAAGCTACTGCAAAGTGTTTCATCCAATAGCCTGTTTCCAGGGGTCACTGGAAACACATCAGTCATCCTAACAGTTGATTTAATTTCCTTTTGTCCTCTGAAGGATTGTCCCTGAGGCTAGTGAATGGGTAGGACAGAGGTTCTGCAGTGCTGGAAGAAGCTATGTTTTGTGGCAGCACAGGGGAAATCCTCTTGGATGAGGCCCAGTGTCAAGGGAGTGCAGCTTTCCTCTAGCAGTGCTACCTTTATGGATAGCTCATCAATAACTCTTCTCATCAGGAAGTTGTCATTGTGATTTGTGCAGATAACTTCTGGTTTATTGATGTCAGTAATCAATAGCATGTTACACACACTGAGATTCTGGTGCTTAGTGAAAGGGAACTAAACTACCAGGATACTTTACAAGGGAACCTGGGGGACCATTTCTGATAGAAACATAGAATAGTTAGGGTTGGAAAGCACCTTAAGATCATCCAGTTCCAACCCCCTGCCATGGGCAGGGACACCTCACACTAAACCATGGCACCCAAGGCTCTGTCTAACCTGGGCTTGAACACTGCCAGGGATGGAGCATTCACAACTTCCTTGGGCAACCCATTCCAGTGCCTCACCACCCTCACAGGAAAGAATTTCTTCCTTATATCCAATCTAAACTTCCCCTGTTTAAGTTTCAACCCATCACCCCTTGTCCTATCACTACAGTCCCTAATGAAGAGTCCCTCACCAGCATCCCTGTAGCCCCCTTCAGATACTGGAAGCTGCTCTGAGATCTCCACGCAGCCTTCTCTTCTCCAAGCTGAACAGCCCCAACTTTCTCAGCCTGTCTCCATACAGGAGGTGCTCCAGACCCTGATCATCCTCGTGGCCTCCTCTGCACTTGCTCCAACAGTTCCATGTCCTTTTTATGTTGAGGACATCAGAACTGCACACAATGCTCCAGGTGAGGTCTCAATGATGATTGCTGGGATGTGACAAAACAGTTGCCCCTAACCAGCGCCTTCGATAACATGCTGTCATCACCTTCAGCATCTGTTACCTTTCCTCACAGCCCAAGAAACATTCACATAGGTGCAGAGGGAATGAGAACTACTTGGAGATGTTGTCGCAGAGTGTGGTATAGAGAGAAGTGTGGCAGCCACTGCGATGCCAGTGATGTTTGTTCATGTTCGTGTTAATATCTTTGCTTTATCAAGAAAAGCCATCATTAACTTTTAATTTTAGCAAGTTAAAAGGGCTCCTCTGAACTAGAAAACCTGTTTCCCAGCAGCATCATGGCTCTCTTGCCAGTGACAAAGCTCTAACCTGCACAGAGAATTTCCCTCTTTTGTTTCTCAATATTTGACATTGCAACCTTCCATCCTGCTAAGATTAAACCTTTAGAGCATTTCAATCAATGTAACTGAGAGTCCATTCAATGCTTTTATATGTACATCCCATGTAATCTGTAATCACCTGTAATCTGTATTAATCAAGTCTATTTGCTTACTGCCAACAGTAGGGAGGAGCACCAAAAAGCAATCCAGGGGCACATTCTGCCCTTAGAGAACCAGCAGGCTTTCACACAGGAGACTTTTCACAAACTTAAGGTCCTAATCCCATGTGTCTCCCCTTGGCAAAGCTTCTATTGAATGCCTGCAGTGTATTTATTTGAGATAATCAGGATAAACCAAATCGAAAGCTTTAGTCACAAAACTTGTTACAGGGGGCAACAAGAAGGAGCCAGGGCTCATGTGCCATGCTCAGACCTCTGTCCATTCTACATCCTTACCCAGATTTAACCCTGGCAACTTCTTTTGTACCTGTCAGATAGTAAATAAGCTGTAAACTCTTACTCTGTTATCCACTGGTTTTCATGTTCCTAGCTCATGGTACCATGTCTCATCATTCCCATCACCTTCAGAATACATGTATCACAAAGAGCTTAATCAGCCAGCGGTTGAGCACATTCTGAAAGCTGAAGTATTATCATAGGATCATAGAATATCTTGAGTTGCAAGGGACCCATAAGGATCATTGACTCCAACTCCTTGCTTCTCACAGGACTATCTGCAACTAAACCATAGGACTAAAGGCATCATCCTGATTCTCCTACAACTCTGACTGACTTTGGTGCTATGACCACTTCACTGGGAGCCTGTTCCAGTGACCTGCTCAGTGAGGAACCTGTTCTAAACATATAGTTCATTTTACAAAAAACTGTGATTGCTAAAATGTGTATTTTATGTGTTTCCTCCTCTCACAGCTCCTATGGGGACTGAAACACCTGGCAATTGCAATTTCATATTTATTCAACCATTTCTATCTGGAAATAATTTTCCATAGCATAAAGTATTATCAATTTACATCTTATTTAGTTTCTTCAGTGGTTTAAGCATGAGAACCTCTTAAAACATAGTATATTTTGACCACAATGAAAACACTAATACTGGTTTACATAGTTTTTATGAGGCTAACCATGAATTTTTAATCATTAAGGAGAATTGCTAATTGAAACTGAAAGGTAATTTGCTTTGCCAGAGCTCTGAAAGGATGGGACTTTATGTGTGTGAAAAGCTTCTTTGTTGGACCAGGTTGTTAAAGGCCAGCCTTATACAAGAAAAGGCATTGCATAGAACAGTGTTTGTCTGTTAGGTAGTTACCTCACACACATGACAAAATTGAAGGGATTTTTTCCACTTCCTAATGAAACCTAAAGGCCCCTTAAGTGATATTAAAATGCAAGGAGAAAGGAGAATTTAGTTATAAGAGGAGGGGCACAAGGATGATCAGGGACTGGAGCAGCTCCTGTATGAAGACAGGCTGAGAAAGTTGGGACTGTTCAGCCTGGAGAAGAGAAGGCTGCGTGGAGACCTCAGAGCAGCTTCCAGTATCTGAAGGGGGCCTACAGGGATGCTGGTGAGGGACTCTTCATTAGGGACTGTAGTGACAGGACAAGGGGTGATGGGTTCAAACTTAAACAACAGAGGTTTAGACTGGATATAAGGAAGAAGTTCTTTACTGTTAGGGTGGTGAGGTACTGGAATGGGTTGCCCAGGGAGGTTGTGAATGCTCCATCCCTGGCAGTGTTCAAGGCCAGGTTGGACAGAGCTTTGGGTGCCATGGTTTAGTGTGAGGTGTCCCTGCCCATGGCAGGGGGGTTGGAACTGGATGATCTTAAGGTCCTTTC
The DNA here is from genome assembly GCF_012275295.1 of Melopsittacus undulatus. NCBI lineage: Eukaryota > Metazoa > Chordata > Aves > Psittaciformes > Psittaculidae > Melopsittacus > Melopsittacus undulatus. The sequence continues at coordinate 107,910,356 of NC_047530.1, forward strand.
CAACCCTAACTATTCTATGATTCTATGATTCTAAGAAAACCATAGTTACATTCTCTTTCTTTGGCTTGATTAATCTCATTTCTTGGTCACTCTTGTCTTAATGAGTAAAACCTTGATTCTACCTCTACTTATTTGAATCCCTCATTGTCAATGTATCAATAGATAAATACCGACTAGCATTCATCTAACATAGGTAATTTCTTTCATTACCATTCATTTCATAATCAGTATTCAGCTGAGAATGAAAACCTGATTTAGGCAACTGTGAATATCTGCCTGGCCCAAGCAGGGTCAAATGGTGGCCCTGCTTGCTTGGTCCTTTGGTTCAAACAGTGACCCAGAAAAAAACAAGTGATGGCAAATTGCCCCACAATGATCTGTTAGCATTAATCAAATTGCTCTCTCCACCTTCCCTGCAGAGGAAAATCCAGGAGAGAATCCAATATCCACTGTGATATACTGAATGAGCTCCAGAACTGCTCTGGAATTTTAACTTATGGGTTCATCAACCTACAAAGTCTTATCTCCTTCATTCTCCTCTTATCTCTTTCACAGATGTCTCCATGAGGTTGATTGATAAACAGCAGAAACAGATGTGAAGGTCGTGTTGAAGTATTAAAAGGGAAACTGGGGGACAGCCAGTGGTGACTTCTGAGACAGAAACTATGTGCAAGTTGTGTGCAGGCAGCTGGGATGTGGGAAAGCTCTCTGCATTGGGAAATACACATTTAATACCGTAATCAAGGAACATTTTCCAGGATGACACACAGTGCCATGGAAATTAATCCTATCTGTGGCAATGCTCTTCTATAGGACAGTCAACACAGTTGTGGACACTGAGAAGATGCCAGTGGGCTTTGCTCAGGTGCCTTTGGCATTATTTTATTTATGTAAAATCATATAAATCACAAACCTAATCATCAGCCTGAGGCAAGGCTTACGGCAACACAACCCACAGAGATGTCAGGGTGTGACACAAGAGAAGAACAATGTGACCACAGAAGTGAATCCTGGAACAGGTTGCCCAAGGAAACTGTGGCTGCCCCATCCCTGGCAGTGTTCAAGGCCAGGTTGGACACAGGGGCTTGGAGCAGCTGCTCCAGTGGAAGGGGTCCCTGCCTGTGGCAGGGGTTGGGGCTGGATGAGCTTTAAGGTCCCTTCCAACACAAACCAGTTTGGGATTCTATGGTTCCATGAATTGGGTATTTACTGTTAAATATATTTTGCTTTAGTTTGATGTAAAGGGGAAAAGATATTTATTTGAAGAGGATGCAAAGTTCCGCACGGCATCAAATGATGTAGACAATTATGGAGGACTCATATGTTTGGAAACCACCCTGGTAAAGAGTGCAAGGTGTGCAATTCGAACTTAACACTGAATGAAATCCAGACTCCCTTAGCAAATCACATTGTTTGGACATGCCTTTGGAAATTCATCACAGAAGAGCAGTGTCCCTCACATGTGCCTGTTCAGACTTCCTAGAAGTTTTTCTTGGAGAGCAGAGCCCTCCTTAAAGTGTTGTGCTACTCAATGAACCTGCACAGAGCAAATAGCAACATCCATCGTTCTTACAATAACCTTGGCTCTTTATCTTATTGTTTACTTATGGTACAAATAACAGAGAGCATCAGAGAGATGCCCACCTCTGCACTAGGACCTGCTCAGTTTGGGGAAGGTTCTGGAGTTGGTTTCCTTGATGATCATGATGTGCAGTGCTGAGGATATGAAGTTTACATGTGCCAATGCTCCCACTGCAGATAGTCAAGACATATATAGATAGTCAAGACATAATGGTGGTCACACTGAAGATGCCCATGCTGCCTGCTCAGGTGCTTGCTGCTTTGCACTAGAAGGCCACTTCCATTTTTGTAATGCTTGAAGGATGCTGGAGACAGTCACCAGTGCTGGTGGGTACAGTGCATGACCCCTACCCATGGTACCTGCTGAGATCAAAGGGATTTGCTAGAAGATGAGGAAACTTCTTTGTTAAGACTATACCATTGTCCACGTAAATGTGAAAAGCAGGAAAAGCTGCAAGAACACAGCACATGCCAAGGTAAGCAACCTGTGTTGACGCAAAGCCTTAGCTGAGTAACAGGATGAAATGACCTGTCCTACAGTGTGCAGAGCCAGGATCACCGATACCCATTTACATTGGCACAACCTTCATCTCTGACAAAGGTTTTCCCTGGCAGGTTACACAAGGGTGGACTGGGGCTTCCAGAGCTGGATGGGGACATTCTTATCCCAAGGCAACTCTCTTTTGGGATCAAAAAAGCTGTACCCTGCACTCAATACTATTTTGTCCACAGAAGATAGCTTCACATGTAAAGTTTCCACTTTGCCTTACTAATGAATTCATCATAAATGCAGGGGACTTGTTTGAAGGTTATGTTATAGGGGATGTGACTTATTCCACCTGGGCTTTGCTCTTTTCTCTATACATTCATTGTAACTGAGAATATACCTGGACAGCTAAGCAACAAATATGAGGGCACTACACAGTAACATAGAGATGGCATGAACATCAGCAGTGAATACACAATATCATGAGCCTTAATAGGAGCAAACAACCAAGCACACACCCAAGGTCTCCAAACCTCAACACAATATTGTGTTTCCAAATGCAAACCATACCAAGAAGCTGTATAACAGCTACTCATAGAATCATAGGATCATAGAATAGTTAGGATTGGAAAGGACCTTAAGATCATCCAGTTCCACCCCCCCTGCCATGAGCATCATCCTTCATTGCACACACATTGCACCCAGCTCCTTGCTAACCTCAGGTGTGCAGAGAGATGTGTGTATATAAGATAAGGACCAATGCTATCAGGTAATTCTGCTGCCGCTAAGGAATGAAAAACAGGGAAAAGTCAGTCTTTGTCTCCTCTACTTGCTCACTGAAAATACAAAGCATGACGTCTCTTCTAAAATCAATGTTTTGGCTTGTCCTTAGTCATAGGTTTGGGTTGGAAGGGACCTTAAAGATCATCTGGTTATTATATTTAACTAACTGATTTGTCAGCATGCTTTTTTAAGACAGCACTTTTCCAACAGCTAAGCAGAGATGAAGATGAACCTTTTGACCCAGGCCCTACTGACCCCAAGAAGGAGCCTGTGCACATTCATCAGTTTGCTGTTGCTGATCCTGAGGTTCTGACACCTGATAATTCTGATGCTGACCTGGATGGTCCTTTTAACCTGGAGCCTATTCATCCAGAAAAGAAGCCTGGTTTATATCCCCCAGATCCTCAGGATAAATGGGCAGCTGTAGAGGGAGAAGTGAGATGGATGTGGGATGCAGATGTATTGTGTGCTTTTCCAGTGGTGTATGTGTTGGATCAAGACCCGCAGTGGGAAGGTCTCTCATATGCTCTTATCAGCCCGACTGTGGCTGACCATGGACTTGGGACCCCATATACAACTCCTTTGATACAGTTTCTCTTTGATACTCATGTACTAGAAGTTGGCAAATATAAGTATGTCCATGTTTCCATAGACCCTTGGAGACCTTTATAGATATTGCTGGCCACTTCTTCCGACATAGGCTGACCACCTGTGTCGGAATGAGTGTGCATTTTGGCCAGTATAAAAGCCTAAGCCTCATGCAATGTGGGGGAGGCAGAACACTGCAGTGATGCTTCTCTGAGCTGGTCTCCTGATAGTCTTCACAAGGTCCTTGTGCAATGTTCTGTATGTGGGACCGTGTAGTGGGAATAATGATTGTCTGGATTAATTATATGTTAGTTGCTAAGGGTCTTCAAGACATGTATCCAATCATAATATACCAAATCACTGTAAGTGTCTGTAAACAGTATTATATAAGGAGTTAATGCTTTGCAATAAACAGATTTTGGTCTGATCATATTGATTTCTGACTGAGTCCATTCCACGGCACCTTAGAGATCATCCAGTTCCAACCGCCTTCCATGAGCAGGGACATATTCCTTGGCAAGAGACAAGTGAGGAATGGAAACACTGTCCTGCTGTTTGTAGCTGTCTCCTTCGTATATGTTTGCTTTCACCTTTGCTTACATTTAGAGATAGATGCCCAAGCAGAGGCCTCTTTCTGGACCCTACAAAAGCACCATGACACTAGACCACCTCACCCATAAGCACGGTTACTCACTAAGGACAGCGTCTCGCTGCCCTCCAGTGGCAGGAGCCACAAGAACAGCTTAGCATTTTCCTATTGCTTTTAGTCCCTTAAACTGTGCCAGACCCAGATCCTTACGGGAATTAAACCACGAAAATTACATGTTTAAATGCCTTTGGAGAGCTTACTTTTGTTTGTAAATGTTGGAGAAGTTGCTGGTCAGAGCTGCAGAGCAGCATGACTTCATGGAGAACTTGCCCCAGGCAGAGGGTGTCCTATGGAGAATACGTCACATATGGAATCCTAGAATCGTTTCAAAAGGTCAAAAAGACCTTTCAGATCATCGAGTCCAACTGTTAACACAACACAAAATACATGCTGAAGTTCATATATAGTTAGAAAAAGCTGGAAAAAGCTATTTCCAGGGAGAGGAAATTTTAGTAGTGCAGCAAAACTCCACTTCATGAAGAAAGATTAACATAAAGCTATTTCACCACAGACAAATGCTGCTTGCTTTCTATTAGTGGATTTTTATAGGTTCCTTTAAGAAGAAGTTCTAGGAAACACTCTACTGTCATCACTGCTGGTTCCTGCCACCCAGGATTAGTCTGCTTGCTTAGCTGTAAGACTGAAGACTTACCACTACCCTTCTAATGGTGCTTCACTGTCTGTGATGGGAGTTGCAATGTTTAATGCATAGTCTGATCATTCTTTATTATCTATCACTACAGAATAGGTGTAGAAACCTTCTGCCCCATTAGCATTTGCACCTATCACCATTACTGCTTATATATGGTGTAAAATAGCCTAAGGTGAGATCCAGCTTCCAGGGAGTGGAGTCTTCAACCCTGCATGTGTTCCCTGGGACTGATGTCCTTTTTGGGACTTGTTTTATAAAAGGGACTGAGGAATGCTGGAAAAGTAAATCTTGATGATGCTCCATATTCAACATGTTTGTATTCAGCCATGTTCCACATATTTTCCTACTCCTATATTGATGCTCCAAATAGAGGTGCATTGAAATGCCACTGAGAGCTTAGTTTATAAATAGATTAGATGCCTACAACTAGATAATGTGAATGATGTGCCCACTTTCTATTGACACCACGCTCCTGATGCATGGCATTTCTTGGACAAGCATCTTTACTGCTAAGCACACTGTTTGGCTGAATCACCAGACTGACACTTTAGCTATTTCCATAGGACTCTACACTTCCAAAAAGGAATATTATTGAAAGTCCAGCAGCAGCCAAAGAATATTTTCTTTATAAAATGGATTTGAAGTACACAGAAATGGCACATGCGTACGAGGCTTCTGTGCCTTCTACGTGACATTGTTCAGATCCAAACCTTTAAATCCAGAGCACTTAGATCTGGGTTAAATCACAAGATATAATGAATTTGGTTATCATTGTTTTGAGCATTAAACCCTACTGAGATTACAGTTAGAGTTTGGGGCTATTTCTAAAATCTCTTTTTTATTCTGAAGAGAAAAATATTTGTATAAAATAGCTTAATTGCTGTCAGGAAAGCAGACTGGTACATATGGTACTGTTAACGTACATCTTAGAGCCACATGTATAGAAATATATGGATAAGGATCTACCTTAAACACAGTCACTTCAGGAAATGACACTGAATTCAAGCAATACACACACAGGACTAGGGGTTTAGATACTAGGCTGGTTTTCCTCAAGAAGGTACTGTGAAGGTAAGCACATGGATATCCAGATAGATATTACTGATCGTTCTGTGCTAAGAAAACAAGAAAAGCATTGGCAGAAAGAAAGAATTGAAGTTCATTTCTAAATCAGCTGAGACAATTAACTTTGCTTTTTTTCTTTATATAGCTGAGACCCATCTGCTCCCTGAGACTATAGAATGAGGAGCTGGAGGCATCCTTTGGGTATCAGAAGCCACAGTGGTGTTGACTCCACCACCTCATGCAAGGGAGACAGTGGCTGAAGGGACCCTATGGGATTCATAGCTTTGCCAGAGGCCAATCTTCTCCAGCTGTGCAGGCAGGATTCCCTTGTTTCATGGTAGCCACCTATTCTGAAAAGTTATCACAAAAACATGTGGCAAAGGATAATCCCCAGCATGACCTGTTGCAATTCCCTCTTCACAATGACTTTTGCATGCTTTCTCCTAGTCCTCTATTAGTTTGTATTTGTATTAGTTTGTATTTGTATTAGTTTGTATACATATTGGCCGTCCAATGTCTTCTGTCTTTCATCCTATAATCACACGTCTTACCTCTAGAATAACTGTTTCTAGCTTCTTGCTTTCACCTGATATATATGTCGTGCCTCAATTCTTTTGTGTAGTATCTCAGAGACCATAAAGCAGGTCATAAGGACTATATGTAGTTTATTTTATATGGGATATAAACGTGTGCTTGCCCTTTGAAGACAAGGGGAAGATCTCAGTCTAGTTTGGTCAGAAACATACCTGCTATGGAACTGCTATATGGAAAGCGGGGAATAAATGGTCAGTGCATTCTTCCTCTTGTCCAGCACTTATGGTACTGTAACAAAGGTGACTAATTCCCTTTGGCAGTGTCATAGAAACTGCTTCTTACAAAAGTAATCTGCAACAGGACAGAGAGAATCTTGTTAAAACTTTCCCAACATTTATAGGATGCCAATCTTCTTCTGGCGCAATTCTTGTACCAATTTAATCTGGTTTAATAGGGTTATAAATCAGAACCCAACTTAACTGGTGCTATGAGAACCCTCACCAAACAGCCTCATCTCCAAAATAAACCACAGCTTCCTGGAACAGCCACATCATCAGCACACAGCCACAAATGTGCCCGAGGAGTGTTTGGGAAGATCTCGATAGCAAATCCGGAACAGGGCTGTGATCTGGGTCTACTTATCCGGATGTGTGGATGTACCTTGTGAAATGAAAATACACAGTAAATCAGCTCTTTGGCATTGATTTGGAAATTCAGGAAGAAAGATCAGGTTGCACAGCACACACCTTTGATGTAGACCAGAGCTCATCCAGTATAAATGCTGAAGCTGCCTTGCATTAGGACAGGCAAGCACAATGAGAATGGATCCTCGAGTGAGTCTGACTTGGTTGCTCCTGTTGAGTGCTACTTTTCTACCTGATCCAGGTACTGTGTCTAAAGGGGTTTTTTTAAGCAGGGAAATGCTACAAACAGAAATAATTCCTAATACAGACAGGCTTGCTGGGAAGAGGTAGCAAAGAGTCTCCTATAACATTGCTAAGCTTTATACCATAGAATTGGTGGTTGACTTTGTCTTCTAATTCAAATATTCAGATCAAACCCATAAGATATATTGCAAAATATAAACTACGAAGGTTATGGACTGAAGAGGGCTGAAGAATTTGATTCTGTTCTGTGAAGGGAAGAGGTTGGGGAAATGGTTCTCTAAATATCCTAGATGGTGGTGGTGGTGCTGGTTTTTTATTATTACTATTATTATTATTAATATATTTATAGTTTTAAAATTAAATTCTTCTATATCATACATTTTAAAATGGAGAGAAAGAGAAAAACCAACACGGTCTAGTCTGACAGACCCAGGTGGAAATATACTTCAGTGCAGTGCCATGTTCCTTCAAACTTCAAACAATAAACCCAAACCTTGTTTATGAACTTGCTAGGTTGAACAAGGTACTTGGACCTTATCAGTGTGGGCACCACGAAAAAAGCCTTTGCAATCTATTATAAAAAGAGAACATTTAATACAGTGTAGGTTAAGGGGTTGGCTATATTGAGTTATCTGTAGGACAAGGGCAAAGACAGCCCAGAGGGAAGTTCACCATCAAAGAGGACTAAAATGCATTTCAAGAAGGTGGTAAAATCCCAGCACTTCAGCAACTCTATAATCTTTGTCCTTATTCCATAGACTCACTTTTGGTTTTGATTTCATCTACTGTAGACTAGATAACTTTGACTGAAAAAATCACTTAGGATCCTATCTTGCAAACCTAAGACTTTAGTATCAATAAAGTAAAAGTCTGTGAAAGTGAGTGAAATGAAATTCCTCCTGATGTTACTGATAGAACCAGGCACAGCTCTTCAGAGCATGATCATTCTGAAAGAGCAAGGGCACTGTTTTTAAAAGCTGCCATTTGAAAACATTGCTTAGACCCCTGGTAACCTAAACCCTTTTCTACTTCATATAAGTAGATTTTCAAAGTTATTTATGTGACTGAAACTACAGATAATCAAAACCACAAGGTCAGACCACAGGTTTGTGTTCTGGTTTGGAAGACTGTTTCATCCTCTGGTATCTGAACCATGATGCCATGGTCTTGTTTAGTCAAACATAGGTTTGAAAATACCTTAAGCTGTCTATTGTTTCCTGCGGAGTTGGACAAAGCTGGGTCTCCCATGCAGACCTAGGCAGGCATCTGCAAATATTTAAGCTTATGTTTCTATCATTCTATGATTCTATGTCAGGCTGTTGGCCAAGACAATTTTTTGCACAGACGAATGGTCCTTGCCTCCCCTGTTACTGTGGTAATCACAAATGGCAAAGCAAAGTAACCCTTTGGATTGCTACAGTGAAATTTAGCAGAGCTCAGCTCACAGAAGCCTGTGCCTTCAGTGCAGGTGAAGGTTGTACAAGGGGGTTTCTGGGGTCCAGAGCCTTTGTTCTTTATTCTGCCATGAAATAATGCCCTCTATCAACACCTTCCACTGAACTATGAGGAAATGAACATAACCCTCCGGACACACGGCCTTGCAGGAACCACAGGATTACTTTGAAAACACACCACATACTTTGGACAAGGGCCTGTAGGGACAGGCCAAGGGGAATGGCTTGAACCTGCCAGAACAGGGGAGACTGAGATGAGCTCTTAGGCAGAAGCTGTTCCCTGTGAGGGTGCTGAGGCGCTGGCACAGGGTGCCCAGAGAAGCTGTGGCTGCCCCATCCCTGGCAGTGCTCAAGGCCAGGTTGGACACAGGGGCTTGGAGCAGCTGCTCCAGTGGAAGGGGTCCCTGCCTGTGGCAGGGGTTGGAACTGGATGAGCTGTAAGGTCCCTTCCAGCACAAACCAGGCTGTGACTCTATGATTCTATGATACCAACACTTACAGGATCTAACCCCGTATCAGCACATACCAGGTACCATCACACAGCAAAACATAAAATATACCTAGAGCTGTGATATATTACATCAATGTAAACATATTTTCTTGTTTGCCACAGGAAGCGCTGCACTGGAGACCTCACAGACAGAATTAGAAAGTCTAAAGTCACTATTGAAGAAACTTGAAGAATGGTTAAAACACCTGTTAAATCCCGGAGGTAAGAGGATGAGATGTGCTCCTGGGTGTGAACATACCAGGCACACCTGCAGCGTTACCTGAGCCAGCTCTGGGTGAGCTGGTTATCTCACCAGCACAGCCAGCAATAACTTACCATGACAGATAAGGTTCTGTATGCTGCAAAGCCATGTGAACAGGGCTGAATTAACCACACTGATTTGGGCTCTGCTCTTCAGCTCCCTGCCCTGTACTGCTTTTGTGCACTATAGGCATCCTCCAGTAAGGCCCTGGTACTGGGGTCACAGAAACACTGGGCAGCCCAAAACCTGATGCTTAAATTAGTTCATGAGTGTCTCAGTTCTCATGACCATTCTTACTGTTCTCAAATCATTTATTTCCTGTAACTTCCAACACCCTCAAAGAAGCCCCAAACTTCCATTCCTCCATCAGCACTTTCCACAGACAGCACTGTTGTGACATCTACTACAGAAGCCCTGATTTCTGCTGGCAAAAGCAATGGGAAAAAGCAAACTGTACAGTAAAATGTAAGGAAATTGTGAGCAATCTATGCAGTTTGTTTAGAGCAGACAGGAGGAACACTGCAATTCAGTTAAAATACTTAATAACTCTGTAGGTAATTAGCTTTAGAAAAGCCAATAGCCAAAACCATCTTCATTTTCATAGGACAATGTGGAGGGAAAATGGGTATGTGGTTAAGCCTACCTGCACATACAGTTATCAAGACTGCATGTAGGTATGGTCAGCTCCTTGTGATCAGCTCATGCGGGGCACTCCTCCCTGGGTATTTTCTTCACCTTCATGTCTTTTAATAATCTTGCTTATATTTTCCAAGCTCTTAAGTTAGTGCAAAGGCAGAATGGAAATGAGGTTGGTTTATGCCCTGCTGAGAGGTGCACTGGTTGCATCAGTCTTCCCAGTTCACTTGTATTTACTACTTGGAAGACGTTCTTCTGGGACACTTTATGCAAAGATAAAGCCCAGGAGTTGACTTTGTCTTCCATGAAGCCTGAAGTATTACTGATTGCATAGATCCTAGAAAGGCCTTTTCTTTCCTGTGGCAGTGATTCTGTTTACTAACGTTTCCCTGCCCCCTTGCTGCCCCTGCAGTTCCCACTTCTGCACCCACTTCAGGCCCAACAACAGCTGAGACATCGTCTGCTCCGGGGATCTGGACAACCCTCGAGGAAGGTAGGACACACTTCAATGCTGAAGGTCCCTTCCAAAGCACAAGACAAGCCTCATTCTTTATTTCCCCTAACAACAACCACTTTGCACTTTTCCAAATGACAATAGCACCTCTAGCAGTAAAATAATGCAGTCAGAAATAACACAGGCATCGATTAACTTCATTATTAAATGGGAAATGAAGGTGAAGGTCTTTTTCAGAAAAATAAAAGGCTACACATTGATAGGATTGATAGGACAAGGGGAATGTCTTTTATGTGCAAGAGGGGAGACTGAGCTGAGCTCTTAGGCAGAAGCTGTTCCCTGTGAGGGTGCTGAGGCGCTGGCACAGGGTGCCCAGAGAAGCTGTGGCTGCCCCATCCCTGGCAGTGCTCAAGGCCAGGATGGACACAGGGGCTTGGAGCAGCTGCTCCAGTGGAAGGTGTCCCTGCTCATGGCAGGGTTGGAGCTGGATAAGCTTATGATCCCTTCCAACTCAAACCAGGCTGTGACTATGATTCTATGAATCACTGTCCTGCAAACCACAAGTCTACTTACTTTCATCAAGATTTCAGCACCTATGTTCACTCCTAACCACTGCCAACTTCTCATCTTTGTATTTCCCCAACTTCCTCTGGGCCTCCGTTATGTCTCCTGCATCCACTATTGTCACAGGGGAAAATGCCACATCAGCTCCCGAAACCACAACCACCACTGATAGAGGTAAGAAAAGCCATTTTGTGGTGCTGTTTAAAAGAAATATTATGTTAATTGGGTTTTTTTTCAGCTGAATTAGGATGTGACAATGTAAATCTGCAAAATATTCATAGCAGACAAATACAACTGAAACAACTCCCTTACATCTTCACTTGAAAAACAGCAGGCTGTCAGGACACAGCAGTAATATACACGTTTAATGGTTACTACTTCTAAGCTTGTAGCTATAAATACTGCACTCACAGTTTTGTAAAGCCAGTGGCCAGATCATTGTGATTTCATGTGCCCAAGATTCATTAAAACTCCAGGACCATTAAGGAGCAGAGCCAGGCGTTTGTGCTCATCTCTCTCTTTTGGACTTCTGCCATAAATATATAAAATAATATACATATATAAATATATGTATATACATATATATACATATATAAGTAATATACATATAAATAATATACATATATAGATATATGTGTATATTAAAGATGTATATAATATATATAATAATAACACAATAATAGAACAGATGCATGAAATAATAGCAGTTAGTTAGACTGGTGGCTGGGTTTATATCAAGTCAGACCTAAAGCAAGTCACAAGCCCCTCAAATAACACTATTGCTTGTAATTGTTACTTGCAACCATTTAATTTCTCTTCTTTACAGGCTTCCTTACTTCCACCAGCACCACAGAGGAAAGCACGAGACCAGAAACCCCGACTGAGACACAGACAGGTAAGGGGCTTTTGCACAACATGCAGCATGTTAGAAAGCTGTGGTTATATGTGATGGTTAGGAGAGGACATCAGTGAGATGTCAAGATCACCATTTCTCAGCACAGCTGAGGCTTGTGTATGAACTTTATCTGCTTGGCACCAACCCGCTGGCTTTCTGGCAGCATGGGCAGGCTACCACTACTATTGCTATCACTACTATTGCTATCACTACTGCAGTCGAGAGCTGTGAATGCTATAGGCAAAGCCTGCTTTGAAGGAAGCTGAATGATGCAGCCTTTGAACTACAGAATCTGAAGGAAATCATTATTTTTATGTCAGCCACCCAGTCTGTGTTTCTCACCATCTCTAGCATTACCTACCTGGATTCTGATCCATTTATAAGACACCAGGATTGGGGTCTTTTACCAAGCCAGTCCAGGATAAATGGCAGGTCTTGATCCTCTGAAGGATCTCAGCTCAGATTCAGCTTCTCCCAGCCTGTGGCCTGGGATGCTGCAGGCTCAGCCCAGTAAGCTGGGCATGAGAGAGCTCCATAGGGCAAGGAGGTCCAGCTCTATTTCATTGTCAGTCCTGATGGCCTCTCCTTCCTTTCTCCACTGACTACTGTACCTGTGGGAGAAAGACTTTCAGTCAGATAAGCCAGGAAGAATCATAATAAACATTTCTCTCTATAGAACCAGAATGTCCTTTGTTATTCCACTTAATAAAGCTGACAAAACATGTGGTGTTGGGAAACTTGATGCTAATAAATGTTACTGCCGAGTTAAAACACTCATTTCTATTTTTGCTTCTCACACTCCTGGTTTTCTCACCCTTTGTGAAAGAAGGATTTTATTGATGCTTGCAGTGCAACACGAAGAACCATTTCTGAGCCCTGTCAGTGGATGTGGAAGACAACTAACACACAGACTCCCCTTCCCAAGCCTGAGGGCAACTAAATCTATCAAGAGCTGATTTCAGTCATTCAGCCTTACCTGAATGCTGCTTCCATCTTGTTTCCATGTTTCTCCCTTCTTCCCACAGCCTCTGAAGGTACTAAGGAATTACACATTTCAACCACCCCACTCGCAGGCAACAGCAGTACCTCAGCTCCAGAAATCCTTTCCACAGGTGCTGAAGGTAAGAGCAGAGCTGCACCATAAAATCTAATAGTAATAGTGTTTAAGTTGGTTCAAAATAGATTACATTGGCAATACAATATATATTATATATAAAGTATATAGTGTATATACAAATATATATAAAGTATATAGTATATATAAAGTATAAAGTGCAGCCAATTGCTAATTACTCATCTCAGTGAAGAAAGAAGCCAGGTTCTAAACCCTTCATTTGTAAATATGGGCTGTCAGTTTGGAAGATATATAATTATGTATAATTTGATCTTTAAGCTGCTTGTGCTTAACAATGTTTAATTTCATCTTTTCTTTCTCACTGTAACAGTGTCTGCTACTCCTGAACCACATGTTAACACTTGTAAGTAATACAGTGTTACTCCAGCTTACATGCTTAGTTTTCTGCCTAAAGTCTGTTCATGTATTGACTGGCTCCCTATTGCCACTGTGTGTATAATCTCATGGATTTAACCATTAGCTTCAGGGATAATCCCAACTACTCTCCCTTGGTTTTCGTACAGAGTAAAATGAGGGGAAGGGGATTGGTATTGGAGAAGATACAATCCTTGCACTGATAAAACCACTCAGGAAGGGGGAACCTCTGGGGCAGACACACTGCACCCATATAAACTGAGATCTACACTCAATCAACCCACTCCAAAAAAGCTTTCATGCGCTCCCAAATCTACATCCGCATCACTGCAATGACCAGGCAGTGATTCCCAGATGGCAGCTCAGACCTCACTGCTGCCTGTGGGAAACCAAACGTTATCTCACCATCCCCCAGCACCCAAACTGCTCCTTATCAAACATCCCCCAGCTTTCCAGAGCCCTTCACACGGCAGCTCAGAGGCTGCCGCAGGTCCTGGCAGGAGCAGCCACCATGGGGATGTGTTTTCCTCCCTCCAAGGCTGCTCATGCTCCAGGCAGACTTTGCTCAGCCCACCCTGGGAAGCAGCAGCACTTCCAGTACTGTGGCTGATCCCCACTTGGGTGAGACCTGAGGTCTCCTGTGGTTCGGGTACCTTGTGCCTTTCCAAACAGCTGACCTGTGGCTTTGTTTTCTCCCATGGCTCCCATCAGCTCCTGAAGAAGACACCACTCATGAAGCAGAAGGTATGGATGGGTTTACCTTTAGTAGAATCCATCTAATGCTTGACCCTGGGAGTAAAGCGTTGATTCCCTCCCCATTAATAGCTCTTGCTTTGCTCACACAACAGTGGAACAGTCATTGAAGCATGGCTTTTGCTTTCTCTTTGACAGTTCTGATAGGGTCCACAATAGTTGAAAAACTGGGTATTTATTTCTAGTCATTTCTTGCACCGGGGTGAGCAGTTCATCGGCTTTTATGTGAGCCATGAGTGCATTTAAAGCATGGACAGTATTCCATTTCCTATTTCTCTTCTTGCAGCAACACACTTACTTAGCGCATCGGTCTCCCCACATTCTGGAGCTGAGGTCGTTACTACTTGTAAGTAATACAGCATTACTCCAGTCTACATCCTTAGTTCCCTGTCAAAGTGGCGATCTGATGATGTGGGCATGGCTCCCTGTCTTTACTATGTGCATAATCTCATGGATCTGGTATTTAACTTTGGGGGTAACTCCTTTGGCTTCCATACAAATCAAGGGATGGGAAATACTGTTGGTATTGATATGAAAGAAATGCCTGCAATGAGGAAAGCACTAGGGAAGGTGAAACTGCTGGAGCAGACTCACTACACCCATATAAATGGAGATTTGCTCTGGATCATCTCACTCCTAGGAAGTCCCCCTCCCTGCTCTTCCAAAGTTGCATCTCCAAAGGAAGTGGAGTCAGTGGGAATCTTTCTCACATATTCCATGCTATTTGGTTTGAAACTTAGTTTTCTACAATGGGATTTATCTTCTGAAATATGTGAATTGCAAGTTCTGCTCATTAATTGAACATGTTCTGATTCCAATGCTTACGTAGCAGATGAAGGTTTTCTTTTAAAGTCTGGTCCTGCCAGCTACCCATTTACAAAGGGCACTCAGTAAAACACACATACTTGTGTGGACAACACGCAGGAAACTGAACTCCAGATGCAAAGCATTGGAGCATGGGACTATCTGCCTACACAAAGGAATAAGCAGTATTAAATCTTGTTCCCATTAATGCTAGGAATACATCACCTTTAGTAGTCAAGCCTCTACACTTTCTTAATATGAGTCCTTCGCCCCTAACAACTCTATTGCTCAGAACTACTACCTATTAGTAGCATATGCTACTAGCATTTCCTAGTCTTGATGAGTTCAGCTGATTACAACATATATTAATTGATTACATAAAAGCACACGTTTTCCTCATTCAGTCTCACTTATTTTGTCTGTTTTCTTTTCTTTTGCATTAAAAGTCCCTGCAGAAACTGACCCGGAACTTGACAGCCAAAGTAAGTTGTTCTCATTCTTTCTTCTTTTTAATGGCTTCCCTTCCTAAGGGCAGTATATGCTGTGTAAGAGATGTGAGCTGGGACAGCCTGGCAGCTTAATCACCAAATCCTACAATGGCTTGGGTTGGAAGGGACCTTAAAGCTCATCCGTTTCCAACCCCCTGCCATGGGCAGGGACACCTTCCACTAGAGCAGCTTGCTCCAAGCCCTGTCCAAGCTGGCCTTGAACACTTCCAAATGGCAGAGGATATCTGAATGCAGAAGGAAGGGAAGTGGGAGAGGCCAGGAGCAGGCAGAGAGCTGGGGGATGCCACAGCTTACCCAGGGACCACACACCACTGATGCAGGGGCTGGCACCTGAGCCATCCTTGATGATAAACATCAAGGGGATGAGCCAGCCTATGTCTGAGCCCTTTATGTAAAAACTATGTTTGAAACATCCTCCTATAGCCTGCCAGGCTGCTAGTCAGTCAGTGCCTGTATGCTCTAGGAGGCTCACAAGCCTTGTTATCAATGGTGAGCTACCCTTTTCCCACAAGAGAATGGACAGACAGTACCAACTTGTGTCACCTCAGGGTTAGTTGTAGAAGTAACAAGTTTTTAATGGTACACCATCAAAAAAGGAGAATTTAATTTCCTCTCCACTCAGCTGCTATTTCCAGGTAGGGCAGCAAGGCCCACATTCACACGTGTAAAGGGTACTAGTATCTAATACATGCTACATTTTACTCTATGCTTACATATGGGTTATCAACATTCAATTTCTTCTTCTCCAGCAAACCCTATTTCTCTGCCTCAACACTTGCTGTTGGAGCTCCTAGAACACTTAACCGGCATATGTGGACCAAGGATGCCTGGGATGCAAAGTATTAAATTACAACAGTAAGTATTTATGTGCACGGGGAGTCCCAGCTAAACTGGGGCACCTCAAATGTGGTTTTACAGCGGGTTCTTAGACACTGCAAACATTCAGATACAACATGATTTGGCTGATCACTCACACCCACAGCAGCTATTACTGATCAGAGTGAAACTCTGCAAAACAACTCTATTGGCAGCATTCTTGCTGCCTGTCTATTGATCCCTGGAGTCAGCCTTAGAGTCATAGAATAGTTAGGGTTGGAAAGGACCTTAAGATCATCCAGTTCCAACCCCCCTGCCATGGGCAGGGACACCTCACACTAAACCATGGCACCCAAGGCTTACCACAGCATTCTGTCAGGGAAGAAGAAAAGGTATAAATCTCAGAAGGTATTTCACAATTTATACTTAAAAAGAGAAGGATGAAGCACCTGATTGAAGGGGTTTTGGTTGATCTGGGTATGGAATTGTTCCTTCATAGCTCTTCAGATCAAGTTGAAATAAAAGATAACTTCAGAAAGTTTAACAGGCTTACACAGTAACTATTTCTCACATATTTATGATTCCACCATGTGCTTTACATGCATCCATTTACATATGTGTGTGATGTTTTCGTATGTTGCGTTACATGTTATACCAACACACATATTTAAATTCCCTGTAGTTGCATCTGTGTGCAGTTCTGTCCTGTGAATTGTGATTAACATCATAGAATCATAGAATAGTTAGGATTGGAAAGGACCTCAAGGTCATCCAGTTCCAACCCCCCTGCCATGGGCAGGGACACCTCACACTAAACCATGGCACCCAAGGCTTCATCCAACCACAGCTAGAAACTTCTGAAGGAAGGTTTCTTGTTAGCAATGAAACAAATAGGCTCAGTGACCATGTCACCATCTTTGTATGACAGTTATATATGAGGGTTTTAACTCTTTCTTTTCTCAGGTGTGTGATACTCCCAACCTGTAGGAGCTACCATTCACTAGACAAGAGGACCATCAAGTTTGACTTCAGAAGCCTCATACCCTCGAGAGTTTGCCTACGCTGCAATGTATTAGGCTGCAACAGATACAATTTTCCTTTCCAACACCACCACGGCCATAGAACAAGAGATGGAGCAAGTGAAACGGTCATTATTCGCATGATCCCCATATAATAACTGCCCAAATAATGCTTCTTTTAGCCATAACATGTTGATCATCCTGTAAGTGATCAGTGTGTTGCACATCTGCTGCTGCTTTCTAAAACTGCATTTTACTAGGGGGTGTAAATCTAAAGGTATTTTAATCTTAGCTGTACTTGTGTTTCTTGCTTTCTGATCTTTAGGGTCTCTATTCTAGATGTG
Organism: Melopsittacus undulatus; assembly: GCF_012275295.1. NCBI lineage: Eukaryota > Metazoa > Chordata > Aves > Psittaciformes > Psittaculidae > Melopsittacus > Melopsittacus undulatus. The sequence goes on from NC_047530.1 coordinate 107,928,071, forward strand.
TAAAACCCCAAGCTTCAGTAAAATACTTTCAGTGACAAAGCTTCAGTGGATCAGCTGGTTTCTTTTTCTCATTGAGACTTTGTTCCCCTCTCACAGTTCTTCCGTTTTCCATACAATTCCCTATTTTACCAGATAACTCATACACAGAGCATTTAAGGAAGATGAACCTGCCTTACATGTGCACATCACAGTGCTGCCTTCTGACCTCACAAAGAGATATAAATCGAATGATAAGCATCCCTTGTAACCAGTAATGTTGGAGCAACTACCTTAAGTAGAATTTCAAACATATTTGGAAAATATATTGTACATGTACTGAGATACAAGCTCTGCAATACCTATGAGTTATTATAATCATAGAATCATAGTGTGGTTTGGGTTGGAAAGGACCTTAAGACCATCCAGTTCCAAACCCCTGCCATGGGCAAGGATGCCTCTCAATAAACCATGTCACCCAAGGCTCTGTACCAACCTGGCCTTGAACACTGCCAGGGATGGAGCATTCACAACCTCCCTGGGCAACCCATTCCAGTGCCTCAGCACCCTCACAGTAAAGAACTTCCTCCTTATATCTAACCTGATCTTCTGTCAGGTTTTATTACTGGAGATTAGAACTGTAACAAATGGTACATCTAAATTTACTTCATTGTAAGCATTTGCTTCATCCTTGTCCTTCCAGTATCTGTTCAAATGACATCACTTTGAGCCCAGAAAGTGTTTCTGCACTTTAGTATTAAATCGGAATGAAAAAGAAAAGAAAAAGAAATTAATAATTTTGAATTCATAATAGAGAAAAATATCTTGTTGACTGCAGAACTGCACAGCAGCACAGCAGCCAGCTCAGGCAAAGGGGTGGATTATAGTCAGATAATCTAGTGAACTTGGCCCCACTGTGAAAGGCACCTTTAGGGCCAATATTCAGTCTCCATATGGCAAGTATGTGCAGATTACTCAAACCTATAATGAGGTACCCAATACTGAGTAAGGATGTGCCATGCAATACAAAAACATCTGCTTCTTTCAGCAGCGTTTCCTTTTATGCTGCACCCCTTCAAAATAGAGACTACATCCCTGAAACAGCTTCTCCATGAATAACTCAACCAGCTCCCAAATGCTAGGATCACACCAATATCCCAGGATGGCTGAGATCTGATCTCTTACTGATGGTTAAGCCTTGTCACTGGCACAAAGTCCTCACCCTGCAGGGTAGTAATGCCCACCCTAAGCCAGGGTGTCTCTTAATCATACTTTGTTCATACAAAACTCCATCACACTCATAACCCTGCTGCTCTGCTTCTGAGAGATAATGATTTAAAGTGCTTGAAATCACATTCTCCCTGCTGTTGCGCTGCCGGGGGCAGGCAGTGAGAGAAAATGCCTGTAAATAACAGCGGCACAACAGCAGAATCCTCACTCCTTTGTACTAAAACGCACACTAATTTGCTCTGAGCATCTGCTATTATGAAACCCCTTCCTACAGTCATCCTCTTCTCATCTTAAAGGACTTCCATGAAGACTTGATGGACATTCTCTTTCCACGTAGGAGAGGAGATTCAAAGCGGGCCCTTAATATTTCAGCATCATCTGGCACCTGAACAGGGGCTTCACACACAAGATTTGAAACCAGTCTGAAGACTCAGATTTGTTGCTTAATGTGTTGGGCTGATCCTGGCTGGACACCATGCTCCCAATCAAAGCTGCTCTGTCACTCCCCTCCTCAACTGGACAGGGGAGAGGAAATACAATGACAGGCTCATGGGTTGGGATAAGGAGAGGAAGAGATCACTCACCAGTTACCATCACTGGCAAAACAGACTCAGATTGGGGGGAAATTAATTTCTTATCAATTAAATCAGAACAGGATAATAAGAAATAAACCAAACCTTAAAAACACTCCCCCCCCCCCCCCCACCTTCTTCCCAGGCTTCCCAAATTCTCTACTCCCTCCTCCCCAGCAGCACAGGGAGGCAGGGAATAGGGTTTGTCATCAGTTCATCACACATTGCCTCTGCTGCTCCTTCCTCCTTAGAGGAGAGCTCCTCACATTCCTCCCTTGCTCTAGCACAAGGTCCCTCCTACAGCAGACAGTGTCCATGGACTGCTCCAGTGTGAGTCCCTTCCATGGGATGCATCCTTCAGGAACAGACTGACCCAGCGTGGGTCCCATGTCCTGCAGCAAACCCACTGCAGCATTAATGGGCTCCTCTCTCCATAGGCCACAGGTCCTGCCAGGAGCCTGCTTCAGCACAGGCAGGAGGTCACAGCTTCCTTCATGCATCCCACTGCTCTGACATGGGGCTCTCCATGCACTGCAGGTGGATATTTGCTCCACTGTGGATCTCCATGTGCTGCAGGGCCACAACCAACCTCACCATGGTCTTCACCACAGGATGCAGGGGAACCTCTGCTCCGGCACCTGGAGCACCTCGTCCCTCCTTCTGCATTGACCTGGGTGTCTGCAGAGCTGTTTCTATCACACATTCTCACTCTTCTCTCCAGCTACAGTTGCTGTTGTGCAGCAACTTTTCCCCTTCCTTAAATACATTAGCCCAGAGATGCTACCACCGTTGCTGATGGGCTCAGCCATGGCCAGCAGTGGATCCGTCTTGGAGCCAGCTGGCACTGGCTCCATCAGACACAAGGGAAGCTTTGAGCAGCTTCTCACAGAAGCCACCCCTGTAGCCCCCCACTACCAAAACCTTGCCACATGAGCCCAATACACACAAGCACACAGAGCAGCAGCAGCACAGTTGCTTAGAGGCTTGTGTATGCAGAGGAGCTGCCGAACTCAGCCCTTAGAATATCTACTCCAGCACAAGAAAACTTCCTAATCAGTCATACACAAGTAATTCCAAACAGTTTGACTATCAACCTGTAACTGCCAATGTAAACCACCAGGGCATTGTAGCCATAGCCATTATGACCTTTGATTGGCAGGGCTCCACACACCTATTCACGCTGGTTAAATGCATACAGAATGGATGTTAGCATTTGAAAACTCCTTGCAAGTATGTGTGTGGGTTTAAGAAATGAAAGGCTATACAGAGTAAATGCAGATTTAGCATTTCCAGAAGCTAAAGGGAATTCAAGTGCTGTGAAATGGCTTTATATACATGTATTCAACACCCCTGTGTTTAAAGGCATCGTACACACGTACATTGGCACAATGAAGAGTGTTGCATTCAAAATCCTTAAAGTGAGTCAAAATCAGAGAGAATTGTTTCAAGGAGTGAACAGGTCTGAGATTAGAAATGCAGGATTCTTACAAATGCATCATGTTGTGTTTGTTTATAAAGGAAAATAATGGGTTTTTACAAACAAAACTGTTTAAGAAAGCAAAATACCTGGATGTGTTTGCAGCAGATCTGCGCTGCAGCTTCACTTTACCAGTAAACCTGGGAGAACAGCTGTTTGCACAGCTGTGGGATACCTGCTCCCATGTCGATAAGGATCACATGGACAGGCTCGGCTCACAAACGACATAGGTACCACACCAAGGCCAGGGGAATGGCACATCTGTGGCGCTGGCACAATCACAGCCTTTGGAAGCTTTAAAGATTGGGTATCCGCTGCTGCAGGAAGAAACACTCTGGTTTTCAAGAGCTTTGGTCCTTATGGAAGACAAAATAGGGTAAATATATTGGAAGAGGTACTCACTAGACTTGTGCTAGAAGGAACTGAGGCTCTTGTGACTGTGCTTGTTTCCTTACCTTGACAAGGAAAGGCTGATTCCTTTGGGTTTTGTAGCTTCTACTACACAATTAAGAAAGTTTTATCTGCAAAACTGTTGCAGCACAATCTTCTTTTAACTTTGTGACCTTGTTCATCCATGACTGTTTCAGCAATAGGAAATCATTACTCATGACAATTCTATTATAATAGTGTCACTTTACAACCTGAGAAACCCTTAGCAATGACAGGGAATGATTCGCCCAGCGTAACCTAAAGGGATAGGTGTCAAAAAGAAGTTGGGAAAACCCAAGCTACTGCTGACCATGCTAAGAGCAAACTACTGAATGTGTCTCCCAAAGGAATCTATCAGTCCTTTCCAGAACACTCCTGCTCATGTCAACACACCCAAACAAACACTCAATGACATCAGCAGAAAATGTGCTTTGAACCCATGAGAGCCAACAAAAGCACAGGTAAACTTACTCCACATAGTACACACTGAGAACATAGGTACACCTGTTACTTTCTCATTTATATCTGTTCAAGAGTAACAGGAACTGAGAGGTTAAGCCCTCCATCCACGATATCACGTAATACAAGATGATTATGAGATAGCAGGAGGCATATAAGTTAGAAGAGCCGAAACTCCCCAGATGCCATCAAAATGCAGGCGCTGAGACAGCTCCTCCTCCTGCCTCTCCTTGCTGCTCTGGCTCTCGCTGAAGACAAAGCAGGTATGGAAATCTAGTCTGGTTGTTGTTTGTTAACCTCTGAAATGTGATGAATTTTTGCACCATAGGTATTTTATAAGCGAGTGAAGGGAAATATGTTAAACATCTCTAAAACTGCATCTTATTTTAACCTACTCCTGCACAACAGTAACAGCCAAATGTGCCAGAAAGTGTCAAAAAAAGTAAATAATATAAAAAAAATATCAATATATTATTCCCTGAGGCAAATTTTTATCTTAAGAATTTGCTATTAAGAGATTTTACTCTGGAATTGAAAACTGCATTTATATATTATAATTATATTGGAGTAACATGAATAAAGTGACTGAATTGGAAAACAGTTGCTTCTTAAGATTTGTTCATTTTGCCTTTCCTCACTCAGAATCAATAAAGAGTTGTTTGTTGCTCTATTTGGGATCACCATTCTGTGCTCTGATCAGTGATTTCACTGATTTATAGTGGGTATCTACTGTGGGCTAACAAAGTGTTGCTGCAGAGCTGCTCTGCTGGTGCCTGGCTACAGAACAGTGCAGAGGGAGGATAGCGCTGACCTTGCAATTCTCTTACAATTGGAGGTTTCATGTGTGAAAAGAAATGCCTCTCCTAATCCTTTCTTTTCCGCTGGAGTTCAGCAGAAAGCCTGACCTTTTCATCTGGGACTATATTTAATCAACTATATAATGCTGGTTTGGACCATTATTTTTAGCTTATTATTAAAGTATAAAGATGCTCAAACTGGATTATAAACTTTCTCTAAACTTTCTTATACAATTGCCATTACTGTAACTACTTCATAACTTATTAACATTGTGATGCCAGTGATGTCAACCATGGTTGGTTTGTGGTTTTTTCCATACAAGAACTGGGTTGAAGCTCATATAGCCCTGCATCCTAAACCCAGAAACAGCCAAGAGAGGATGCTGAGGCAAGAACATGGACACAAGCCTGAAAGGACAGCCCCAGAATACTCTCCCAGTCACCAGCAAATGTAGCTCAGGACTTCTGAAACACAGGAAATGCGATTTTTGTATTTGATATTTTTCAAAGGCTTTTTCTTTCATTGATTTGACCTGGTTTATGTTTTATTTTTGCCACCTACATCTCCCTGCAGCAAAGACCCACTTCCTTTTCTTTATTTCAAAATCACAACTTACAGGTTTTATTCCAAACCCTTAGTTACTGTATTGGAAGATAACACCCCATATTAACCCTCTCCATGAATGTATAGATGTCTAACACCTTCTTTTCCCCCTAGTCCTCCCCTTCCCAACCTGCTTCAGTCATAGAATCACAGATTCCTAGAATGGTTTGTGTTGGAAGGGACCTTACAGCTCATCAAGTTCCAACCCCTGCCATGGGCAGGGACACCTTCCACTAGACCAGTTTGCTCCAAGCCCCTGTGTTCAACCTGGCCTTGAACACTGCCAGGGATGTGATTTTACTTATTCCAGTCCATTCATTTGTTCCTTGTCTGGAACCTGTTCTAAACTTCTGATCATCTTCATTGCCTGGGTGTAGATTCCAAAATGCTTTTAAGCCAAGTGCTGAACCTCAGAACTAGATTTAATGATCTTTAGGAACTCAGTGGAGGGGGAAGATCAGAGGCTTGAAATGCTTGTGGTGACAAGAGCTTGCTGAAGAGAGTTGCTGAGGTATCCTTTATCACTTGGCATTTCTAGTTTGGCCATTGGCTTCATCTGTGAGATGCGTTCCCCTAATTGCCTTTATCTCTGCTACTAGAAAAATGAGGATAAGAATATTTCTACTGCTCTTTTATTACTGATTCTTCAGCTTTCATAAACTGAAGTTAGAAACAACTTACAACATTTTGCATGTCTGTTCCACGATGGGTTGTCCCAGTCTTTGTATAGTGGAGGATGAAATATTATTGCAAGAGAAAACTTGAGAGAGATCCTTGCAAGCTGGTTTTGTTGTTGCTGTTCAATAGGTGTACCTCGCTGCGGTGCTTCATTTCATGACCTCACCAAAGCATTTAAGATTGACCTAAATGCAAATGCAAACTGTGCCTGGCAAATTCAGAGGAATGAAAATCAAACAATTAGGCTGATTTTCTCCAATTTTGAGTAAGTATTTCTGTACTGTATTTGTGGTTGGTATCGCCCTGACCCAGGTGTAGGACCTTGCACATGGCCTGCTGAACTTCATGAGGTCAGCACTGGCCACCTCTCAAGCCTGTCCAGGTCCCTCTGGATCCCATCCCTTCCCTCCAGTGTCAACCACACCATACAGCTTGGTGTCATCAGCAAACTGGCTGAGTGTGCACTCAATCCCACTGTCCATGTCACCAACAGTGTTGAACAGGATCAGTCCAAATACTCATCCCTGAGGAACACCAATCACCCGTGTATTGATCTTTGAGCCTCTATTATCTATCAGAAAGCTCAGGTAGTTTCAACTGTGCTTTTTCTATAGATTTGCTCCTTCTTCAAGCTGTGAAACAGAAAGCATTAAGGTATATGATGGTACCTCAACTGATTCACCTCTTCTTGGACAAGTATGTAACAACACTGATGCAGTCCCGGTATTTCAATCATCTTCAGACAGTTTAACTTTCGTCATAACAACAGACTCTGTGGATTTTGCAAGAAACTTCTTTGTCCATTACTATTTTTCAGCAATTACAAGTAAGTCATTAACAAACAGTTGATTTGCACCAGTAAAACAAACTTTAAGACTATTAACAGAATCTTTAACTAGTGTCACTTTTGGTTCTTCAGGCCTTAGAGAATGGTGTGGGAGAAAATCAGTGAGAGGAAAGAGGCAGCAAGATAACCATGTACTTGCAGAGCCTACAAAGTTAGACTTTACTAAGAAAACATGATTGCAAAGGAGGCATTATGGGACTCCATTTTTACTTATAGGTTTCTACTAAATTTATTCAGTTTGTGACCATTATAGCATTTGCCAGAAAGAGAATACGACCATCTAGTCAGAACTCCTGCCAAGAACAGGTCACCTAAGTCAGTAAGGGTTCACACTAAACAAGGTCCCTACTTTTATCCTTCCTGAAAAGGTAAGAATCAGTCTTAGCTTGTGACTAGTTCCTTCGCTTCTGCTCATCTGAGTGGCATGGTATTAAGCTCCTAAAAGCAATTTGACATTGTAGTTACCACATCCTAGTTTATGCTGCTCCAGTGTTCAACGTTGCTGTTGAAAAATCGTGCCCTATTTTAGACCACATTTGTCTTTCTGAGGTTTCCACTGATTTGATTTTATTTTGCCTTTATCAAGTAAAATCTCTCTCAAACGTGGAAGATTTTGCTCTTCTACAGAGACCATGACCAAGGCCTCAGAGATTTCCCTACAATAAAGTCTCCCAAGGTTTCTTTTGGTTGGTGGAGCACCTTCATTACCAGTTCTTCCAAGATGGCATCTAATTTACCCAAAATGTAGATAAAACTGAATTGCTCATGGTATCCAAGCTAACCCACCTACAGCCAGCTCAGATGTTATTACACTGTGCCTCATGGATATACCATACAGACAAGAGGCTTCGTTCACCTGACCTGAAATGCTATAGAGAAGTTCAACCTCTAATCATTTCCCAAGGAACAGAATCCTATAGAAGCAGTCCTGCTACAAAACTTTAGATCTTTATGGCTCATTATATATCTTACTATGTTACCAACATATCTACTCTTCTTCCCAGAAACTGAAGATTGTGGAGGACTATTAACTGGTCCCAATGGGACACTGACCAGCCCCAACTACCCAGGACCTTACCCTGAATTTACATACTGCGTCTGGCACATACAAGCACCAGAACACTCAAAGATACACTTGGAGTTCCAGGATTTCTTGTGAGTAAATGCCATATTAATAACCTATTAGACTTTTTTCTTACACGATTAGATGATTACTTCTGCACAGTGTTCTCCCCACTCCTGGCCAGGGTCCCTCTGCTTCACACACTAAAGCATTTCTTTGCCTTTGAGGGTTTTCCATGTTTTATTTGGTCTTAATGATATCTGTTTATGCATTCTTTTATTCTTCATTCTTCTATTTCAGTTGACTGCAATTCATCAGATGCTTCATCTGCTCTGGATTCTCTTTCCACTGTGAGCAGTTTACTCTATGCTCAGATTTCCCTGTAATTATCTTTCCTCTACCTGCAGCCTGGAACTAGACCTGAAGTGCCGATTTGACTTCGTAGCAGTCTATGATGGCCTCACCACTAACACTGGCTTAATAGGAAAAGTATGTGGTCGTTCTCAGCCCAAATTTGAATCTTCTTCAAATGCTATGACAGTTGTGCTGTCTGCAGACTATGCCAACTCCTACAGAGGTTTTTCTGCTCATTATACCAGTTCTCCCCTTCCAAGCAGACCTGTGGAGCCCAGCAGTAAGTACAATTGCTTCATGAATAGGATGACTGTTCTTGTTCTCATATACATCATAGAATCCTAGAACAGTTTGGGTTGGAAGGAATCTCAAAGCTCATCTAGTTCCAATGCCTGCCATGGGCAGGGACCCTTTCCACTGGAGCAGCTGCTCCAAGCCCCTGTGTCCAACCTGACCTTCAACACTGCCAGGGATGGGGCAGCCACAGCTTCTCTGGGCACCCTGTGCCAGCGCCTCAGCACCCTCACAGGGAACAGCTTCTGCCTTAGAGCTCAGCTCAGTCTCCCCTGTTCTGGCAGGTTCAAGCCATTCCCCTTGGCCTGTCCCTACAGGCCCTTGTCCCTGGTTTCCTGTTGTTCCCTCTAGTTACTGGAAGACTGATTCTTCTCTTGCAAGTATCAAAAGGAACTGATGGCTGATACTAAGGATTTAAACCTTTTTACTGGTAGTCATTAACTCTTTTTACATTCAAAGATCCCACATTAATCTCATACACAAAGCAAAAGTTATTATGTGACCCACCTGCAAAAAGAAAGCCTGTTATTTCACTTTTGAGGCCTCTTTCTGGCCAGCACCAATCAAAATCTGCTTTCCCCCCTCTTTTAGACAAAGCAGGATTGTTACTATCCTAGAAACATGAGGATAAACCTTTTCTGACTGGTTAGTTTCAATGGTTTGGGTTTTTTTTCCCCATGAGATACTCAGAAAATGGTCCACACTGGTTAGTCAAAGAGGGTTTGGGTGTGTTGCAACTTCCCTTCCCCAGAGCTGGACTACTCTCCTTATTGGCCCCTTACATTTGCATGCCCATCTTCTCATCAACTGAGGTGGAAAAGGAGTCTAAATCCTCAATGCCTTCCATAAATCAATTCCCTCACCCACAATCCTGCACTAGCACTATGATTCCTTTTTTCTTTTATAAAGGCTGCAATTCATTTTCTGTTACTGGTTTTTAAACTAAATTTTCAGCTGAGTTTTCTTTATTAAGCATTTTTGAAGTCGAGCATGAAATTTTGTTCCAAATTCTGCATGACCTCAAATGTGCGTGAGCAGTTTCAGGCTGACAAGTCAAGAACCATGCAACAGTTTCCAGGATCTAGACCAACTGGAAATGACTGCAAGTTTGTGTGACCTGGTTTGTTTTCTTATTCCCCCTTCAATGGCAGCAATGCTCACATGCTCTTCGGAGAGCATGAATATTGTTCTGAGCAAGTCTTACCTGGCCTCCCTTGGATATAATGAAACCCATGTACGGGTGAATGATCCATCTTGCAGACCAGTAGTCATCACAGATTCGGTGATCTTCTCCTTCCCATTAACCAGCTGTGGAACAACTAAAAAGGTAAAGCGGGAGATAAGCTATGTGACTAAGCTAAGAATGTCTTACGAATGGTAAGAGATTGCAAAGGCAGTTTCTGAATAGCATATGAATAAGATGATTTACTTTTACTTAGCTCATCCCATTGTATGCTTCCAGTCTTGAAGCAGAAACAGTTGCCCGACAACAAGTGAGCCTTTCAAAGGACATCCAGGAAAATCCACACAAGTTAACCACAAATGTTAAATTCCCTCTCGAACCCAGGTTATCAAAAGTAGCACAATGTTAGATATGGAATTTAAACATTCTGTGCAAGTGATAGGGCTGGCACTAACCCTGGAGTCACAAGGGAAGGGGGAAAAATTCAACATGTGAAGATTCCCAGGCACAGCTTTGGTACTTCCCACACTCCACACAGCATTCCTTGACCTTTTTGCCTCATGAGTTGCTTCAGTGTTTTGGAAAAACAAGAGGGTTGATAATGGTTTTTCAGTTACGGGTTGTTTTACCTTTCAAAGGTATCTTGAGCCTCTGACAAGCATAGCTGGGGGCTTTGTAACTTACAATTGCTTTCAACTGCACTGCTCATATAATCCCAATCAAGCACTTCCTATGATTCCTTTTACAGGATGACGGTCACAGCATCACTTACACCAACATCGTATCTCTCTCTGCAACTGGCAACATCATCACCCGTCAGAAGAGCATACAGATCGTTGTACAGTGCATAATGGAAAACAATTCAACCTTGGAAGTTGTTTACATAACGGAAGATAACATAATCCAAAACACAACTGCTGTGGGAAGATACAATGTTAGCATGTCATTCTATGATTCAGGTTCATTCTCCGAGCCAATACGTCAGTCCCCGTATTATGTAGACTTGAACCAAACTCTTTTTGCTCAAGTCAGTCTTCACTCCACTGACCCAAACCTTCTGGTGTTTATTGATACCTGTGTAGCATCACCAGAGGCTGATTTTGGATCACTAACATATGACTTAATCAGAAGTGGGTAAGTAATTAAAGTGGCCGAGTAACAGATTTTATTACTGCCTCCTAATATGTGAGGAACTAGAATCTAAATGTCCACTGTGGTTCCATTATCTCTTACACTGAACTTTCACCATACTCTGGTTGGAAGCTAAGTTGCATGGAAACTTAAAGGCTTTACACCAACAGAGCTAGGAAACACAACCACCACATTGCAGCATATCACTGTATACCCCCATGTAAAAACAATACCTTAGTTAAATGCCGTACTTAAGAGTTAACAGTACTTAGAATGATGAGTCTTTGGAGTGCTTTAACAGATGTGCAAATTCTGTTGCAGCTGCAATAAAGATGACACTGTGGTAACCTACCCACCAGTGGAACACTATGCGAGATTCAAATTTAACGCGTTCAAGTTCCTGCAGAGCTTTGCATCTGTTTATCTCCAGTGTGACATCCTGATTTGTGACTCCAACAACAACAACACCCGCTGCACCCAAGGCTGCATCTCCAGACAGAAAAGAGACATTTCTTCATACCTGTGGAAAACCAACGCTGTAGTAGGTCCCATTCGTGTGAAGAGAGACCTCAGGTCTGCCGATCACTCAGGTAAGAGGAATGTGTAAATGAAGAATCTCATGTATTCTTTGCTGTAAACCCACTACCTTTGTAATGAAATAAGGGAGTTACTCCAGTTCAAAACTAACAAAGCATCAGAGCAACTGGTTCAAAGTTTGTTTTTTGAGATCACAGAATTACTTTTCACATGGACTGGTGGCCTTTGGATCAAGGTGTGATCTTTAGAGCAGCAAAAGCAGCAGCCGCTCCTAGTTAGAGGAGTGGTGTGTGTAGGATCTGCATTCAAAAAGAGTTATAAATGGCAAGAGATTTCAGATTATCAAACATGGTATTAGTTGATGAAGTAGACACAGTGACCAGAGCCCCTTGCTCAAGCCAGACCACTTAAAAAGCACATTGTGAATGAGCCTTTTAGAATCTATGTGTCTTCTAACAATGACTTTTGGTACTGCAGAAAAGCTACACCAGATGCTAAACTTCTTCCACCATAGTTCAAATCCTCACACTATATGTATTGCCTAGTAGAACAAAGCTATGACAAGGACAGCCACTGGGGCAGAAATCAAAAGCACCAGGCTTTTAATTAGAACTACAAAGCTGTTTATAAGACACTTAAGCTTTACTGCCCCAATCTGACAAACTTCAGCACAGTTTGCTGTAGTCAATATGGAAAAGCTATTTTAAACAGCCTGTGTTGTTACTCCACTATGCTCACGGTTCTCACTTTTACTGAGCCCAAAGCTTCACCTAAGAAAAGCACGTTGTGCCACATGCTTTAAGGTGTCACAGCTAAGAAATACGTAATCATGCTCCTAATAAAAATAGAAGTATTTTCTTCCTTTTAAATAATTCTCTCAACTCTAACAGCATTTTAAACGTGTTCCCATTAATGTCAATAGTGAAAGATTTTTGCATCCATATGCTAGAAACTGGACACATGTACAATGTGAAAAGGATTCAAATACAAATAGTCCACACTCAAAAGCAGAGATCAATTCTCACCGTCTCTCATGGTTTACAGAAAACCAGCAACTTTTACTGAGGACCAGTTGTAAACCATGAGCAGGCAGAGGGTGAGAACTATGAGTTTCTTTTTTGCCCAGCTCTGCTTAAGTAGAATGTCTCCATCTGTCCGGTTCTAAAGCTAATGACTCTGCTTGACAGAAAAATGCTGCAGCATTAACAAAGAATCTGTCACACTGTGATGCTCTTCTGCGCTATAGTTTTATTACAGAATTTACAACTCTTCAGTACTACAGAGTCAGAATTTGTAATTTCTGTGGGTCAACTCCTCAGAACCAAAATAAGTGAGAAAAGAGCTTATTTAATTTCCACTGCAATAACATGGTATTCAAGACTGTAACCATCCCACTTCCTTTTTTCTCCACACAGAATCCCTCACTAAAGCAGATGCTGAAGAATCCCCAAACCTCCAATACAGCATCTACACGCTTTCAGTGGTGGTTTTGATTTCAAATATCATCATTGCAGTAGTGGTGATACTGAAATACCACAAACACCAAGCAGGACACGGCTACCAAAAACTCCAGAGCTCCTATTAACTCTTTCAGGATATGTTGGAATCGTGTCAACTTCCGTTCAGATTTGTCACCCAGAGAGAGGAGAGGGAATAATCCCAAACCAACCTAAAATCAATAAACCAACAGCTCTGGAATGATGCTTGGAAACACATCTCAACTATTTTTTGTAATTAAAAAAACTGTCAACTGAGTATTCTTCCCTTAAATCACGGAGCTGAAGAATGTTAAGTATCTACTTGAGGGTGTTTAGAAAGCATCTGAAAACATAACAGGTATAAAGGGAATGTAAAGTACAAGATAATTCAGGTCTTTTTCTTAGAACAGCAAATCTCTGCCTTTTCAAATCACTATGAAACTGCTGTTGGCACAAGTTAAGCTAAGGGAGAACTGTAGGTTACCTGTTCAAAACAAATTATCCTCTCTGCACACTCTACTCCTGGCAAGAGTAGATGTGATAGTCTTTAAAAGAATCAGTCTTCCCGGAGAAGAAAATACAAGGTAGACCAGATAAGGATAGTGGACTCTGCGTGCCTATGCTGCCTGTGAAGCCAACATTTATTTTCCCATCAATAGCTTTTGCTCAATGCATTTCAAGACAGCAAATAAAATCAATGTCTCTGCACTCAACTCCCAGTAAGCCCCTGTTCAGTCCAAGTCAGATGATACATCCCAGAATTAAAAAGCAATAAACAGACTGAAGTATGAAGCTTGACATGCCAAAAAACAACTCTGAGTCACATTACCACCACTCCAAATGACAGCACTGATCCCAGCAGGTTAAAGTAAATACAATGCAACAAGGCTGCTTTGTCAGCCTAAGGTCGGTGAGACGCAACTGATCCTACCCACTCCAACACACCCTAGGTGGCAATGAAGTCCCCTTGAGAGCAACCATAAATGAAGTAATTATGTTTCTTTGGATAATGAAACATTGATAACTACAAGTCTGCTGAGTGTACAATCATTCCAGTTATTCCTGCATGGCTCAATTAATGTAGGAGTTAAAAGTTTAACATCAATCTGGGTTTACGCATCACTTGAGAAACAAGACTGTTAATTTAGGTGCCTGTACAGCCAGTGAGGCTTTCAAAGAACCCAGGCTGGGGTTCAGCATAGCCCACCTTCTACACCCAACTCCTTCAACAGTTCAAGTTAAGCCATGCCAGTACTACCCTTCCTATAACAGATGGAATAAAAAAGATCTTTAAAAGAAATGCCACTAAAATAAATCAAAAGCACAAAGAAACCACATCCTGTTCTAACCCTTAAATATTACACATCAAACACCAAGACAACAAAACAGTGCAGGGATGACATGTAGGTAGAAAGAAGAGCTGTAATTCAGTTTATTTTGATTACTTCTCCATTGTTCACACTGAAACTAGGAAACCGTGTGTTTCATACAGCTTTTAGTAATGCTCTTTTAATAAATAAGTCACAAAGGGCATACAAAATTCTCATGTTTAGGAAAAAAACCAGGCATTCTTGAGATCTCTCATAAAACTAACAACTGTGTGCAACAGTGGATAGAATTACAGTAACAAAATGCAAGTCAACAACACTGAAGATCCATACAGTTCTAACTCCATAAATACTGAGCTTTGTCAAGTGTAACTGCCCTCAAAGTCCTGCTCTTGAAGTCCTCTATCTACACACATCTATCTCTCTCCATTATAGAACCCTCCATTAGAATCATAGTGTGCTTGTGAAATTTTGTTTGGCTGCGAGTTCTGAACCAGGTCCATTAAGAGAACCATTTTATTATCTATATGTGCCTGCAGAGCCTGGATTTGGCGATCAATATAGTCCATTAGTTTTTTCTCCATCAGATCCATATTTTTGGAGATCATCTTTTCCAAATAGGAGCAAATAGGCTGTTGTTCCACTCTGAGGAAAGAGCAAATAGAAAAGTCAGTATAACCTCTTTCTTAATGACAAGGGGCATGACAGACACCTTGGCAGATGAACTTCTACATGCAAAATATCGGTTACTAGACAATGAACTGTAGAAGGTATTAGGGGTTTAGCACACATGAAAACCTTCCTTGCAGCTCCCGCATTTTACATCTCAGAATTCGTTCACAAACACACAGGGTACACAGTCTTCTTCCTTAAACCTCACTTTGTGTTTCAAAGGCTCCGTGATGTATCAGACAGTTCAGTTATCTGTAACAAACCACTCAACAGCATGCACAGAGCTCCCATGCTGTCAGTGTGGCAGACTGCTCTTCTCACCTGAACTGTTTCAAGAGTTACACAAACTGAGCAATTCTCAACTCCTGAATCTGCATTCTTTAGAGCAACGCAGGAGCTGGAGATGGTCAGTATCTATGAGAACACTGACTCCTACATCTCACCCTTTGCACTGTTGTTCCTCTGGTATCAAACTGGGTGCACTACTGCTACTACTAAGGTGTCTGCACAGTAAATGCCAACAAATGAAGAGGGACAGGAAAGACCAGGGGATGATACACTAAATACAGCAGAAAGATTATGGCATAGGGTGTGGGAAAAATCTGACGTAAGAAAGTAGGAGGCAGAAGTAGTCAAATGCAAGTGTAGCAACAGACAAGAAACATAAGCCAAATGTATATGGAACTGCAGAAAGGCCAAACTTTTTAAAAATCATAAAAGTTGAAATGGAGGCAAAAGACAATTCTGTAACAACAAACGATGCTGTGATTTCTTCTGAGAAAGCCTCCTATATGCAAGCAGCTTATTTGAAAGATTAACTGTAAAGATGCTCATTGCCACGCTGCCTCTAAACCCACATCTGAAGATGAGCCTTTCATTACATATTTTACTTCTTAAACTTGCCAATACAAACTACTACTGTAAGAAGTGTACCAAACTGTACTTACCCCACACACTGAATGCCCTCCTCCTTAGCCACTGCATGTTTACTAGAGTGCCTGTTGCCATCCTTCAGCCGAAGGTGATTTACCTGAGTGCACAAGTTCTGAAGGAAAGGAAGCAGCACCTGTGGAGTAGCTACATTTGGGGTTCCACTCTCTTGTTGGTTCATAGGCAAAGATCCCACCACTTTAAAATCATCTCCGAGATCAACTGTACTTTGCTGGGTAGAAAGTATTTCCGAATCAGAAGTATTCTCTCTTTCAGGCACCTGCGTGCTTAGATCATGGCTTATTTTTAAGTCTTCATGTTCTGTGTCACTTGTTAAATGATTTTTAACAGGCAAAGTTTCACTGGCTGATGGATCCAGTGATGGCTGAAGAGCTGCACTGTGCAATCCATCTACTGCACGGTCACCCCCACAGTCTGCATTTTTCCCCAAGATAATCCAATTCAGTTTGTCTCCAAAAGGTGAACTGTTCTGATGGGAAGAGAAACAACAGGATTAATACTGAAGTATTCAAATATACTGGAAATTAGACAACAAGAACAAGATCCTTTATTAATTCAGCATTCTACTACTGTGATAGAAAGATATAAAAAGTCATTCTAAATCATATTCTTAGGGAAAAGCGCAGGGAAAGATTTTCCCTGGACGTATTATGTGTTAATTCTCTCATCACTCACCCAGTCACAAAACAATTTTACTGACTTAGTTTTTACCATACTGTGTCCCCAAGAGTGACCATTACTAACATCAAATGGATTCAGGATACAGTTGGAATAGCTTCCTCTGCAGGATTAGGATCAACATCAAATGCTTTGTAAGAGCACGTTCCCTCTAGCTGAATGTGACATACTTTTAATAACCACAAATAAGACAAACCAGCCCATCTACCTATACCCCAAACACTACAGGGAACATGCCACTGACAAGCAGCGAGAATGGAACCAAGCAAAAGGGAAATTGGCTGGCAAAGAAGGTTAAAATTAACCAGAGTCCTTCACTCTAGACTTGGTGTATAGACAGCAAATCCCTGAGTACACAACCTGCATTCATTGCACTCATCTAAGGGCGGCAATAGCTAAACCAGGATTAAAATCACCCCTCTGGAGCCCCCAACACAGCAGGGACAAGAAGCTGTTCGAGTAAGACCCAAAGAGGGCCATGGAGATGCTGCAAGGACTGGAGCAGCTCTGCTCTGGAGCCAGGCTGAGAGAGCTGGGCTGGGGCAGCCTGGACAAGAGAAGGCTCCTGAAGGGGAGACCTGAGAGCAGCTCCAGTGCCTAAAGGGGCTGCAGGAAACCTGGAGAGGGGCTTGGGACAAGGGCCTGTAGGGACAGGCCAAGGGGAATGGCTTGAACCTGCCAGAACAGGGGAGACTGAGCTGAGCTCTGAGGCAGAAGCTGTTCCCTGTGAGGGTGCTGAAGCGCTGGCACAGGGTGCCCAGAGAAGCTGTGGCTGCCCCATCCCTGGCAGTGCTCAAGGCCAGGTTGGACACAGGGGCTTGGAGCAGCTGCTCCAGTGGAAGGGGTCCCTGCCTGTGGCAGAGGTTGGAGCTGGAGGAGCTTTAAGGTCCCTTCCAACACAAACCAGTCTGGGATTCTCTGGAAATAGCAGAAAGTGTGGGTTATAGAAACTAATAAAACCTTTACACCAGATCAGTTTAGAACATGCTTAATTGTTACAGAAGGCAACGTCACACATTAGTAGCATTTGTGGAAAGCATTGTCTCTTACCTTTTGCTGACATCGGACCATGTCCATGAGCTGCTGAGCACCTGGAGACAACTTAGATCCCATTGACTCCATTATAGTTTGCACTCTGTCTAGATCTATGCTCGAGCCTGGTGAAGGAAAATCAGTTGGTAGTTTTGCAGACACCGTTTTCACTTGTACAATTATTTTACTGATGAGTACTCTTTGTTTCTCACCAATGGAGAGCAGCTGGTGCAAGAAGGGAAAGAGATATTTTGGTTAGGAAACAAACAGCTTAGTGTTTTCCTTGTGTGTATGGGACAATACGTTCTTTGAGTCTTTGGAAAAACAGCACTAGACTCTTTTCAAGGGAAATTATGCCCATTTCTCCTTTGTATTAACTCTTTGGAAAAGTCTGAATGGAAGAGAGGTGCCTGCATTCTAAGCATTTAAGATCAGTGGCCATACAAATTTTCATCATCTTAACCACATCACAGTTAACAGTTTTAATTACAAAGCAACTGCTGATCTGCAGTTTATCTGGTTTATGAAGCTGTTTTCCTCTGTAAGACTGTATTATCTCTCCCACAGTCTTCATAATGAGAAAACTGTGATACAAATTGAAAAGAATTCCGCTACAAGGGCAAAATACCATTTTAACAGATATTTAAGTGATTTGCTGAAGTGATTAAGTGTAGAAACCCCATAAGTTCACTAAGAGTAATGCAATTCAGTCAAGTGATTAAAAGGACAAAAATAGAACAGTTCTGTTCAACTCCCTACCTTAATTCTACAGGAAGTTGCAGGGCATTCAAACTTCAGGTATTTTTTGTATAAAGTAACCTCTTCAGTTTCACTAGAAAATAAAAGAGTTGTGACATCACTTTATAAACTTTTCTTAGTAGAAATACTCTATATCAGGAAATATTTAGATACGAAACAAGTGACTGGAATGACAGTGATTCTCATGGGGTTTAGAAGTTTTAATACTCATATGTAGCTTGTACTGAATCTCACTGGATACCTATGTAAAAAGGGATTTGGACGTGTGGAGGATGCGGATGGGTACACACATTATCTGCTAGAGCACATTATTTACACATCTCTGCTGATGTTTTTCGTCTGTTTTTATTTAGCTCATTGAACAGCTGATGTGCAATGTAATGACTTAAAAACAACAGAGAATTCCCCCCCCCAAAGCACAGAACAAATTCTTGAAGGGAGAAATAAACCTTCTTTATTGTCTCTTTTATTACTAAAAGTGTGAGATGCCTACACATCAAAGAGACTTTAGTACAGATCAGCTAAAAGAGATCTGCTGCAGAGGAGCGGATCTGGTGCCCGGAAAGATTAAAGGACACATAAGTTACCCCTGTTCTAACCCCTTCTGTCACCTTACACAACAGTATTTCAGTGTAGCACAACTTACTGAATTATACGTTTCACTAAATACAAGAGAATAAAGAGATAACTGGCACAACCGTACCCTTGTATCTTTATCAAGGAGGCAGCACTTTTGCAAGCCACCGGTGACTGAGGTTGTAACAGGCAATGTGCCCATTAAGAGTTTTGCAGAGCCCACACTGAGTGGCTGCTGTGGTGCAGGCACCGAGCATCTTACAGATACACACAGACCGGTGCTGTCAGTACGAGAAGGGCCAAACGGTGTTGGGGACGCAACGCAAACACCCCTAAACCGACACCCGCAGCCTCGGACTCATGCTCCCCTCGGTGCCCACTCACCCCGGGGGCCGGGCAGCGCCCATGCTCTCGCCCCGGCCTGTCCCGCAGTACTCCTCTCCCACGTACACCTCCATGTTCCGGGCCTCGCTCACGACACCGACGGACACCATCTCCGCGGCTCCAGCCGGCCGGCACTCCAGCTGCAGCACGCAGGGAGCCGCACTCCCACCGCCCGTCCGCCGCTCCACCACCACGGCCTGGGTGCTGCGGGGGGAAGCACCACGGCCCCGTTGTCCGCCAGGCCCGTTCCTACCCCGCCGCCCGCACTCCCCCCAGGCCCAGCCCGGCACCCCCTCACGCCGCCCGCCTGAGGGGAGCCCGGGGGCTCCACCGCCCTCACCCGGCCTCGCCGCCGCCCGCGTCCCGCCTGAGGCACAGCGCCCGGGCCAGGCCGTCCGGCGGCACGCAGAGCCAGGAGCACCCGGCCAGCACACGGCAGGGCTGCCGGGGGCTGCCGCACGGCTCGGCAGCCGGCTCCGCCACCACCACAGAGCCGGCCGCCATCGCAGGACCGCGGGGAGCCGAGCGGGGACTGAAGCGGAGCCACGACCGTCACAAGCCACGCCGGGCGGACAGCGCCTGCGTGTGGTGGAGGGCAGGGCTCTGAGCATGCGCGGTGCGAGCGGTGCCAAGATGAGTGGGGGGAACTCCTGGGACACGGGGATGAGGTGGGAATGGGTGTCACGTGATGAGGGAATGGTTGTGATGGCTTCGGATGGAAGGGAGTTTAAAGCTCATGCAGCTCCAACCCCTGCCACGGGCAGGGACCCCTTCCACTGGAGCAGCTGCTCCAAGCCCCTGTGTCCAACCTGGCCTTGAGCACTGCCAGGGATGGGGCAGCCACAGCTTCTCTGGGCACCCTGTGCCAGCGCCTCAGCACCCTCACAGGGAACAGCTTCTGCCTAAGAGCTCAGCTCAGTCTCCCCTGTTCTGGCAGGTTCAAGCCATTCCCCTTGTCCTGTCCCTACAGGCCCTTGTCCCAGGCCCATCTCCAGCTTTCCTGCAGCCCCTTTAGGCACTGGAGCTGCTCTCAGGTCTCTCCTTCAGGAGCCTTCTCTTGTCCAGGCTGCCCCAGCCCAGCTCTCTCAGCCTGGCTCCAGAGCAGAGCTGCTCCAGTCCTCACAGCACCTCCATGGCTCTCTTTGGGTCTTACTCAAACAGCTTCTTGTCCCTCCTGTGTTGGGAGCTCTATAGGGGTGATTTTAATCCTGGTTTAGCTATTGCCGCCCGTAGATGAGTGCAGTGAATACAGGTTGTGTACTCAGGGATTTGCTGTCTATACACCAAGTCTAGAGTGAAGGACTCTGGTTAATTTTAACCTTCTTTGCCAGCCAACTCCCCTTTTGCTTGGTTCCATTCTCGCTGCTTGTCAGTGGCATGTTCCCTGTACTATTTGGGGTATAGGTAGATGGGCTGGTTTGTCTTATTTGTGGTTATTAAAAGTATGTCACATTCAGCTAAAGGGTACGTGCTCTTACAAAGCATTTGATGTTGATCCTAATCCTGCAGAGGAAGCTATTCCAACAGTATCCTGAATCCATTTGATGTTAGGAATGGTCACTCTTGGGGACACAGTGTGGTGAAAACTAAGTCAGTAAAACTGTTTTGTGACTGGGAGAGTGATGAGAGAATTAACACATAATACGTCCAGGGAAAATCTTTCCCTGCGCTTTTCCCTGAGAATATAATTTAGAACGACTTTTTATATCTTTCTATCACAGTAGTAGAATGCTGAATTAATAAAGGATCTTGTTCTTGTTGTCTAATTTCCAGTATATTTGAATACTTCAATATTAATCCTGTTGTTTCTCTTCCATCAGAACAGTTCACCTTTTGGAGACAAACTGAATTGGATTATCTTGGGGAAAAATGCAGACTGTGGGGGTGACCGTGCAGTAGATGGATTGCACAGTGCAGCTCTTCAGCCATCACTGGATCCATCAGCCAGTGAAACTTTGCCTGTTAAAAATCATTTAACAAGTGACACAGAACATGAAGACTTAAAAATAAGCCATGATCTAAGCACGCAGGTGCCTGAAAGAGAGAATAGTTCTGATTCGGAAATACTTTCTACCCAGCAAAGTACAGTTGATCTCGGAGATGATTTTAAAGTGGTGGGATCTTTGCCTATGAACCAACAAGAGAGTGGAACCCCAAATGTAGCTACTCCACAGGTGCTGCTTCCTTTCCTTCAGAACTTGTGCACTCAGGTAAATCACCTTCGGCTGAAGGATGGCAACAGGCGCTCTGATAAACATGCAGTGGCTAAGGAGGAGGGCATTCAGTGTGTGGGGTAAGTACAGTTTGGTACACTTCTTACAGTAGTAGTTTGTATTGGCAAGTTTAAGAAGTAACATATGTAATGAAAGGCTTATTCTCACAGCAATAGTCAAGCTTCAGATGTGGATTTAGAGTCAGTGTGGCAATGAGCATCTTTACAGTTGATCTTTCAAATAAGCTGCTTGCATATAGGAGCCTTTCTCAGAAGAAATCTCAGCATCATTTGTTGTTACAATGTTGTCTTTTGCCTCCATTTCAACTTTTATGATTTTTAAAAAGTGTAGCCTTTCTGCAATTCCATATACATTTGGCTTATGTTTCTTGTCTGTTGCTACACTTGCATTTGACTACTTCTGCCTCCTACTTTCTTACGTCAGATTTTTCCCACACCCTATGCCATGAATCTTTCTGATGTATTTAGTGTATCATCCCCTGGTCTTTCCTGTCCCTCTTCATTTGTTGGTATTTACTGTGCAGACACCTTAGTAGTAGCAGTAGTGCACCCAGTTTGATACCAGTGGAACAACAGTGGAAATGGTGAGATGTAGGAGTCAGTGTTCTCATAGATACTGACCATCTCCAGCTCCTGCATTGTTCTTAAAGAATGCAGATGCAGGAATCGAGAATTGCTCAGTTTGTGTAACTCTTGCAACACTTGAGGTGAGAAGAGCAGTCTGCCACATGGACAGCATGGGAGCTCTGTGCATGCTGTTGAGTGGTTTGTTATGGATAACTGAGCTGTCTGATACATCACGGAGCCTTTGAAACACAAAGTGAGGTTTAAGGAAGAAGACTGTGTACCCTGTGTGTTTGTGAATGAATTCTGAGATG
The DNA here is from genome assembly GCF_012275295.1 of Melopsittacus undulatus. Classification (NCBI taxonomy): domain Eukaryota; kingdom Metazoa; phylum Chordata; class Aves; order Psittaciformes; family Psittaculidae; genus Melopsittacus; species Melopsittacus undulatus. Next base: position 107,950,671 of record NC_047530.1, read on the forward strand.
TAAAATGTGGGAGCTGCAAGGAAGGTTTTCATGTGTGCTAAATCCCTAATACCTTCTACAGTTCATTGTCTAATAACCGATATTTTGCCTATAGAAGTTCATCTGCCAAGGTATCTGTCATGCCCCTTGTCATTAAGAGGTTATACTGACTTTTCTATTTGCTCTTTCCTCAGAGTGGAACAACAGCCTATTTGCTCCTATTTGGAAAAGATGATCTCCAAAAATATGGATCTGATGGAGAAAAAACTAATGGACTATATTGATCGCCAAATCCAGGCTCTGCAGGCACATATAGATAATAAAATGGTTCTCTTAATGGACCTGGTTCAGAACTCGCAGCCAAACAGAATTTCACAAGCACACTATGATTCTAATGGAGGGTTCTCTAATGGAGAGAGATAGATGTGTGTAGATAGAGGACTTCAAGAGAGGGACTTTGAGGGCAGTTACACTTGACAAAGCTCAGTATTGATGGAGTTAGAACTGTATGGATCTTCAGTGTTGTTGACTTGCATTTTGTTACTGTAATTCTATCCACTGTTGCACACAGTTGTTAGTTTTATGAGAGATCTCAAGAATGCCTGTTTTTTCCTAAACATGAGAATTTTGCACGCCCTTTGTGGCTTGCTTATTTATTAGAAGAGCATTACTAAAAGCTGTATGAAACAGTTTCCCAGTTTCAGTGTGAACAATGGAGAAGTAATCAAAATAAACTGAATTACAGCTTTTCCTTCTACCCACATGTCATCCCTTCACTGTTCTGTTGTCTTGATGTTTGATGTGTAATATTTAAGTGTTAGAACAGGATGTAGTTTTTTTGTGCTTTTGATTTATTTTAGTGGCATTTCTTTTAAAGACCTTTTTTATTCCATCTGTAAGAGGAAGGACTGGCATTGCCTGACTTGAACTGCTTTTATTCAGAATCATTAAATACATTAAGTAAAACCTTTTGATGGGGAAGGAAGTGTTGGCTTCACGGGCAGCACAGGCACACAGAGTCCACTATCCTTATCTTGTCTGCCTTGTATTTTCTTCTCCAGGAAAAACAATGTCTTTTGAACACTCTCATATCTTGATGGTGGCAACTCTCAGGAGCAGAGTTTGCAGAGAGGATAATTTGCTTTGAACAGACATCTCACAGTTCTCCCTTAGCTTAACTTGTGCCAACGCAGTTTCATAGTGATTTGAAAAGACAGAGATTTGCTGTTCTAAGAAAAAGACCTGAATTATCTTGTACTTCACATTCCCTTTATACCTGTTATGTTTTCAGATGCTTTCTAAACACCCTCAATTAGACACTTAACATTCTTCAGCTCAGTGATTTAAGGGAAGAATACTCAGTTGACAGTTTTTTTAATTACAAAAAATAGTTGAGATGTGTTTCCAAGCATTATTCCAGAGCTGTTGGTTTATTGATTTTGGGTTGGTTTGGGATTATTCCCTCTCCCCTCTCTGGGTGACAAATCTGAACAGAAGATGACACAAATCCAACATATCCTGAAAGAGTTAATAGGAGCTTGGAGTTTTTGGTAGCCGTGTCCTGCTTGGTGTTTGTGGTATTTCAGTATCACCACTACTGCAATGATGATATTTGAAATCAAAACCACCACTGAAGGAGTGTAGATGCTGTATTGGAGGTTTGGGGATTCTTCAGCATCTCCTTTAGTGAGGGATTCTGTGTGGAGAGAAACATCCCCTCCCTGAGCTGCTGCTCACGCTCTGGGGGTGCAGCCCAGCACACAGGGGGGGTTCTGGGCTCAAGCACACACTGAAGCCAGGTCACGGGGAGCTTCTCCTCACCCGACACCCCCAAGTCCTTCTCCTCAGGGCTGCTCCATCCAGTCTCTGCCCAGCCTGTGTTTGTGCTTGCAATTGCCCTGTCCCAGGTGCAGGACCTTGCACTTGGCCTTGTTGAACTGCATGAGGTTCATACAGCCCTTAAGTCCTTTTCCTATTAAAATAAAGTGTTCTTGGAGAGATGGGAAATCCTTAAGATCATGTCAGTGCTACAGGACCTCATAAACCAGCAATATCTTTAGCAATAGAATTCTCTCTTCTGAGTTACATGCTAATAGTGCACCATGTAGGAGACAGACTATAAATAAAAGATTGGATTCATTTAATTTTCAGTAGGATCCCAGCTTCTGGAGACAGGGAAAGCTGCTGTGCTACAGACATAAACCCAGGGAACATGGCTATCGAGTTCTAATTCCTTGTGCTTGGCTGAGGAACATTAGTTACAGATGTAAAAATAGGGAGATGGACTTCAGCAGGCTTTGTACAAGCTGATATTACAAACAAACATCAGCATCTCTGCTTTTCTCTTTCACTTAAGCCATTGTTTCATGTGATTTGCTAGCAATGGAAAATATGTTTGCTCTGGTTTAATTAATGAATTCATTAAAATTAATTAATGTAAATGTTTTAGCTTGAAAACGGTGCTGCCTCAGTGTCCTTTTTCAGGTTTTAAATGTGCTTGATACTTCTGGAATGCATTGCAAATTTGTCCAGTTTTAGAAGCGTTTGTTTGCTGCTTTTGGTGGCAATGTGGTTGTATGATGCCTGGGAAGATTATTCTGAACCTAGAAGAGGGATGAGCTGCACCAAGTCACAGACCTTTGGTGAGGAGAATTATCTTTAATACAGAAGGGCTGGGTGCAACCCCTGTTTTGGGGGTTTCCATGAGTTTGTGGGGTTTCCATGTGTTCATATACACTGTATTTTGGTTATTTTTAAAGTAAAACAGAAAAAAAGGGAAAAGAACATGTTGAAATTTCTAAGATTAGATAGTTATTTGCTTATTTTTTTACCGAGCTGACAATCATCAGTATAAACAACCTATTTCATCCATTGGTGGCATGTTTCTAATCTCATATGATCTCATTGGAGTAATAAAGTCCTTTGGAATAAACCAGTTTGTTCCTGGCATGGGTTGGTCCTCTTTCTGCAATCAGCATTTAGCCTGTGCTGCTTTTTATTTGCATTAAGCTGTCTAACCAGTTTGGGGTTTTTTGAAAGACTAATGGATTAAATTCTACTTCCCGTTTCCTTAGCAGAGATGAAGCATCCGAGCGCTTTTTCTGCTGTTTACCTTCGGAGCAGACGGTTCTTGTTCTTCTAGTTCTCCTGCATAGAGGCAGGTACACAGTGTCTACTGGGTTACTGTAGTTGTTTCTCCAGGAAATGATAAAACACAGCCTATTTTTGTTCACTTTTGGAATAACTTTAACTGGAAAACCTTCTGGGATGAAAGGTAAGATTCATTTCAGTTTTTCTCATGTATTCAGAAAGTTTCTCCTGGTCTTCTCATATTCTCTGGTCCTGATCATAATATTGCACAGCTTTGACATCAAGTCCTGACTCTTCCCAGGCATTAGGCTATTAGCTGACATGCTAATTGAGAAAATAAAGAAAAAGGTGAATGGAAAAGATTCCAAATTGGAAGCTTTTTATAGTTGAGGTCTTTGTAGGTGTTCCTCCAGGATGTTGTAGGCACGTAAATGCATCCCCTTCCGCACAGGACGCTGGTTGTGAGAACTGCACTTTACTCTCATCAGTAGTAAAGACTGTAGAAAAAGATTTCTTCATTAGTAATGCAAGGGAACTCCCTACAGTTTTGTTTTAGCTCCTCATTAACTCACTGCCATTTATGATTTGACTGCAGATAGGAGATTTAGATGGATTTTGTGATTTAGTAATAAAATTACTGAAGATTGAGAGCAAAGAAGTAAATGTCGAGAGATGATCATTCGACCGAGACCTGTTTGCTAATAGCAACTTCCACATTTTGGTTGCAGTGGCAGCCTTTCATGTTAAATATATGCTACCTGCACCTAGCTTTTTAAAATCCTGATGTTATCTAATGGGTAGAGATCACCATTGCACTGACGAATCCTCCTCCCCACTTTGAATCGGTGATTCTGTGGCTCCTTCGCAATTATAAATTCCTTTCACAGACACGTAAGCGGCTGAGGGTGACTTTGGACTGCCATAAATGAGAAGAAATCTCTTTGTTTCCTCATGCAAGGACAATTTAAGAAGGAAGAAACTACTTTCATTGTTAAAACTCATGTTATTACTGTTTAAAAGCAATGGTTTTCCCTCTGTTGGTGGCACTCAAACCAGACTGATGAGCAGGCAGGAAAAGGGAAGATGAATTCAAGTTCACACAATTATAAAGTCACTCGAGATTGTTTTTGTCTTTATAAACTATTCACCTAAAACCAGATACTCAGCAGACTACCTGTAGCTTCCCACATTAGCATGGTGTTCTGGAGATAATCCTGATAACAGTGTAAAAGGCTACAAAGCTTTTGCAAGGGTTTGGCTGTGGTTGGAACAAACATAACGCAGCAGTGGCTGGAGGCAACACTGTGAGACAGGATTATACACACAGCAAGTGCAGAATTACATCCAGAGGACAACTCTGAAGTATTCCTCATTCAGGGAAATAGGGAAAGGAATATGAGTAAAGTGATTTAAATGGAAGGAGAGGACTGAAGGGAGAGTTTGTTTACTCAAGTAAAGGACAAAAGGAAGTGGAGACATGAGCAAGAGGGAGAAGCGCATAAGTGTGGGCCATAACAGTAACTAGGAGGCAATAGCACAGCAAACGGCTCTGTACACAGTAAAAAACATTCAGCACTTTATTTAGGGGCTGGATATATGCTAATGGAGATACAGTTTTCTCCAGTTCCCTATCAGTTCTGAAATATCCTGGCAAAGTTGGATCTATCATTCAAAACAATAGTACTGTATGACCATAAGCCCACAGAGCCCTGCTATGGATTCACAGATCAGCACAAGCTTCCTGGCACTGCAAAGTAATTTCACAAAGCTTGAAGGAACTTAATTCTATTTGAGATGTTAGCATCACAGGTGATTTTAACTTCAGAAATCACTGTGAGGGGACAGATGGGTGGAAAGAGAGGGTACCTGCATGAGTTTTCTGGGGTACATCAGGTTAGAAGTGCAGGTCATGGAAGAAGAAAAACTGTTTCAAAAATGAAAGACAAAGTTAATAATCCAGGATATGTGAGAATGAAGAAAGACTGTGTTTAAATCATTCAATAGTTTCCCTTCTGCTCTCCAGACCTCAGCTGTTTCCTCGTCGCAGGAAGACAGGATTTTTGTATCATTACTCTTTTTTCTTGTTCTTGAGATTCTCTGTTAAGTTCCTATCATATTGGTTGAGGGATTTATGGTTTTTTTAGTCAATAAATAGTTTGGTTTGATATTGTCTATATGAAGGAATGAGAAAAAATTGAGCTAATTGGATATAAGGAAGAAATACTTTACTGTTAGGGTGATGAGGTACTGAAATGGAGGGAGGTTGTGAATGCTCCATCCCTGGCAGTGTTCAAGGCCAGGTTGGATGAAGCCTTGGGTGATATGGTTTAGTGTGAGGTGTCCCTGCCCATGGCAGGGGGGTTGGAACTGGATGATCTTAAGGTGCTTTCCAACTCTATTCTATAATTCTAAGATCAAGAGGTAAAGCCAAGATTGTGGCCAGTTTGGGACACCCTGTTTAAGAAAACTTTTGCTTGAATTTGCAGGTTTTAACACTTTACATCATCTGTGTTTGGAATGCTGCAGACATTAGCCTTCAATACAGTCAAAACAGCATTTCTATAGGGAATGAGGCCACATACATTTAAACACTCAGAAACCAAGAGTAACTTGGCCATGAATGAAAACATTGATTTCTGTGACTTTCCCAGCATAATCCAAAAGTTCTTTATTTTCAGGTGTATCTTCTGAACAGATATCCAGACTTTCTACATTAGAAATAATTATTCCTCGCCTGACAGGCAGACAGAAACATCACCCATTTTATCATGAGGTTGGTTATTCTGATTCTTTCTTCTGATGTTGCTGTTTTGCACAATGCTAATATTACACACACAGTGTATGGCATATATAGATTATTTTTGTGAAGGATTGTGCCCCACACTATCTTTTCAGGTTCTTTGTGTTTTCAGATAGTTTTGAGTAAATTTGTTCCCACAAAGGTCTGCAATTGCACTTTAAGTTAGCACCTTTCAAACTTAGGACAAGGCGCAATGGGTGTAAACTGGAGCATAGGAAGTTCCATATTAACATCAGGAAGAACTTCCTTACTGTGAGTGACAGAGCACTGGAACAGGTTGCTCAGGGGGGTTGTGGAGTCTCCTACGTTGGAGATATTCAAGGCCCGCCTGGACAAGTTCCTGTGTGATGTACTCTAGGTTACCCTGCTCTTGCAGGGGGGTTGGACTAGATGATCTTTTGAGGTCCCTTCCAACCCTTGGGATTCTGGGATTCTGTGATTCTAGTGCTTTTAACAGCCTTGTCAGATAAAAGTGAGAAGGAATATGAAGAATATTTCCATTTCCTCCAAGTCAGATTAGATCTTGAACTTGAACTAACGTCCATGCTGTGTGTGTCCTTTTGCTCATTGTATCTGGTCTTTGGATAACCAGAGGATTTCAACCATGTAGCACCTAAAGGGCTGATGATCCCTTAGTAGAAATGATGCCACAGAGTCACATAGATGAATGAGTTCAAAGAGAATGATCTGAACCTTTCTTCTCCAGTTCTGAAATAATTTACCTTTGTGCTAGATATCGAGTTCAATTACTGTAGTAACTGGTAATGAAATAGCATTAGTCATCTTCCTGCAAAGCTACTAGGGAAGGAAGAATCTGTGAGTCATTTACATAAGGTGTCATGAAACACGATGTGGTAGTTGGGTAAAGGGTGCATTTATGTGCTGTGCCTTTATGTCTTCTCAATGAAAATGTATAGATTAATAGAATTTAAACTTTCCATAGGGAAAAATATACAGTGTGCAGCTGAGACTGGCATATAGAAGGCACAAAGGTTAGGAATCTGTGTTTTGGTAGATACTTCAAATGTGTATAGTAGTTGGACGTCTCTTCTCAAAGCTTGGATAAAACAACCAAGTAGAAACTCTCCTAATCAAGTGATATCTCTTGTTCTGTTTTCAGGAGCATTCTGATGACAATCTTTCGTACTCAGTTAAAACCAGAAATGGCACATATCTCCTAAAACTGAAGAGAAACAAGTACGCAATAGAGTGTTCTAAGAAATCACACCATCCTGGGAGTTAGCCGCATATAGACAAGTACTTTTATACTGAAAAAATCCAGAACAAACCATTTAAATGGGAGATGATGCTACTTACAATATGACTCTGTTAAATAGTGTCTCTGTTATGATCCTAGCTTGCAAATGCAAGGGAATAATGTTTTTTTCTGGCTGCAAAGTAATGTATTTCAATTCATTATTAGCAGCACAAGATAGTACAATTCAGAAAATCCTTATGGAACATTAGAATTCATCTCAATATTAGCTTCTTACTAGTGAAGGGAGGGTTGTTAGCCATGTTGTATGTAAGAAATGTGTCTATTACTGTTGTTCCTTCATTCCTGAGCTTGTAGTAGGCCAGGCCCTGAAGCAGTGTAGTCTGCTGAGATCCTTTTCTATGGATACTTGAGTTAAAATATTTCAAAATAACTTATTTTCCAAGTAATTCAGCTCAATTTCAGGTATTTTGTTTCACATTCATGGATTTTAATATCAATTAGCATGAGTGTGCTGCTAACTGTGTATTTCTTACTAGGATTCTTGATTTACTTCTTGCTTTCTGGACTGTTAAAAGAGCAGTGGTTTATTTTTGTTTCCAGAAGGCTTGTTAGTGAAGACTTTATGCTCTACACCTATGGGGAAAATGGGAAACTGGAGGCCACACAATCAAAAAATGAGGTATTGTATGTAATAAAATACCCCTTTCGTGTCAGCGTTTCCTCAAAATGGGAAGCCCAGCTTTATGAATTGAAGGAGATATTAACAGTTTAATAGAACTCAGGGCAACAAAGATGTGTATGCATCTAAATGTATTGTCAAAGCAAAAATGAATGCACAACCATTAATTCTGAGTGCCTTCATATCTCTATAATAGGACAGTGAAAATAGGTTATATTTCTGGCAATGAATGGAAAATACAAGTGATGCACATAAAGCATCTACAAAAGGAAAATACATTTGTCTGGAAAGAGGTATTTGTGAGTCTTCACATTGGTAGCATTTCTATTTAACAGTTACCACTGATACAAAACGTGAAGTTTGGTGTCATATGAGGGAGCGGGCTGTTTATGGTGATACACATCACTGTTTTCCAAGGGGTGAAAGGAGATGCCAGGAGATTATGCCAAGACTGAATTTGAGCTGCCAGATAAGGTCACCTTTGCATAAGTATGCAATTAAAGATACAACAGCAGCATCAAAGCTTTGTAGGTTTTTGGTGCCAAACAAGCCTTATAAATACTTTTGCATTTCATTTCAACTTTAAACTGTATGTGAACTCAGCAGGACTTATGGGGTGCTTTATGCATGGGAGATCTCAGCCTTTGAGAAGGGTCTGTTTAAGAACAGGGTGAGCAATGTAGATGAAAAGATTCTGCTAAAAGATGGTGATGGGTTAAACTAAAAAGCTGGTTGTTTTTGAGAAGCAAGGGACCTGTTGCATGTAGTACTCATGTCAAGTCATATTTTACTCCCAGAAGGCTGGGATTACTTCTAGAATGGGGAACTCTGTAAATCTGTAACAGCCAACCTTAATGCCATGCCAATACAAAGGTTAGTTAGAAAATGAGTTTGCATTTGAAGGCAACAACCTTATTTTGTCATTCATTATGTGGTTTTGTTGCATTTCAGACACACTGTTATTATCATGGCACTGTTGAAGGAATTGCTGACTCGGTGCTTGCTCTCAGCACATGCGATGGCCTTAGGTATTAACTTTTGCTTGTTACTTCAGGGTAATTCATTGTTCAGTACCAATGTAAAACAGTAAGATTCATCATACAGCTGAAAAACACCATCCTATCTTGCAAATCTTTTAAAATACTTTCAATATTTCACCTTTTGATGAAGCTGAAACTCTTCACAGGTTTTATAGTTTCCTTCAACTACCCCTTTTTTCCTTTTTCCCAAAATTCCTTCACAAAGAAAGGATAACATGAGAGAGCATAATCTAAATATAAGCAAAACACGGGCATGAGCTGAAGCCTCTATTACTTGATGCAAATGTCTTGACCAGACACCTTTGTAGAAGAAAACCAATCTGAGCATTGTGTGCAGTTCTGGTGTCCTCAACATAAAAAGGACATGGAACTGTTGGAACAAGTCCAGAGGAGGCCACGAGGATGATCAGAGGCTGGAGCACCTCCTGTATGAAGACAGGCTGAGAAAGTTGGGGCGGTTCAGCCTGGAGAAGAGAAGGCTGCATGGAAACCTCATAGCAGCCTTCCAGTACCTGAAGGGGGCCTACAGGGATGCTGAGGGACTCTTCACTAGGGACTGTAGTGACAGGACAAGGGGTAACGGGTTGAAACTTAAACAGCAGAGATTTATATTGGATATAAGGAAGAAATTCTTTACTGTGAGGGTGGTGAGGCACTGGAATGGGTTGCCCAGGGAGGTTGTGAATGCTCCATCCCTGGCAGTGTTCAAGGCCAGGTTGGACAGAGCCTTGGGTGACATGGTTTAGTGTGAGGTGTCCCTGCCTATGGCAGGGGGGTTGGAACTGGATGATCTTAAGGTCCTTTCCAACCCTAACTATTCTATGATTCTATGATGGAGCTTTCACTGAACTTAAAACACTCAATCATAGAACCATAGAATCCCAGGTTGGAAGGGATGTTAGGAATCATCTGTTCCAACCTTTCTTGGCAAGAGCCCTGTCCAGCTGAATCTTAAGTGTCCGATGTTGGGGAATCCACCACTTCCCTGGGGAGACTATTCCAATGGCTGGTTGTTCTCACAGTGAAACGCTCCTCTTGTGTCCAGTCAGACTCTCCCCCAGAGTAACTTGTGCCCATTACCTCTTGTCTTTTCCATGTGACTCCTTGTAATAAGGGAGTCTCCAGCTTGTTTGTAGCCACCCTTTACGTACTAGAACATGGTGACAAGGTCTCCTCTGAGGCCTCTTTTCTGGAGGCTGAACACACCCAGCTCTCTCAGCCTTTCCTCAATTTCTTTGTGTTTCAAAAGCAATAAAATCACATTTATTGGAGAATCATACAGGGACCAGATTAATGCATAAAGGACAGTCGTTTCTCCCTGCAGAATCAGTCCATGGGTTGATAAAATGAGATGGCACACACACCACATGCTGCAGATATTCAGAACGTGCTTAGAGTGTGTCCATGCTCCCTGATGTTCACTGAGCTGGGCTCTTTAGCTGGATTTGGACATACCTGTTTCATGCAGTAGCCTTGTTCAGTTTGGTGTCTTTTTGACAAGGAGAGAGAGGAAAATGGGCTAAAGATCACCCACATATCTTTCATTGATGCCACTCACACCAAATAATGACACTTCTGGCATTCCTTTAACTGAAGAATAGAATGGTCAACATACTGGTGTTTCAGGTAATGCTGGATCTCAGTAAGCAGAACAGATACTTCATTTTGACTGTTCTGCAAAACTTCATCAGACTCAAATCCTTTGGCTACTTTGTACTCACATTCTTGAGGATCTTCTTTCACAAGATATTAACTAGAGAATTCTTGTTCTAAATATAGTTTGAGATTGTGGAAAGCAAGATAATAGGCTCTAAAAGAACAGCAAATGGGCACAGACCGGGTGTTTATGAGCCATGGACAAATGCACTCAGCAGTGCAATACTGCTGCTGCCCTCATAAACACCCTGGTGATTGCTTTTAGCCTCTCTTTGTGTCTTAGAAAATATCTTTTTCTAAAATACTAGATTACTTTAGCTGCATGGGGCTAGGAGTGAGACTAGAGATAAGGACTGAAAGAGACCCTTTCAGTCATTTGAACTTACACCCTGTATTAAGATAATCTAAGATAATAATTCATTTCAACTGAGTGGTATGAACAGTTCTAGTTTCTAAGTATCCAGCTGTCATTAAATCATCTTGTTATAACCATGAGGGAAAACCTGTGGAATTATTCATTCTTTTCTCATTATTAGAGGAATTCTCTACATTGGTGGCAAATGGTATGGAATGGAGCCACTCGAGACATCCAGCACGTTTGAACATGTGTTTTACCAGTCAGAAGATATGCAGGATATCCCCTTCCAGTGCGGTGTGCTGAACAGCAGCCTTCATCACGAGGAGATGTTTGTGAAGCAGGCTGTGAAATACACCTTTGTTTCAAACAGTACCTCCAGCAGGGAGAAGCTTTTGAGGGTAAATACATTTCTGTTTCTCTCTTGAGAGCTGCAGTCCAAGCCACCTCCTCAGTCTGTCCCAGCAGCCAAGGGTCTCCAGAGCTCTTGCTTGCGCATGGTGTCACTGCAGGTGGGTTTTGCCTTCATGTTCATGGCTCTCAAACTGGTGGGAGTATCGCTAAGGATATCCTGTAACAGAAGAACAGCACAATTTAAGACAGCTTGAAGCAATCCTTTAGCAGAAGAGCAGAGGTCTGCCCAAGGCAGCCATAGATATGACATGAAAGGCATGAAGCTGCCACTCAGCTCATGCATCCCAGTGTCTGACCAGATGTGAACTGCTGATATAGAAGTATTAGTGTGGAGAAATAAAGCAAATTGACCTTTGAGGCCATGTTAAAAAATGCATCATTGCTTTATAAGCACCTGAAATGAAAATCATGAGAAAGATAAGTAAAAAATCTTGACCTTATTAATTCTTATATTAACTTCTTGTGCTTTCTAATTTGCAGATGAAGCGAGCTGTCCTGCCACAGAAAAGCTATGTGGAATTATTTGTGGTTGTGGATAACAACAGGGTAATGATATCATTCAATGCTAAATACATTTTAATACTTCATTGATTTCTTTCTCTGACATTCTTACATGGTATTTTACAGTTTTTGATGAAGAAATCTGATCCTACTGCGGTCCAAAAGGAAACAGTTGAGCTGATTAATTATGTTGATGGGGTATGTCAGATACATTGCCTAGATTCAGTAGTTTCTACTACTGATCTGTTCCCAATTTCTCCTTAAGACAGCTAAGAAAATGAATGAACATCATCTTTCCAACTTCTCCAACTGAGAGATATGTTTAGGTACCTTCATGAAGTAGACTGATTTCACTTATATATTAGTTTTATATTATAAACACATATATTTAGTTTATATTTCATAAATATGTTTTAATTTATAAATACTAATATTTTATATTTAATTTCAAATAAAGTTATGTCTCAGGCACTATGTTGAACTTACTGTTTACTCAATAGCAGTGATGTAATAATTCAGTTGAAACAGACTGATGGATAGCAATTATCATTATGTTTTTTCCAGATGTATGCAGCATTAAACATCCAGATTGTTCTGGTTGGATTAGAGATCTGGACAGATACAAACCACATATCTGTGATGGAAGGGTCAGCTGGAGATGTCCTCAGTAGATTTGTCTCTTGGAGACAGAAAGATCTTCTTAAACGATCAAGAAATGATGTTGGCCATCTCATCATGTAAGTTTTCATGCAGTGGAAGAACTACCCATGCTGCCAGTGTTGCTGATGTGTATGGTTTAGGGGTTGTGTACGAATGAAAATACAACTGGAGTAAAATTCATTCAACTTCCAAACTCTCAACCTTTACAGACAAGAAACTATAATGAATTCTTTACAGATAACCAACTCAAGGTGGCTCTACTTAAGCAGGGGGGGAGTTGGACCAAATAACCTCCAGAGGTCCCTTCCAACCTCAACCATTCTGTGGTTCTCTGAACTCAGAAACAGTCACAGCAGACTTGGGTGACTTATCATTGTTTTCAAGCTAATTTATAGAATCATAGAATAGTTAGGGTTGGAAAGGACCTTAAGATCATCCAGTTCCAACCCCCTTGCCATGGCCAGGGACACCTCACACTAAACCATGGCACCCAAGGCTTCATCCAACCTGGCCTTGAACACTGCCAGGGATGGAGCATTCACAACCTCCGTGGGCAACCCATTCCAGTACCTCACCACCCTCACAGTAAAGAATTTCTTCCTTATATCCAGTCTAAACCTCTGCTGTTTAAGTTTCAACCCATTACCCCTTGTCCTATCACTACAGTCCCTAATGAATAGTCCCTCAACAGCATCCCTGTAGACCTCCTTCAGATACTGGAAGGCTGCTCTGAGGTCTCCACGCAGCCTTCTCCAGGTGGAAAAGACCCACCTTTCTCAGCCTTATTTATTATAGTGAAACCCTGATATGATGATATATTTCTTCTTGACTTCAAGACTAAAATTTGCCTTGCAATTTTTGTTTCAAACTCATCACTGTCTTTTAGTAGAACTTTCAAACATTCAGCCCCTCTTTCAACACCACCTTTAAACTGCTTTTGTTGCAGAGGGAGAAGCTCTTACAGTGGATCCATTGGAATGGCTTTTGTGGGTACTGTCTGCTCACAAGTCCAGGGAGGGTCAATCAGCACTGTAAGTACACAATGTTGTGGTTAATGGAAGAAACTAGTACTGGAGCTGCTAAACGATCACAGATATCCTGCTAGTGGGACAACTGAAGGGTTTCCCCTGTGCATTTACAATACACATAGTTGTAGGTACTGCTATTGGCAGACACTGTCTCCATAGAAGTACAGCCTAATAAGTAACGTGCCCTTTGGTGACCTATTTGGTCAAGTAACCCCAGTCTCAAAGACAAGGCTTGGAGTTGTACAGTTCCTTTCATGGGGTTTCTTATATAAAGACTTGTGCATATTTAAAACTTTTTGAGTATTTCCCACTTTCTCTCATCTCTCTTCATCACATTCCAATCCATTTGGCTGATTTAGTCCTGAAATAACTTTTTGATCACCTTTTGTAATTCATCTAACTCAAGGCTGCATAAGAAAAACCCATCCTCATACCATTAAAGTTCATAACCACAGTGTTCTGGGGATGCAGCTACAAAACAGTGTGTATATTTCTACTCTTTACATGGATAGAAAGTGAACATAACACACTATATCCTCAAGTGTCAGCATTTCCCCACAGTAAGGCTGTAAATAGGCAAAAAATTTATGGCAAAATTAGTAAGAAAGTACTTTTTTCTCCTTCACCCCGGGGCAGAACCATACCTCCAGAGGTTCCTGTCCTTACAGTATGAATGCTACAATGCCATGGACAGTCTCAGAAGCAGATTCTGTTCTTTAACAGAACATGAAACAGAACAGCTGTTCTTTAACAGTACATTTGTTATTGAAGACTCCATTGAAATCAGTGTCGTGAGTGATTAACTGTGTTAGAATGGAACAGAATGGAATTATTTCAGGTGGAAACAACTTACAATGATTGTAGAATCACAGAATCTCAGGCTGGTTTGTGTTGGATGGGACCTTAAAGTTCATCCAGTTCCAACCCCCTGCCATGGGCAGTGACCCCTTCCACTAGAGCAGCTTGCTCCAAGCCCATGTGTCCAACCTGGCCTTGAACACTGCCACAGAATAGGGCATGATCTTCTGGTCCAGCTGCCAACTGTTAATATTCAGAACATGATCCTAATGGAAGGAATACAGAGAGTGGCAGAATTTGACCCTACCTGAAAATAAAGTGGTAAATTGTCTGTTCTTGCTGCTTTTGCTCTGCAAAACAATTCCATATTCTGTCTTCACAGCCTCAGAGCTTTGGGGCTTGAATAAATCAATAGTAACACAGTATTTTCTTTAGTTTCACAATTTTTTAACACTGATTCTCTCTATTAGTTGAATCATGACAATATGTTGCGTCATGCTACAGTAGTTGCTCATGAATTGGGGCATAATCTTGGAATGAAACACGATGACACAAGGTGTCCTGCATCCTATATTATGCACAGCACAGATAAGTAAGATTTCCAGTTGTTTTATTTCAATAATTGTTATTTATCTGCATTGACTATGCCTTAGAAGCTGTGAATCTCCTATGAAACCTGAAGAACTTTTGTGAATGGGGAGTTGTTTGAAAGGTTTAATCGCAGAGGTGAATTCACCGAGTTAGGACTTAACCATTTTATTTGAAACTTTGTATTTTTTTTCCCAATCCAGTAATTTTTTATTTGTAGCATTCCTAAAACTGGATTTTCTTCATTATTTATTTTAAAGATAGTGTGTTGCTGGGTTTTTTACCCTGCTGAGAACTGAGAATCCTTTACGTATATTCACTGGGTTTATGCATATGTGTATCTTTCACACACATTCTTAACAGTTAATTTAAACCAAATCTCTCAGCTGATGCTTCTTTCAGTTCACTTGTTCTTTGGCTTCACCTTATGAGAAAAAGATCATATTATTTTATCTATCTTCATTTGTGTTATTAAATCAGGGTAATTGAGCACTGGACAAAACTACTATAATAAGATGTATTCATGAGTTCTTGGGGACTCCAAGTAAGGTGGATGCCTTTCTGGAAAGTATTTTTGAGTCAAGCATATTCAGACTCATTACACAAAAGGGATTTCTAAGGCCTGTTTTATATAGGATGCCAGAATGTATAATCTGATGGTCTCTTTGACTTCTGAAAGTACTTCATTTATGTTATAAGTATTATATTAAACTTCTAGTACTATACTCTATTGCAAAATAGTCAAAATGAAGTATCTCATGATCTCCTAGCATTATTAAACATGCTATTTATTATAGATGAACAATATTTTAAGGGCTTGAGTTGTATTATTCCCTGTGAGCAAAATGCTTATACTAAAAAAGTAATATTATACTTTCCAGTGGATCCAGAAATTTCAGCACCTGCAGTGCTGATGATTTTGAGAACCTTATTCTCAGTGGAGGAGGAAACTGCCTTAGAAATCCTCCCAAAACAAGTAATGTTTACAAGGAACCTGTCTGTGGCAATAATGTGGTTGATAGTAATGAAGAATGCGACTGTGGCAAACCAGAGGTAATGAATTAAATTCAATTGGATACTTGCTGTATATTATTATATTTGTTGCTATATTATTAATTTATTGTATAATGCTGGCCTTTCAGTATACCTGATTTTTAACAATATCTGAGGAGTTTTCCTTGTAATTTTACATCTTGGAAAGCAATATGAAGATAAATATTAGTAAAAGCCTAAAATCACTGCTAGTGTAGTGGAAAAAAAAGATAGAAGGAATGATAAACCCCAGTGTGTTCTGCTTCTTTTAGTGTCCATTTAAAGTGTAAACATATCCTATATCCCTGTGCCACAACACATCAAACACAGATGTTTGTCTGATGACTTGTAGTAAGAAAATACAGCCAAAATGTGTGCTGGTTCCTGTTAGAGCAGAAAGGTGTCACGCTCAGGACACACAAGAGAGGCAGTGTGTTTAAAGTCTGGCTTGTCCATGCACTTGGTTTGATCATGTAGTTTCCCAGCTATAGAGCAATGTAAAAATGTTGTGTCCCCTTGTCCATGGTTGTTCTTCAGGAATGTACCAACCCTTGCTGTGATGCTGCAACCTGCAAACTCACACCTGGATCGCAATGTGCTCAAGGACTGTGCTGCAAAAATTGCAAGGTAGGCTGTTATATTAACCTAAATTACTATTATTTACTAGTATTTTTTAATGTTTGAAAAGAGCTATCATAGCACTCAATATACTTTCCTGTTATCAAACTACATTCACCAGTAGAAAGCACATAAGAAGTGACTTTGTGTCCAGCAACTTTCAGGCAGTAGCTTAGAAATGGAATGTGTCATCCCTCATAGGAGGCAGGAACAACCAGGTGATCTCCATTATGCAACACCAAGCTTCTCCCAAATCTGTGACAGTTGGCTGCTTTTAAATTGGCACTTGTGTACACCTTTGTATGACCTACCCAAGTCCTGTGTAGGCTCAGCTCATAAACTGTAGCTACACCATCTGAAACTGAGGGAAGTTTTGGATATTCATTAGATAACTGATCCCCAAAACTGCTTTGTCTTCCTTAAAATCCCAAAAGGTTCCCAGTTGTCATTGTTTGGTGTTAGCACTTCTGCTGTGGCAAAATAAAAGTAGGGTGGCACTCCTCTCTGGTTCCAGTTTAAAGTGGCAGGAACAGAGTGCAGATCAAAAATGGACTTCTGTGACCTACCCGAGTACTGCAATGGAAGCGATGCCTACTGCCCAGAGGATGTTTATATCATGAATGGTTACCCATGCAGCAACATGAAGGCTTATTGCTACTATGGAGTATGCCAGAGTTTTGATTCACAATGTGAATCTATATATGGAAAAGGTATGTTGATTAATGTGAAAAGACTTGTAGTCCCCTAATAAGTATTCCTGATATTTCTTTTTCTTTCTCCTATTTTTAAGACTATAGTAGCTTACTAAGATTCACTGCTTTTTGTACAGGGGCAAGAAAAGCACCCGATGCATGCTTTGAAAGAGCAAATATTAAAGGAGACAGGTTTGGAAACTGTGGAATGAAAGGTGGAGTGTACAAGAAATGTCCTGTTCAGTAAGTCACCAGCAAATAAAAACTAACTCTAAAATCTACAATGGAAAAAATATCTATTCTGTTACAAACTCTTAAAGGATAAGATTTAAAAGAGGATTTCCTTGAAATACAAGCTAAAAGGTTTGACTGGATGGTGTGTTTGCACTAAAACTGTTTTTTACCCTGTTCACCTTGTTTCTGAGTGTCTTTCATTCAATACAGGCATAGTCTGTGTGGCAAGCTCCAGTGCACATCTGTTAGCCTTCAAAACCTTCCTGCCTGGAGCGTTGTCAATAACGCATCTGGGGTTTTATGCTGGTCTTCTGACTTTGACTTAGGATCAGATGTCCCTGATCCTGCTCAAGTTCATGATGGAACAGCCTGTGGAGAACAGAAGGTAGGATGAATCACAGCAGCATTACAGAATGTATTTCACCAACTGGGAAGTTCAGAACTTTCAAAATCATTACATAGCTCTCTTGTTTGTATGTCATAAGGAAAAAATCTGCTTTTTGAGATACACACACAATTAGCTCTTCAAAAACTGGGATGCTCCAAACCAATGAGCTACATTATCAGTTAACCAAATTACTCATCAAAATGCATCCACTTCTCTGCAACAAATCCAATTACAAAATTGTGAAGTACTGAATGTTCTACCAGCCCTTTTTCTGGACATTAAGTAAAAGCTGTAGAACTGTAAGCACATACACTTACTATTAACTGTAAGGACATACTATTTATAAAAGGATGGGATTTTTTTTGCAGTTTGGAGTTTGAAAGACACCAATTACTTTTTCCAGGCCTGTTTGGATTTTCAGTGTGTTGATGCAAGTAATCTGGGCTATAGCTGTGATGTAAAGCAGAAGTGTAACGACAATGGGGTGAGTAGAGGGTGTCTTCATGCCCTGTTTCTAGAAGACAAAG
Organism: Melopsittacus undulatus; assembly: GCF_012275295.1. Lineage (NCBI taxonomy): Eukaryota > Metazoa > Chordata > Aves > Psittaciformes > Psittaculidae > Melopsittacus > Melopsittacus undulatus. The sequence continues at coordinate 107,968,969 of NC_047530.1, forward strand.
AGAGGTGCAAAATCCCTGCATAAAAGCAATAAAGAGACAGATGGCTTTGGGGTTTTCTCACCTGTATTAAAAGTTAAGTCCACCTTCTTATCTGTAATTCATGTTGTCAGTACACTGTAAACTGCTTCGCACTGACATTGAAAGGCATTATTTCTGAATCTCCCTAGGGAATTTTCTATTATTACTGAGCAGTGGCATTATAAAAGGAAAATATTCCTTTGACAAGGACAAGTGATTCCTCACTGATAAATGTCTCCATAAAAGATCAAAATGGAGTCCAAAGGTTTTAAATCTGAGTTCTTTGGACTATAACCTATTGCAGGCAAATAAAACCCAAAAGTTTAATGTCTATAGAGAATTAATTTGTGGTATCATTATCACACAGTGTTTTGGGATATTATGGAAGGGGAGAGCTTATTCCCAGTTATTACTTTGTGTATTCCTATACAATATTATGCAATACTTCTTGTTGCCACAAGCACTGTTTCATGTGGAACTCCAAATATACACTGGAGGTTGAAAGCAGCCACTTCCAAAAGGCATTTGCGTGACTAATCCCTGTTGTATCGACTGTAGGTGTGTAACAACAATGGGAACTGCCACTGCAACTCTGGATGGGCACCTCCATTCTGTAACCGGTCAGGCTACGGGGGCAGCATTGACAGTGGTCCAGCTCACATAGGTAAGATTGTGAAACTGGCCTTCACTCTGCTCCCAATGACTTATGATCTACTAGTAACAGCGGGTTTCAGTCACTTTTCAACTGTTTTTTTCTACTACATGGAACACTTAATCATTAGCTAAGTTGAAGAGCAAATGTTATTATCAGAGCTGTATGTTTGCAGACATCAAGGAAGGTGGTCCAAGGGAGAATCTGAGCTGTTTTGTCTGAGCTAAAAACCAATACATTAGTTGCTCAGGATTACTGTTACATTGTTAAGTTGTTAAATATTTAGATATTTACTTAGGAACCTAAAACAGAGTTCTGATAAGACGCATTTAATAGAGGAAAACTATAGCTTGAGCAATAGAAGTGCTAAATGCTCTCCTCTGGCAGTGTTCCAAGGCCAGGTTGGACAGAGCCCTGGGTGACATGGTCTGGTGTGAGGCATCCCTATCCATAGCAGGGAGCTGGACCTAGATGGTCTTAAGGTCCTTTCCAACCCAAACAAGCCTATGATTTATGAAAACAGCAGCCTTTATAGGTGGAAAGGGTCCCACAGAAATGAGAAGGGTTAAGGAGGTACATGCAGCCAATAGCAATTGTAAGCAGCTTGTGTAAGAGCCTTTACACTGAGACCACACAAAATGTTTTCCCTCTCTCTGTTTACAAGCTAAGTTCATCATCATCTGTAATTTTGTGAGGGAAAGAACAATTCATATTTTATCAAGATTTACTAAATTCATTATTTTGGGAAAAGGAGAAAATGTTCGCTATTTATTTAAGAGCTGGAAGGCCAAGAGGTGCAAATCAGTTGTGGGTAAGGAAATACAAAATGAGTTTGGTTGCTTTAGAAATCCTGACAAAATATGTGGAAAAGAAAAAAGTTTGCATATCAAACAACATGGGGTGGGTAAAGCAGAAAGAACTTGTAATAACATAAGGCCAAATCCTACTTTTCTAACCATAGAATCTATACAATTTCAGTGAAGTTACTAGTTTTATCTATTATAATTTGAAGATTGTAGTTTTTACAACAAAAGGTGGTTTTTAGAAGAAAAAATGCTTTATTATGAGGTTAAATAAGATAACTATCTTACATTATTCCAATTCTTTTTCTCCAGATACATCACTTCGGGATGGTCTGCTCATTTTTTTCCTCCTTGTGTTGCCACTTGTACTTGTTGCTGTAGTAGCAGTCATTAAACGTGACGCAATAAGGAGGAAGTTTTGCAGGAAAAGCAGAAGACAACACAGGTATTTCACTTACTACAAATGCCTATTTCAACACTTGGGAGCATGCTCCAGATTTATTTAGCAAGCTGGGTAGATGCTTTATCTATACAAAGAATTCCAGCCCACCAAAAAGAAAACATCATCACAGCTAATAGTAGTAATAGGTTGCGTAGCAGCCAGTCCTCTGCTACTAGGTAGTTCAATACAGATACTCCAGTTGTCAGTTCTCAAGCATTTTTCCCCCAAATACAGTGCACTTTCCTAGCTGTTATTGATAACTGTATTATACGAACAGAGGGGCACACACATGGAAGTCACTTGGCAAGGCTGGAAAGGGCTGGAGTCGGACATGAAATCCTAATCTCACCACTCCAGCCTCATCCCTGAAGGTGGTTAAACTACATGGGGATTTTCCTGATGATGTGCTTTTTATTTCAGGAATAATGATGTGGAACAACCAAAGCAAAATAACACACCAAGTCATAACACAAGAAGTAATCAGGTAAGATAGACGCATGCTTGCATTATTTGAGTAATCCAAATTATACCATGCCTGTTCTCTAATATAATTACTGGTGACTTTGTGTCCTTTTGATACACTGAAACCAAGTATTTAAAATCACTTATAAATCATTAGATAAGATTTCAGCTTGGGTAAGCATAAGCTTTATTGCCTGCCCTGTCAACACAGGCTGTGAGTAGAATGGAATGGAACAGGTTGCTACTTAGCAGAGCAGCCAAAGACTGAACTTTGAATTCTGCAGCCAAATACCAGAGAAGCTGCTCAGCCAGGCTGTGGATCCGATGCCAATAAAGTAAAATAGAAAGTACCAAAACATAATGTTGCAAGAGAATATGAAGAATGTTACAGAAAATGAAAAACAGTTCTAAAATACCATTAACTTAATACTGAATATTAGCTACAGTGCAAAATCTGTTTTCTATTAACCTGATTTTCTGCAATATCTTTTCCAGCCTGCCACATCAACTCCCGATTTCTTTACTGTACTGAATTTTCCTGGTCCAAGGTTTGTAGTGTTTAAAACCAAGCAAGTAGGGATAGTACAAGGGGGAAACTCGCAGAGGGGAGATTTAGATTAGACTTTAGAATGGAATTCTGATGGAAGCCCCATACCCTGGCAGTGTTCAAGGCCAGGCTGGGCAGGGCTTGGAGCAACCTGCTCTAGTGGAAGACGTCCCCTTGACCATGCCAAGGGGTTGGAACTGCACAAGCTTTAAGGTTCCTTCCAATACAAATCAATATAGGGTTCTTAACTTCATGCTTGCTACATTTACATTGCTGTATTCTTGTGAAATTCCTAATGTTTCATATCCTGTTTAGGATGATTTTCCATGCAGCCTCATATCAGATATAATAGATTAAATGCTTGTATGGAAAACAGCATAATGGCAACATAAATGCTACTAGGGAGAGGGAGAGGCAGAGATAAAGCTATGTATAAATCCTACCAACTGTTTAAAGATGCTAAAGAAGCAGTTGTCTCAAGTCACAAACTACTTCACAAAATGTGTTTTTGACATTTCAGGCAGCCAGTGCAAACCCAGCTTCCAGCAGCTCCTTCAGGACCTCAGCGACCCGCAGTCCCACCTAGACCAGCTGCCTGAAAAGCTCCTTGGGAACCCTCACCCAGTTCTGACAAGGAATTACAGACTGCTGTCCTCCATTCCTCTCCTTGTGCAGCCAAAATGCTTCCTGAAAGCACATACCTCTGGAAAAGACTTGATGCTGCCAGGCACTGAACACAGACTTTGTCACATCCATTATTCTCCTAATTGCTGCTGGCTGCATTTGTGCCTCTTCTACCTCACTTCCTATTTTTGTTTTAAAACAGAAGTCCGAAGTTCAGCTCCTGTTAGGTGCAATCTGGAAGAACATCACAGAACAGGACTCTTCTAAGTGCAGCCTTACTTGCCAGCCAAACAGGAATGAGTTCAGTTATTTAGGCATCATTTACGCACCTCTAGTCATACACTACTGTGAAAAGTGGAACACAGATAGATCCCGTGGGAAGTCTGCAGCCTATCTACCTCCTGGGTCATCCTCTTGGCTGTCCACTGCCAGGGATGCAGCCATTCCCTGTTCCCCACAGGCCAAGCTTTTCCTGTGTGTTGCTCCAAGCCTCAGCTTCCACGCAGCACTATCAGAGCTGGGATCTGGATCCCACCTCTCACTACCTGCCACCTGCAGTACCTTCCACTTCAGTTAGTTGAGCAAGCTGCTCTAGTGGAAGGTGTCCCTGCCCATGGCAGGGGGTTGGAACCAGATGAGCTTTAAGGTCCCTTCCAACCCAACTATAAAAGTAACGTCACATCAGCCACCAGCAATGGAAAAAACCTCTGTAGATAATGGATCTGAGTCTTGAAGGAATGAGCCATCCCTGTTGTTACAGACAATGTGGTGTATCAGGGAGAACATTATACACTCAACAGTGGTTTAATGTCCACTGGTTATCGCAGGATGAGATTTGTGCTAGGATCTGACTCCACTACAGAAGCATCAGGTAACTTTCGTCATTCTAAAGGGGACAACTGGGAAGTGGTACTGATTCAATACGAACATACACAGGTTGTCAAAATGACAGCTCATGGATGATTCGGAGAAAACCCCATGAACAAACTCACCAACAGAGTTTGAAGTTGACAAGCAGATATTCATTACGGCGCCGGGAGACACGGGGGATAGCTCCTCCTAACATGGGTCCCCGTATTGCTCTAGAGGCCATCCTTAAATGGTCACTGGGAATATTACATCATTTCCAGAAAGTTTCCCGCATTCATACAAAAATGTGATGGTCGTTTACTTTTCCCAGCTTAATTAACATTACAGACATAGCAATCATCCTGTTCTTTTACTTACCAACAGGTTTAACTGCTCCCATCCTGGCCATCAGCTAGTCCCAGGTGCTACCCACCCCCAGGTCATTCTCCATTCTGTTTTTCTCACACCTTTTTGTGCCGAGGTTCTGAGGACCTGAAACTGCCTTCAGACAAAACGGTTACTTTCTATTACAAAGCATCAAACTTATCATTACTTAGAACTGATTACATTTTGTGCCTCCTTGTTTCATGGAAAAGCAGCTGCTCCAAGGATCAAAAAACACTGGCCAGAAGGAAGCTGTGGACACCGAGGGCAAACCACACTCTGACTGCACTCACATGTGAGCCCTGGGAATAGGAACCAGCAAAAAGAGGGAATAAATTCCAGGATCACCTCACCAAGATGGTATTTCCAGCTCTCTCAATGGCCATTTCACTGAAGAACTGGATGGAAGAACCCGAAATATGCTGCAGGCACCAAAAGCTCTGGCAAAGAGGGTCTTCCAAAGAAGTATCTTTATGTCCTTAAAATCTGCAATTGTTCTTTTTAAACATTACTATCATTTGTACCTTATAAACAAGCATATTACGTTATTATAACTGAAATCATCACGCTCAGAACACCCAATAGTATCTTACGATAACGTAAGCCACCGCTGGGTATAGCCGGGATCTCTCATTCTCCTCACGGCTCCGCAGTCACTGAACCCCATTAATCACTTTATTACCAAACTAAAGGTAACTAAAACTGGTTCTTTCCTCACGGACTACGCCAACCCCTCCGCCCCGCCCGCCCCGCGCATGCGCGCCGGAGGCCGGGGCAGCGGGAGCGGCGGCTGTGGCGGCGGCAGCGGAGGATGAGGATGAGCGGAGCCCGGCTGGGGCTGTGCGTGCTCTGCGGGCTGCCGGCCTCCGGCAAGTCCACCCTGGCCCGCGGCCTCCGCCGCCGCCTGCCGCAGCACCAAGGCTGGGCCTGCGCTCTCCTCACCTACGACGAGCTCATCCCACCGGAGGCCTTCCGCGCACGGGAGCCGGGGGCGGAACCGGACCCATCGGTCAGTGCGGCGCGCTGCTCTCATTGGCCAGCCGGGGCCAGCCTGGCACGGCCATTGGCCAGCTCGAGAGCGTCACTGCCCTCGCGGCGGCCGTTGCCAGGCAACGCGGCGTTTCTGTCATGGCGGGCGGGAGCTCTGTGGTCAGGGCTATGGCGTGGGGACGGGGGGAGCTTTCATCCCTGTGCTGCTCCCTCCGCAGCTGCCCCACTGGAAGCAGAGCCGGAGGGAGCTGCTGCAGTGCTTGGAGCGGCTCCTGCAAGCGCTGCTCACCGGGGACCCGCTGGCAGCGCCCGGCCCCACCAGCCAGCCTGCCTGGGAGCGCTTCCTGGCCTGCTGCCACCGGCAAGGGCTGCTCCGCTCAATGGAGGGCGGAGGACATCGTTACTGCGCGCAGACAGCCGGGTCCGGGCCGCTCTACATCATCCTGGATGACAACTTCTATTACCAGAGCATGAGATATGAGGTGTTCCAGCTGGCTCGCAAATGTAATTGCTGGTTGTGCCTATGCGTGAGAACGTGTTGCGTCGGAAACTCAGTGCACTTTCAGTGCCTTTCTTTAAGTCCTCTAGCAGAACATGAGTTATTCTTTATTGCAAGCACCAGCTTTCATTACTGCCTTGATAGGAATTGCTGCATCGCTTAAAGCCTTTCTTATGTTGATCTCTAAATGAGCAGCCTGGAAGATAACACTGTTCTATATCAGCCTCCCAGTACCTAGAAGGGCCACCAAGAAAGCCAGGGGAGGACTTTGGACAAGGGCCTATAGGGACAGGACAAGGGGAATGGCTTTAACCTGCCCGAGGGGAGACTGAGCTGAGCTCTGAGGCAGGAGCTCTTTCCTGTGAGGGTGCTGAGGTGCTGGCACAGGGTGCCCAGAGAAGCTGTGGCTGCCCCATCCCTGGCAGTGCTCAAGGCCAGGTTGGACACAGGGGCTTGGAGCAGCTGCTCCAGTGGAAGGGGTCCCTGCCCGTGGCAGGGGTTTGGACTGGGTGAGCTTTAAGTTCCCTTCCACCCCAAACCACTCCAGGATTCTGTGATTCTGTTATTTTCAGGCTCAGAACTAGTTGTAGGAGTTCCTCATTCACATAAAGCCTTTCTTGTGCATGTTGCTTTCTGAAATCTTTATTTGAACAATTTAAAGGTAAAATCATCTGTTGATGTCCTTTTAGATTCCTTGAGCTACTGCCAGATATTTTTAGAGTCTCCACTTGAATGCTGCTTGCAGAGAAATCGGCTGAGGAGTCATCCCTTACCTGACCAGACAATACATTTAATGGCAAGCAAAATAGAAATGCCAGATCTGAAGAAAAATGCTTGGGAACAAAACAGCCTCATCCTGCAAAGTTCTGACTGCACTTCAGAGAAGTATGCTCAGTGCAGGGGTACTGCTTTCATAGATGGGTGGGCAGAAGCTTTCTACTGCATCTAAATGGTTTAATGGTGATTTTCAGAAGCCAGTCAGTGATGCGCAATACCTGCCAATGGCTCTGACCTCGCACCCATCACTCCAAAACAAACCACAGTTCTAAACTGTTGTTAAAAATATATGTAAATTGTGAAACATTAAGCCTGGAAATAACTGGCTGTGGGTATAGTTATAGTTGGTTTTCATCTAACTTCCCATGTAAAGATAATTTCATTGTTTGCCTCATACATTTAAACTGAAAACTTGTGGGGTTTTTTCCCGTGCTGAGGTGTCATTGCAAAATGAAAGAAGAATCTTCAGTGAAACTGTTTGTTTAATGTGGTTCTTCCTTGTGTTCTCAGTGAGCAGATCATCGCTTTGCTGGCTGCTGCCTTGGAAAATCCGGTGAAGCAAACTGAGGAAAACACTGAGCAAAAGGTAGTGCTGCTTGACTCTGGTCACGGCTCTGTCAGGTGGTGAGGAATGACTGAGTTATACCTGAACTGTATTCACAATAGAAACTGCAAAATAGCTCTTTGACAGGCTGAGAGAGCTGGGCTGGTTCAGCCTGGAGGATGATCCTTAAGGGGAGACCTTAGGGCAGCTCCAGTGCCTAAAGGGACTACAGGAAACCTGGAGAGGGGCTTGGGACAAGGGCCTGTAGGGACAGGACAAGGGGAACAGCTTTAACCTGCCAGAACAGGGGAGATTGAGATGAGCTCTTAGGAAGAAGTTCTAGCAGGGGGTTGGAACTGGATGAGCTTTATTGTCCCCTCCAACCCAAACCAGTCTAGGATTCTATTTTTTAATTACAAAAGCATGCACAGAAAAGTTACTCCCATTTGAAGTGGATACAACTGTCACCCTTACTAAGTTAAACCATTGAAATACCTTGGAGAACACTGTTAAGTGTTCTATACTAGCAAAAGGACTTTGGAGCTGTCAGACCCTGAGGAAAATAATTCTCACTTCTTAACATCTCCCATACCCCTCTGTGGCAGTCATCCTGATACACACACACCTGCCCCCGACTCACAGGAGTAGCCTGCACTGCACGAGTCACTGCTAATGCGTTACGTGTTTTCAAAGAGAGCTTTAAAAGCTTATGAGTCTAAACCTAACATCGTGTGTCTGCATGTGTCCCTCCTTCCTGTGTCACCCTGGCAGGAAGCCGATCGGAACATCTGTGCAGCCAGTGCTGTCCATCAGGCTGACCAGACCTGCAGACGACTTGTCTCTCAGGCAATGAAGGAGGCCAGAGGTAAGCGCAGTCTGTTCTGGGGGTTAGCTCATGAGGTGGGACTCAGCCTGCGGCATTCCCTTGGGATACACTTAAGAAATCCCAACCTGCAGGGGTGATGGAGGCAATCACATTCAGTGAGCTCACCAGAGTTAGTTGTAGGATGCAGGTGAAAGTCAATAAACCTTAAAGCATGAAGTTAAAAGTGGCTTTAATTTTCTTTCAGATAAAAACATCCTGCCAAGTGAGCTGAAGAGCCTGGCAGAAGAACTCAACAAACTCAAAGCAGAGTTTTTGGAAGACGTGAGGCAAGGAAATAGTTTGAAAAGCCAACTTTCTGTACAAAATCAGTGTTCTGACCCTGATACATCTGGAATTTCTGTGTTCCAACTGGAGGCAGCCAATATAGTTAATAAATATATTTTTAAATAATGACATGAGGAATAGTGGCATATTTTAAGGACACAAAGTGTTTAAAATGCAGTACTGCTTCAGCATTGCAGCTGAAAACATCTGACACAGCCATCTCTTTAACTCATCTGGCTGTAGTATGGGAGAGCAACACAACTGTTGTGACCCAAAAGGAGTCATTCCGGACCTACCTCCCCTTGGGACCAAGCTTATGATACCCTTGCACTGAATTAAGGTAAAATGACACCCACCAACCAGTTTCATTTCTGCCAAAAATACAAAAAATACAAGGCATGTGGTCAGATATAACTCAGCAATGATGACTTTAACTGAATCAGCAATTCCCATGCCATGTGTTTTTACTTAGAGCTAGTCAATATTAAATGAAAAAGAGAGAAGTATACAGCAACATCTTGGTCCTCTTCACTAAGGGTATCTCACCCTCTGACCTAAGCCCTGTATTTTTGTGTTCACTTTGAATATTTTGAGACCCCACTTGGAGCTCTGTGTGCACTTCTGGTGTCCTCTACATCAGAAGGCCATGAATCTGTTGGAGCAAGTCCAGAGGAGGCCATGGAGATGCTGAAAGGGCTGGAGCAGCTCTGCTCTGGAGCCAGGCTGAGAGAGCTGGGCTGGGGCAGCCTGGACAAGAGAAGGCTCCTGAAGGGGAGACCTGAGAGCAGCTCCAGTGCCTAAAGGGGCTGCAGAAAACCTGGAGAGGGGCTTGGGACAAGGGCCTGTAGGGACAGGCCAAGGGGAATGGCTTGAACCTGCCAGAACAAGGGAGACTGAGCTGAGCTCTTAGGCAGAAGCTGTTCCCTGTGAGGGTGCTGAGGCGCTGGCACAGGGTGCCCAGAGAAGCTGTGGCTGCCCCATCCCTGGCAGTGTTCAAGACCAGGTTAGACAGAGCCTTGGGTGATAAGATCTAGTGTGGAGCATGGCAGGGGTTTGGAACTGGATGAGCCTTAAGCTCCTTTCCAACCCAAGCCATTCTGTGATTCTATGGGCATAATTAAGTGAGCTCATGAGCAGTTCCAAAGCTGAGGTTCTCCAAGGGCTCCTCTGGGTGGTCAGGTGATTCTTGTCTCTCTGTTGTCCTTTTTATTGTGGTGTCTGCTTTCTGACTGCACCTAAGAGTCAGCTCATCCTTGAGTCATCCTTTCATATTCCTATGAAGGGTTATCAGCTTTGAACAAGGGGTCAGAACAACCCTACCTACACACTACGGAGAGCAAACATCCTCATTATTTTCTTCATTTATGCTCAAAGCCTCCTATGGTCAAATGCAAATGGTGCCTAAGACAAGCTTAGTCACCTGTCTGTGACTTGCCCTATGGAATATAAGAGGTGTATGAGAAAAGCTCAATGTCCAGGTTCTCACAAGCACTAAAAGAGGAGCCTCATTTCAGCACCAAAATGAAGCACCTGGAGCAAGGGACAGTACAGTTATTCTTCAGCCTGTTCATCTTTTGGGTCAGCTTACCCTCCTTACCACAGCTACTCATAAGCAGCTCACCAGTCCCACCTGCTGAAGCAGACACAAGAATCACCATAAGACTTAATTAGAAAGTGTTATTTTATTCATATCTTAGAAAAGCAAAGCTTCACAACATGAACTACACCAGATATAGGCAAGTCATTTCCATAATAACCTTGTCCTCTCAAAACATTCACTACACGAGAAAATTGATTTTACAGTTCTAACAGGTTCCATGATTTGCAATACAAAATATGCTCTTTACACTGCAATAGGTTATGAACAGAGCTGGGACTCAGAAGCACATACACAAAGATTGCTTGATGAAAAAGGCTTCAGCAGGGGATAGATTTCCTGCAGAACAACATCCATTTGCTGTAGATTTCCAAGGAAGTTTCAAATGAACAGAAAACTTGCCAGTGAAGACTCCTACATTACATTCCTTTTGTCAGAAAGAAACAAAGAGCAACATCACCCCCAGACATTCTGCACTAAACCAAATGGCATCAGCTCATTTGGCTGGGAAACACCATTGGAAGGAGTCTTCCAGTGCTGAGTTTTATGTTAAAATGCAGAATGTTTTATGTCCCCATCCTCTTCCACTGAACATGTATCTGTGAAAAAACAACTCCTTTTGCTACTAGCAGTGTCACAGTTGGTTTAATATGAACCCAGATGATCTACTGAGATGCTTCAGTCTGTGTGTGTTCATTGGAATACTGGGTCTCACTAAGCCTGCATTAGGAGTATGATAAATAGTGCACATTAAAAAGGTCAACAAATCTATTAAATGAGCTATCACAATAAATACAAACCCCCTCAAAGTTCATGTTTTGCAAGTACAGGACTTACCAGAGTCAAGCTGTGGAAAAAATTCAGCTCATTCCCAAACTTCCCTGTTAATACAAGCTAAAATGCCAATTGCCACCTTATAATGTAAGGATTTGGGGGTTTAAAACAAAATGAGTTTAGTGCAGTGGAGAACTCAGTATGAAAAGTCCCTCAACCAGGGACTTGATCCCACAGTTCCTGACAATTATCCCTCACTAACTCCATGGAAGGCCTTATTGTGCACAGGAATCATTGGGATCTAAAACAATTTTCCAGTACTAATTCTGGGCTTTAAAGGAAACAGTATGTACAAAATTATGAGAAACTGATGTGACTACACCTTCCAAAGCAACTCAGTGGGCAGAAGGCAGCAGATGAGATCAGGATCCTGTTTGGCACAACAGAACAGGCAGCATGAGGTTGAAAAATGAAGAGCCCACATGCAGAGGGTGGCCCTCCCTCTGTGAAGGCCATGGCAGAGTCCACACCACATGGATCTGGTTTTAGAATAAAGAGATGGGCACTGACACCTGCCTCTGCCCAAGGTCCCCCCTGCAAACAGGAGCTCATACAAGGAAAGAAGGAAAAAATACTTTATCACTGTTCAACAGTTCAGAGATGTTCAAGCTCCTCAAATCCTGTGTTCAGTTCTGGCCCCTCATTACAAGAGAGATATTGAGGTGCTGGGGCAGGGCCAGAGAAGGACAACAGAGCTGGTGCAGGGCCTGGAGCACAAGAGATATGGGGAACAGCTGAGGGACCTGGGGGGTTCAGTCTGGAGATGAGAAGGCTCAGGTCAGGGGGGACCTTACTGCTCCCTACAAGTGCCTGACAGGAAGATGGAGCCAGGAGGGAGCTGGGCTCTGCTCCCACATAACAAGAGATAGGACAAGGCAATGGTCTCAAGCTGCACCAGGGCAGGTTTAGATGGAGCTGAGGAACAATGCCTTCCTCAAAGGATGCTCAGGCATTGGAACAGGCTGCCCAGGGCAGTGCTTGAGTCACCATCCCTGGAAGTGTGCACACACCATGTACACAAGACCCTCAGTGACACAGTTTAATGGTGGCCTTGGCAGTGCTGGGGGAACAGCTCAACTTAAAAGATCTTTTTCAACCCAGCTGATTCCATGATTGCTAATGTTCTTTCCTTAGGTACTTGAAAGCAGAAACAATGGTATTAAGTCCGTGCTATTAAAATCCTTCTAAACAACAATTTGCAAGGTTTGGAGTTGGATTTTTTCCCCATACTGAGTTCTATTATTAAGAACTCACCAGAGAATCGCCTCCTAAACAAGGGCCCCTCACTAGCATCATGCCAGGCTCCTCCTGCTACCAGCTACCTCTGTTACCATTCTCCTGCCTGCAATTCCATTCAGGAGCATCCTTGTTCAGAAGCTGTTTCTTTAAATCACCAATCATTAGCCAACACAATAAGAAGAATCTACCATCTTCACACTGCCAACATCATTCCCAATGGATCAATCATAGCTCAAACAGAATGGAAGGATGGAATCCCAAACATTCGTGCACATCAGAGCTGATCTCCCTACTGATACCAGGAGGAAGAAGTGCTGGAGCAGCAAACCAAAGACAACTGGGCTGTTGACATCGGCACCATTCAGTACTGGAAGGAGCTCCTCAGAGCATCATGGAATTGGAATGGAAACACCATTTCATAAGTTTCCTTGGAGTTCTAATGCTTAGGAAGAGAAGTTTGCATCCACAGCCAAGGAAAAAGGCCTCTATAAATTACTAATTGTAATGGCCTTCAGCAGTGAGGTCTGGTGTTTTAGTATTATAGCCAAATTTAGGTTCTAGAAGGCACACTAAGTGCTTTTAGTAACTTTGCTGGGATGTTGTGTAGGTTTACATTAAAGTGCCTGTCCATTGGCCTGGGTGTTTCTAAACTAAGATGTGCAGTATAAAAACCCCGACAAAACAAGCATGTGCCATGGACTTCATGTCCACCTTCAGTCACCATTTGCTACCTACAATTATTAATCCCAATGACTTCAGCCGTAGGATGCTGTATTCCTATGCTTACTACAGGAACAGCTCAGAAAACCCAGAAACCTTTCTCCTTATTCCCAGTACACAGAAAGGACAACAAATTCAGGAGAGGGACAAGACAAACTGACTTCCAAGCGAGCTGAAATTTGCAATGAACTACATTATACAGCTTTCAAACCTACCAGTCATAGCTTGGCCCAAGATAACACTGAACACCATTCTCTTCCCCATTTGTAAACCTCTTGTTTCTTTCTGTTAGAACTTCCATCAGCCAGACAGAAGTTTAACTGTGCAAATCTTAAATATCTGTACACATTAAGGCAGTTAAAAATCTCTCTGAATATATATTAGATCTACAAGCTCTTTAATATGACTGTGGAAAAACTACCTCCTTTTCAAAGGAACCACATGTAAAAGTTTGCTTAGTATAAATAAGGTCTCTCATTTTTCTTTAGTATAACTCATGAATGACAAGCTTTTAACTTTTTTCCTATCAGAACTTCATTCCCAATAACCTGTTACCTTCTACTTTTGGGACGAGTTTTAAAACTAATAGTTAAATTAGTGTTTGTGCTCTAGAATAAAGAGTTTAGACCATACCAAGGAAAAACTTACTGTTAACCTTCACTAGATAAAAGCAAGTTCGACATCAAATGGAACTTGTACATGAAAGTTGTTTGTTTGGTTTTCCAGTTTGGAATAGCTAAGTTTTTAAGGACAAATATGTCTCCAAAGAAACCAGATATGTCATTGCAATAACCTTGTGTCTCCTATAGTTAACACATTTTGTGTTGCCCAGTAAATAGCCTGATTCAGAACACAAGCTCTGCTTCAACATCTGTACAGTGTTTATTGGGATGAAGTAAAAGCAACTTAAATATAGCAGCCAAAGCATGGAAACACATTCCAATTCCTATTCCAACTGAATATAAAACAACCACCCCATCCTATACAAAATTTCCCTGGCAAGTTTTGTGACAACATAGAAAGAAATTTGCCTCCTTTGTCAAATTGTTTCATGTGAAGATTCCTTATGCAATGTGCAAGCTTTTCCTTCAGCAAGTATGAAAAATAGACTGTAATATGTTAAAAAACTAAATGAAAGCATGTTCTCAGTCAATGCTGACTATGTTGGCCTCTTGCAAAATGGCAAGCAAAGTCATACTTATTCTTACACTTACAGCCACATATGTTGCACTGAAAAGGATTTTCAAATCCATGACATCCCATGTGAATAGTATAAAGGATATTGTCCGCAAAGTACATGTCACAGTGTTGGCAGTGATGCAGGAGCTGAGGGTCCTGAACTGGAAGGGCTGGAGCTGGAGTACTTGGTTGACTATTACTTATGCTGGGTGTACTGGTGTGGGCGCTGCGATCACTGCTGGGACCCGCCACGGGGCTGTAGTTCCTTTGATTGTGTGTAGGCCGAGGATCTGGGCTGGCTGGAGATGAGCTCTGAGGAATATTTGATGACACAGCCGAAACTACTGCAGGTGCAGTAGGCTGCTGGATCATGAAAGGCTTCTCATCTTGACAGGAAACTTCATCAGGAGAGCCTGGGTTTTGGTTTTCAGGTGGCAAACTGGATAACTGTCCTGCTAAAGTAGAGAGCTGGTTTAAAGGATTATCTACCATAAGGTCCTGTGGATCTCTTGGCAACCCAGTGGTCTGGGTTGGTTTTGTCATGCTCTCATACGCTTCAGTCTGGATATTTGGGATTTCATGAGAGAAATCATTAAGATAGTCCGGTTTCTGCACCACCATGGAAGGTGGACTCAAATTAATTAATGCTCTTCTGCTGTAGCCCAAATTGCTGGTCTTCTTCTGCAAAACGCCCCACATCTTCTTGCTGCTTAGGGAAGACCTTGTACCCTTGATAGGCACCATTTTATGCTTGCGCCTGCGGTGGTGGGATAAGTTGCTCCTGTCGCTGCAGCGGAAGGAACACAACTCACATTTGTATGGTTTCTCACCCGTGTGTGAGCGCATGTGAGCTTCCAGGTGACGTTCATAAGCTGATGCAAAGGGACACAAGTGGCATCTGTGTGGCTTCTCACCTGGAAAATTCACAGAGATCATACTAGAGCATCTCAGAGTGCTTGAAAAAGGCTTTTCATGGAACAGAAAGCAGCTAACAGGGAGCTTCAGTCACTGCTAGTCTTGAGTTTAGCTGTGTATTTGGTAGAAAAGCAAAGTAAATGTAGACATCTCTGCCTCACTCAACTGATAATGAGCCCAGAAATAAACTGTGAACACAATGAGCACAACATAACTGGATCAGGAACTGCAGCACGATGCCAAGGGTTGAATGCAATGGTGCCTGGATCCAGTTAAGAGCATCGCACAAACTGTACCTGAGCTATAAAGCACATAAGCAGTTGGCTACAGGAATGTCTGTACCACCAACATGGAACCATTCTTACTGATAACTGGGTTTAAACATTGAGGGAAGGTATCCTTCCAACGTCTTCCAGACATTCTGACTTTTAAACATACTGGAACTGTTCCCTAAATAACACATGCATTAGAGAACTAAATGTTGAAAAAGGATCCTATGGTTAAAGAGGTATTAAAGAAAATAAAAGCTAATCCCTGGGGAGCTGTGTGCTGTCAGACAACAATCAGGTATTCTCCTTCCAGAGAGATACAACTTCGCTCTTCTATTAAATGATACTTAGAGATATTCACATTAACACTTCTAAAAGTACTTTCAAAAGTAAATACAAGCCAAAACATTGGTAACATCATACTCGGGGACTTAATTTTCCTTTTACAGACTGATCCTCCAGGAGTTTTTAGATCCAGATCTGCAATGTTAGAAAAGCCCAGAGGATTAGGCTCATGTTCAAGTGCTGAAATGAACCATCATCTTATCTTTCCATCTAGGATACCAGGTCAATTTCCAAATCCCTATTGTGCTACTGATTCTCTTGCCACACAGCACATCAGGCTCCAAAAAAACTGTGAGTGGGCTCCTTCTCTTCGGCATTCACAGGGGTTTTTAGAAGCATTTTCTACTATTTACATATACATTTGGTTTGTGGCTTTTAAAATCCATCTAGAACAACTGTAAAAGCCAGAGGTCTGAACGCAGAGAGGCCCACTAATACACTGCAAGCACTCTACAGGCCCTCAAAGATGTAATGTAACTGACAAGAGAAAGCCTTCCCATGTTCAGCATCCCACAGTCTGGAATCACAACCTGGGATACTAAACAGAAGATTTCCCCACCCCCCCATGTCACTGTCTCTTCAAGAGGGGAAAAAAGCGCCATTTTTGTGCTACCTCTAAGTACTTTATTCACACCAACTGAAACCGGTTTCTTCATAAGAGTATATATGTATTTTTATAGATACATATATGTACACACACATAATGATGTGGAGATTTGGTACAAAGATGGATGGAAGAAGACTGACAAGCCTCCTGCATTCACAAAGAACTTGTCAGTCTCAATGGTCTTCTTTCATTCCCAACTGGTTACACAGAAATGAAGATTTGCACCGCATGTTGCACACCCTTAACACAGCACAGCTGCTGAGCTACTAATTACCCTGCTGCCAGACTCAGCATGGAGTAATTCTGTGGTAAGTTGCACTTAATGATGGTTGCGTGGTGTCTGGGTCCTAATTACTCTGGCAGATCCCTTGCTGCACTTGCATGTTACCCAGAACACAGCATCCGTTTACTTACACTGCTCTGAAGCTACTGAGTAAGCTCTCACTTCCCTATTTTAATGCTGATTCAGTCACTGAGCCTTCACAGTTCAATATAATCCATCTCTGGGCCCTTTGCCATGCTTCTGAGCGAAACAACACTCAGGCCTTGGATCTCCTTGCTCTTGAATGGAAAAAATAAACCAAGGAAAGCAAACCAAATAAAACACCCCTTCCTTATTCTGGAGTCCTTCTGTACAAAGAAACAAAGCAGGGCTCTATAAAGAGCCACTGAGGTAATGGCAAAATGGTGCTGCCATCAGGACATCAGACAATGCTGTGTTTAAATTAGGAATGTGAAATATATTGTAAAAAGGTGAAGGGGAAGCTATACAGAGAAAGAAAAATATTCTTGTCTATGATATAAAACTGGACAGAGTGGTATAGGGAAATGGACTTACCACTGTACAGTTACTGTTATTACATCAGCATCAGATGTGTCTGAGCCAGTAATGTGCCATCCCACAGGCAAAGCTCCATTTCTGAGGTGTAACACTAACAATACCATGTACTACAACCATGAGCAAAAACTCAATGTTAGCCAAAGGACAAACACCAAGTATTAAGCTCTGCCCTAAATAAAGAATTGCTGTGGCTCTTGGAATATTTCCTTCCAAGTAATGACCACTGAGTCAGATTTATGAGGACATTTCTCAGCATCCCAATTCTTGGCTGGAATCGTTCTTGCTTTTGCATATATTACGCTGCAACTATGCTGAAATAATCATGACCTGCAGCAGGTATTGTCCTGCTACCTCTAGTCACATAGTGACACCTACTCCCTGATGTAGCAGAAGGGTAAGAAAGCATTCTGAAAACACAATCTCATAGAATCACAGAGTGGTTTGGGTTGGAAGGGACCATTAAAGTTGATCGAGTTCCAACCCCCTGCCATGGGCAGGGAACCCTTCCACTGGAGCAGGGTGCTCCAAGCCCCTGTGTCCAACCTGGCCTTGAGCACTGCCAGGGATGGGGCAGCCACAGCTTCTCTGGGCACCCTGTGCCAGCGCCTCAGCACCCTCACAGGGAACAGCTTCTGCCTAAGAGCTCAGCTCAGTCTCCCCTGTTCTGGCAGGTTCAAGCCATTCCCCTTGGCCTGTCCCTACAGGCCCTTGTCCCAAGCCCCTCTCCAGCTTTCCTGCAGCCCCTTTAGGCACTGGAGCTGCTCTCAGGTCTCCCCTTCAGGAGCCTTCTCTTGTCCAGGCTGCCCCAGCCCAGCTCTCTCAGCCTGGCTCCAGAGCAGAGCTGCTCCAGCCCTCGCAGCAGCTCCATGGCCTCCTCTGGACTTGCTCCAAGAGCTTCACGTCCCTTTTGTGTTGGGGGCTCCAGCACTGGACACAGGACTGCAGGGAGTGTCCCACAAGAACAGAGTAGAGGGGGAGAATCCCCTCCTTCAACCAAAGAACTGATAGCCTAATACCTGAAAGCATAAAAAATGGTAGACAATTTCCTAGAGTGTGAGAAGGAAAGCTGACACTATGCTAATTCTCACATTTTGACACCTAAAGAAGGAAGATTTGATTTTTTTGCTAATATGGCTAAAATTGATTTGATTTTTTTGCTAATATGGCTAAGATTGATATTAAGTAACACATTATTTTAGTCATTCAGTTTGAGAAACCCCATGCACACCAAAGCCATCAAAAACATCTTAAGAATCAGCAAACACACAATAGCAACATCTTCTAGCAGCCATTTACATCTCCATCACAGCTCAGCAGTCCATCTGCTCATGTTGATAACTGACCTGTACTAACTGTGGGCTTGGGGATGCAAGTTTTCAGATGGGAATAGCTATATGTCACCAAACAAACATAAAACTTTTAGGTCGATGTTACCCCTGCACCTTTAAGCACTATTTAAAAACAAACTGCTAAGTCTGCAGCACAGTTTCTCACACTACATGACCCTTCTCTTTCACAAGTTCAGAAATAGCACTGCACAAAGTAAAGCTGTTAGATTTCTTCTTATCCACATACCATAAGAGGCAAATGGTAAGTGAAGATGTAGCCGTTCTACGACAAACTAGATGGAAAAAATGCTCCAGAACTCAGTGCTGCTCTGCAGCAAGCCATGGCATCAACGTTGTGTCAAATGCAGGTACAGAAGCCATGGTATTCTATCCGCTACTGGATAATACCCAAAATTTCCACTGGGAATCTGAAAACAGCAACAGCTACACACAGAGGTAGCTCACAGTAGCACAAGAGGAGAATTTAGATGATATTTAGAGCCTGCACCTCAGAACATTGATTTTTAGTTGGTTGCCATTTTCCATCCCATTATGCCTTGTTAAAATAAGCCAAGACTGCAGGCCAGTGCAAGGAGCACTGACTTGCCAAAATACATCCTCTAAGTGACTGTGTAGACACAGTGGCTCACAGCAAAGTGAGAACCTGACTAGCAGTAACCATACCTAAAGAGAGCTACAATTACACCCAAATGACAACAAAGCATTCCATTAAAGAGAATCAACAAATGCCACCTACCCAAGACCACTGAAGGGATACATTTGGAACCAGACTGGAAATCTGTAAAAACTTCCATTTTTTGCAGAATACTTCCTTTATTTTAATTATTACTCTCGTGACAAGCTATAAAGTCTTCTGAAGTGGTAACTGTATTCTGTAATAACTGGGCAGGCAAAGTCAGACTTCACAAGGAGCTTTTGTGTGTTTCCTCTCACTTGCCAGGAGGTCAGAACTGATTTCACGAACAGTTTAGGATACCCTAACTCAACAGTTTTGCATTTCAGCTTTATAAACCAAACAGTGGGAAATGCCACAGGAAATGCCATGAGAAAGGCACAGGAAATACTTTTTTTAATTACTATTATTAGTAATGATCACTTTTTGATGCCATGTGGTCACACTTGAATAAAAGAGAACTTTATTCTTATTACTGTGTTTTGTACTTCCACGTCTAGAATGTGGCATGAAACAGGAATATCTCCATAGCTAAGTAAGAGGAAAAAAAGCCCCTATAATCTCCAAGGAAAAAACTATGTCACCTTTAGTGCCTTCCAATTTACACTGATGCTTTCACACTAAACTTATCAAATATCAAAATATCAAATTCAGTGGTCTGCCATAATAAATCTAACTGCTGAGTAACCCTAGAACAAACACCTTCAAGCACTGTGATAACTCCCCATGTGCAAATCATACCACTGAGTTCAAACTACAGTGTTTAATGTACAGGAAAGCACAGCAGAGTATTTCATACCTGTATGGATTCGGATGTGCTCTATGAGCCGTGCTGTGCCTTTGCTGGCATAGTTGCAGTATCGACACTTTAACTTCCCATCAAACGTCCGTTCAAAGCCATCCACCAACATTCCTGAGTTTTCATCCAGTGAAACTTCAACTGAAGGATGATCCAGACCATTCTGATCACCTTCTGTCCCAGCTGTGAATAATACAACACAGATGTCAATCAAGAATCAGTGGGATACTACTGAGAACACACTAAGTATCTCTTGTTTCCGTTCCCTTGGTCTTTCTATTCAAAGCACTGTAAGTACATCCCCTTATCATAACAAAGGTACAGACACATCCTTTCTGATGAGAAAGTAACTATCAGAAATACTTCTATACAGTTATAGGACTCTGCTTAATTATCTGGAACATCAACTGTGCAGTCATTGTCTAAGAGACTAAAATTTGATAGCACTGCAATTTGCTTACCTCCCTGGAGAGTCTCTGCTTCCTTGTCTCCACAAACCGATCCAGAAATCATATTTACATGGTGAGTCTGCTGTGTAAGATATTCCTGAAAATCCTTTACAAAGTCCAAAGGTTCTGGCTTCTTCTCACCCATATTCAGTCTTTACGTTTACAACCTCGTGTGCCTAGAAGGAAAAATATTGTCCTAGAATCAAAGAATTGTTTGGGTTGGAAAAGACATTTCAAGATCATCAGTGCAACTGTTAATCCGGCACAGCCAAGTCCACCACTAGACTATGCCCCTAAGTTTCACATTTACAAGTCTTTCAAATACCTTAAGGAATAGCAACTCCACCACTGCCCTGGGCAGCCTGTTCAGCACTTGACAACACTCTCAGGGAAAAAATGTTTCCCAATATCCAATCTAAACCTCCCCTGGTACAACACTATGATGTTTCTTCTTGTCCTGTTTCCCCTGGTACAACACTACGTTTCTTCTTCTCCTGAATCCTGTCCAGGATTCAAAGTGTGACCTCACCAGTGCAGAGTAGAGGGGTGCAATCACTGACTGCCCTAGTCCTGCTGGCCACACCACTAGTGGCTCAGGCCAGGATGCTCTTGGCTTTCTTGGCTGCTGGGACACACAGGCAGTTTTTTTTTACCCAGTAAAGAGGACACTTGTCCAAGCCCTGAGTAGCAGTTTCTCCAAAGAGAATGCTGTGGGCACTAAAGGCTTTTACTGAGGTCCATGTCAACAAAATCCACAGTCTTTCATATAGTAAGTGCTTCATCTTGTCATAAAAGATGAGGTTAGTCAAGAAGGATCTGCGTTTCATAAAGCCATGCTGACTGGGCCTGATCTACTCCATCACCTTCCTTGCCACTAAGGTCAGGCTGACAGACTTGTAGTTCTTTGTATTCTCCTTCCAGCCATTCTCGTAGATGGGTGCCACACTTGCTAACCTCCAGTCAAACTGAGACCTCCCCAGTGAGCCAGGACTGCTGATAAATGGTGGGAAACGGCTTGGTGAGCACTTCAGCCAGCTCCCTCAGTAGCCTTGGGTGGATCCCATCCAGCCACATAGACTGGTGTGTGCCTAAATGGTGTAGCATATTGCTGACCAGTTCCACTTGGATTACATGAGCTCCATTCTGCTCCCTGTCCCCATCTTACAGCTCAGTTTCAAAATGCAAATGTCACTGAATTTGAATGCATTCATAAAAGCAAGTTTAGGTTTGGATTTCTTTTTAAGCAAAGGACTGCTTTTATCATACAGCATGACTCAAAGCAAAGTGACAACCATACAAATATTATTTTTAGAGCTTTCTACTCATTAAAAACTTGCCGCCAAATATATATTACTGGAGAAACTGGGGTTTAGCAATTATTATCATAAGCACAATACAAAAATGAATAAAATGAAGTAATAATCAAAATATTTTTTTAATTGCTCATACCTGAATTTTAGTTTCCTGCTAAGTAGCAAACATGTTCCCAGAGGTACTCTCAACAGGTTAGATAGAAAGCACAGGGCACAGCTTCTCCACTTTCCTTGGAAGGAAAACAAGGAAATGCAAGTGCATTATCCTCCCCAACACCCAAGAGTCGTATGAAAGGAACTTGAAAAGATAGCTACGTTTTGAAAGCCAAGCTCTAACACTGTACTGCTGTTAGCTTTAGAGAAACAATTATACTTCCAGCAGAAACTTCTCAAAGACTGCATCCATTCCTACATACATCTCACTGAGACACTTCTATCTCACTGATTATTTGAAGAGTTTCCCTGATAAAGACATGGCTCCAGAAAATCCCAGAAGTGAGTAAGTCAGTTATAGCAACTGTGATGCTGGGAAACCAACTGGATGTCACTGATTAGCAAGGATGGAAAGAACAGAAAGCAGTGTTTCATACTGTCCTGGGTTCAGCTGCAGCAGTTACTTTCTCCTTCCTAGGAGCTCATTCAGTGCTGCCTAGGTTTAAACCACAACACAGAGTTCTTCCATAATTCCACTTTCCTACCCTGCATAAGAGCCTTAATCCAGTTTATTATTTCACATTGAAATAATAACAATATTCACTAGAAGTCACTGGTCATGCTCTTTTCTGGAGCATGACAAACCCCTAGAGTCTCCATTTGCAATGTATTTATGAGGGCAGAATTTAGGATTCAATTGGGAAGAGGGTGGTGAGTCAGTCACATTATTATTCTTACAGATTACAATCACAAGTAATTTAGAATGCTACAGTTTCACTAAGAATATCTTTTTGCTTTCCAATAGCTGCTAAACAAAGCATCAGTGACCTACAAAAACTCAAGTATTGAGTTCAAGACCATATTTAACCACATTCTCCTGTATTTTCAAAGTTATTTACAAGCACTGGTTCTTTTCTGGCACGCAGATGAGTATGGTCTTCACATCATACCTGAGTGTGCTAAACTACTATGGCTATCTTCACCATTAAGCTAGTCCTGAACACAACTTCACGTATCAATTTTGCCTACCCTCCTTTCAGGTGTCACCAAGCTTGCGTAGGCTGAAGTTAATTTATGTTCCATTTGTTGGTGTCTCCTGCAATAAAACAAAGATATCAGGATATGAATTAAAGGTATGGAAGAGGAAAAAACCAGGACAAATCCTGACCAGGCCAACTCTCACCAGACAGGAATAGTAAGAAATAACCATTTAAAATTAAATTATCAGTTTAAATGTAGACTGTTTCAACACGAAACAATGTTAAAGGTCCATATTTTCACAAAAGACTCTATATATCCCTTTGTATTGGGACAAAAAAATAGTTGATCAATTAATTGTATCCTTACATTGCATTTTATAAGAAAATTATACAAAACATTAGAAATTTGATTGAGGAAAAGATATTATTTTGGTTATCAACTTTCCTTTCTTTACCTCATCAATTTAATTTGAAAACATTCATTTTTTTTTCTTATATCAATGTAGGTAAATTGCCACCGTTCAGCACCACTTCAAACCTCTCCATTTCCATGCACAATGGAACCGTTTGTGATTTTAGGTGGCTTTTCTTATGGATATCCAACCAGCAGTTCTCCTTTTCAGGAATGAATGATACAGATCCGACACTTGCTCTGCCACTACTGCAACCTAATAAATGCAATTCTCACTATCAGTAACTTGAGCACACCGGCTCGTGTTTCATGCACTCCAACGGGGCTGATCATACCACATGTTCTTCAGGTTCTATTAACACAGAACATTACCTTCACTGCACCTTCTCCAGCTTTACACACTGACGGATGGAACACCGGTTACTCACCCTCTACTCAGGCAGCAGTCTAATACTAGTTACAATGCTGACCTGTACTAAGGGTATTGTCTCAGAAGAAAATAACCCAGACGCATAAAACCAGTGTTTTAACACACACAGCAAGAATTCATACTGTGTAATTACAAGACACTAAAATAATATGACTATGAGCACATGCATCCTGGTTTCTTTCATGGAATTAAGGGGGGGGGGGGGGGGAATTCTCAGCCTCATCTTTTCTAGAGCAAATGGTTTAAAACAAAAGGAGGTAAGATCCCAGGTTCTCTCCAAGTCCTCCCTGCTCCTATACAGATGTAATTATAAGAGAATCAAATGACTATGAGAACATGTATCCTGTTTTCCAGAAAGGAATCAAGGGGGAATTCTGTACCTCAGCCTCACCTTTTCCAGAGGAAACGATTTAGAGCTAAATTAACGAGGGAGGAAAGATCCCAGCCTCTCTCCAAGCTCTTTCTGCTCCTTCTGAAGGAGTTTTACGCGTGTGAAGGAGAATCACAGAATGGTTTGGGCTGGGACGTACTTTAAGATCACCTATTTCCACCCCCATCGCAGCGCTGCCGCTTGCCCGGCCGAGCCCCGCGACCTGCCACAGCAGCCGCCTCAAAGCGCCGGTGGCTCCGCCGCCCCCGATCCACACCTCATGGTGCAACAGCAGCTCTGCGCGTCCTTCACCCTTCTCCGACCCACAGTCACCTCCACGTTGGGGCAGGAAGCGACCCGGCCATGGGAGTCCTCCACTTAAACCCGGGTGCCACCCGGTTCCCACACAAGGGAGACGCTGAGGGGCTACACCGGTGGCCCCGGCCCCCGCTCCCGGTGGAGCAGCACAGCACAGCTCTGTCTGCTCCACACAGCGAGCTGAGAGCAGCCGCATCCCCTCCGCCCGGCCTCAAAACTGGACAGCAACGAGGGCATGAAGGGAAGAGATGAACGCTACTCACCACGACAGCCCCAACCCACCACAGCCGCCGCCGCCGCCATGTTTGTTGTGCCTTCGGCAGCCGGGCCCGGCCCACCGCAACCTCGCGAGACGGCGTCTGGGGGCGTGGCCCGACTGGCTGCGCGCGCACGTGGGGAGGGGGGAACGAAGCGGGGGGGGGCGGTGGTTGTGGCGTGGTTGGGGGCGGGCAGCGGCAGCAGTATGGCGGCGGTGGGAGGTTACCTGAGGGGATGCGCGAAGGTGAAGTGGGTGTTTGAGGGGAGGTTGTGGGCTGAGTTGGGGCGGTGGGAGCGGGGAGGGGGAGCTGCTTTACTCTGCAAGCCGCTACGGGTGATAGGGGCTCCGGGAGCTGTGCAGGAGTGAGGGTAAAGCGGTTTTCTCCCTCTGTCTTGCGCTGGATCGGAGGTGTGAGGTAATTACGTTAAGGTCTTGTGAAATGGTGTGGTGGGGGGAGCAGCCCGCGGCTGGGGTGTCTGTGAGGTGACAGCAGAGGTGTCCCCTTATCTGAACAGGGTTGTGGTCCTGCAGGGGTAATCTAAGGCAAAGGGAACAAACAAAACCGCTAGGTCTGTGCTTTTACTGTGCAGAGGGAGGGAGTGTGCTGGACAGCTGTATTTCAGGCCATAACGCAGCGTGTCGTGGTGTTGTAACGACTGAAATACAGAAAATTGACCCATAAATAAGGTTAAGCCAGCCTGCTGTGGTGTAGCTTCTCTGCTGAGGAATAACGGTTATCAGTGAGATAAGGAGGCACAAAAGCACAAAATGTAATCAGTTCTAAGTAATGTTAAGTTTGATGGCTTCATAATGGAAAATAGCTGTGGTGCCTGAAGGTAGTTGACATGGTTTCAGGTCCTTAGGACCTTAGTACAAAAGGTGTAAGAAAAGCAGAATGGAAAACAGGACCTGGGGATGGGGAGTACCTGGGACTAGCTGATGGCCAGGATGGGAGCACTTAAAGTAACTGGTAAGTAAAAGGACAGGATGGTTGCTATGTCTGTAATGTTAATTACGCTAGGAAAAGTAAACGACCTTTAAAGACCACCATCACATTTATATATGCATGCGGGAAACTATGCAAAACAATGTAATATGCCTAGCGGCCATGTAAGGATGGCCTGTAGAGCAATACGGGGACACACGTTAGGAGGAGCTATCCCCCGTGTCTCCCGGTGCCGCTATAAAGAATACCTGCTTGTCAACTTGAAACTGTTGGCGAGTTTGTGCCTGGAGTTTTCTCCGAATCATCAGGAAGGCAGACACATAAAGTTATCAAAGAAAGGAAGCCAGGTTGGACACAGGGGCTTGGAGCAAGCTGCTCTGGTGGAAGGTGTCCCTGCCCATGGCAGGGGGTTGGAGCTGGATGAGCTTTAAGGTCCCTTCCAACCCAAACCGGGCTGTGAATATTCTGTGAGCTCTAAGAATAAAAAATGTAAAGAGTAATAAAATTTAAACTAAAATTTAAATCTGAATGTTGAAATAAAGCACCACTTCTGCACTATGCTGTTACTGTGGCATACACATGGGTTGCTGCTCTATGTGGGAGTGTTGCCAGTGCACATTCCAGCCCTTAGGGCCATCCTACTGCTTGTAAGACCATTCAGGGTAACCTTGTTAGTGTTATTCCTTTTGTCCTGTAGCACTGTCTCAGTTGGGTATCAAACAAGTGTTTATCGAACCATGTGTGCACCAAGGGCTGCCCTTGTGTCTCCCACCATGGCAGTACAACACCTTTCTCTACCACTCTTGAATGGGTTGTCACAGTGGAAGAGCCTGCAGGTGAAAACTGTGGGGTATTCCTACTGAGTTGCCTTGGTTTCTACCAAGGGGAAGGGAGGCGGATGAAGGAACAGTTCAAACTGTTTCAAAACCTTTGGCATCATTGCCAAGAGTAGGGCTGCACTAATGCCTGCAACCTGTAACAAACCTGAGCTGCTTATTGTGTTTTAAAGCTTCTATTTGCTAGCCAGGCATTTGGCAGATCACCTTTGCTGATACAGCCCCATGCACTTGTGCTTGACCTTGCTGAATTGCTTTTAATCAAGTTTGTCCAGCTTCCCATTTTTATAAAGCATATGAGAAAAATGACTGTCATTTTTGTGGTCTGCAAGGTTTGTACTTCCCACTTGGCCTGGAGCAGAATCCTCTGCGTTGATCTAGTGATGTGTTCACCCATGATAATCCCACATCTGAGTGTCAGGTGGCATCAAACAGAAGTAGAGGTAATCCCAGTTTACTACCAGTTGTTGCTTCAACAGTACTGGCTTATTGCCTGCGGAGCACACCTCCTCACAGCTTTCCAAATAGGTTTGTATTCTGAAGAAGGCATCCTGCATTTTTCCTGCAGCTCTTGGTCAGTGCTGGTGAATTATTCTCAGCCATCATGAAGGAAAAATGCTCTTTTCTTTGTGTGTGGAAATAAAATAGTGGAAGAAGCAGGATGTGAGACTTGTAGTCCTCTAAGAATATAGACTTAAACAGGTGGATGTTTGCACTCCTGGGTGTTGAGTGACCCTATGTCACTACCCAAAAGGAGTAGTTTAGGACAACCTCCCTCCCTTTGGGACCAAGAACCAAGTTCATGATACACTGGTACTGAATTAAGGAAACAACATGAGCCAGTTTTATGATGTATTAATACAAAATACAAGGCATGTGGTTAGATATAACTCACCAATGATTATTTTAACTGGATCAGAGAGTCCCATGCCACATGTTTTTACTTTGATCTAGTAAATATTAAATGAAAAAGAGAGAAGAAGAGAAGAAAGAATGAGAAAGGGAGAGGGAGAAGCATCACCACCTATGGATCCAGCAACATCTCATTGGTCTTCTTCACCCACGGTATTGTTGCTGGTGGGAGCT
Organism: Melopsittacus undulatus; assembly: GCF_012275295.1. NCBI lineage: Eukaryota > Metazoa > Chordata > Aves > Psittaciformes > Psittaculidae > Melopsittacus > Melopsittacus undulatus. The sequence goes on from NC_047530.1 coordinate 107,996,629, forward strand.
CTGACTTGAGCCCTGCACTTTTCATGTTCTTCTGGGTGCAAAGCAGCATAGAGAGCTGTCACTATGATAATGATGGACATTGTTTAGTGAGCACATGCCCGATTCCAGAGCTGGGGTTCCTTAGGGTCATCCAGGTGGTCGATGTCCCTCTGTTGTCCCTGTTACCCTGGTGTCTGCTTTTTGACTCCATCCTCTAAGTCAGCTCATCCTTGGGTCATCCTTTCATATCTCTGTGCAGGCTTATCAACTTTAAACAAAAGGATCAGAACAATCCTAGCTGTTATTCTGTATTGAGAGTATTGAGAGGCAGCATCCTTGTTATTTGCTTCATTTATGCTTAAGGCCTCCCATGGTCAAATGCATGGATGTGGAGCTGTTGGAGTGAGTCCAGAGGAGGCCATGGAGATGATGCAAGGCCTGGAGCAGCTCTGCTCTGAAGCCTGGCTGAGACAAATGGGCTGGGTCAGCCTGGAGAAGAGAAGGCTCCTGAAGGGGAGACTTTAGAGAAGCTCCAGTGCCTAAAGGGGCTGCAGGAAAGCTGGAGAGGGGCTTGGGACAAGGGCCTGTAGGGACAGGCCAAGGGGAATGGCTTGAACCTGCCAGAACAGGGGAGACTGAGCTGAGCTCTTAGGCAGAAGTTCTTCCCTGTGAGGGTGCTGAGGTGCTGGCACAGGGTGCCCAGAGAAGCTGTGGCTGCCCCATCCCTGGCATTGTTCAACAATGTGAACAAACATTGACTGTTCACAGCAATATTTGTTTTCTGTATTACCACTTCTTTCTGGTTTTTCTTATCAAGCATGACTAGTTGGAGTTTCCTTACTATAATAGACTTTACACATCTTGTGAGTAAGACAGAAGGAGTCCATAGATCTGCTTTGCATCAGTTCTTCAGCCAGGGGGATGACAAGCGTTGAAAGCCAACATGAAAGAGAGTGAATTATTAGAAGGATCAAAGGAATTTTTACTTCCTGACCCTAAAGTTTCTGCTGGTTTTTGAAGAATGCTACTATCAGTGTGCATTGCAATATTGTCTTGCTATCAGAGAGCTGAATAGCAGTCTGGTTACAGCACAGTCTGTCGGTCTGCTCACTGTGGGGTTAAGAATGTGTGCTGGCAAAAATGTGTGTTAGCAGGCATATGTTCACATATACATTATTTTTATGGCACAGCTATGTCTCTACTGGGAGTTTCTGTCAGCAGTTGTCTTGGTAAGACATTAATATCTCCACACTTTAGACTGACATAGCAGAAGTGACAGAAGTCTGTGGCAAAGATCTGATCTGTAGATGCTAGCCACAGCATAAATTGGGTCTGGGGACCTATGAGAGTAAAGCCATGTTTCTGTCATGCCGCCTTTGCGATCAAAAGCTCAGTTTATCATTAAAGTTGACTGACATTCTGTAAAAACCATTTGTAAGTCTATTTCACATTTACCCTATTTATTAATGAAGATACTAAATCTATCAAAACATACACTTAGTACTATGAATATTGCATCAGACTTGGAAAATCATCTATAAAAATAAATACTATTAACAGTGTGCTTGTATATATACAGTATATTGACTAAAACTGTTTGTAAATCCTTTGTAGAATAGGATTATGTTAGCAAACTTCCACAGAGAAAACTGCAGTTAGAAGGAGAGTAATTAAAGGATGTTTTCTCTTAGGACACTGGGAGCAGGGAGGTTTGTATCATCTCAAACACTTTCAAACTAGACATTGAATGTAAATGATAGTTCCTAATCATTTACTGAATCAAAACACTGAATAAAATGGTGTATTGCTGTCTGTACATAAATACAAGTTCTATTAACTGTTTGCATGTTCTGTGGTTATTGTCAACAGGTGAAAAGAAATATTCCAGTGTTCTTGGCTCCTTGGAGGGCTTCTCCGTGTGCCTTTCGATCCTCCAGATCTGAACCCATGCCAAATCTAGCCAGTGATGGAGTTGTCTGTGCTCCACTTCAGACATTCACCGAAGAGGAGACAATGCTGAAAAATATGGGTACCTATTGTCTGTGCAGTTAAAATTCAGAGATGTCTTAGCTAGAAGGGGAAATTTAGCTTTAAAAATTCATTGTTTAATTCTAGTTAAATATTGAGATTGATGGGGGGGTGTGTGCTTAATTTTAAAAGTGCTTTAGTTCACAAGAGAGAAATGTAGTGTTCTTTTCCATGTTACCATAGCACAGTTCCACATACCACAGTGAGGTTACATAAATAAATAACTATTAAGTGCTTAAAACTGTTGCTGCCACAGATGTGAAGTTGCCTGGCTCTGACTCATGCTGTTTCTGAAGTGTTTAGTTCAGCTATAGGTAACTGCTCCAGTTGGTTTTCAGACATTTCCAGTATATCCAGAATGGTGACGGATGTGATGTGTCTGTAATGCAGCCAGGCCTGCACGAAGATGATAGTGTTTCAAAAGGGATCCTCAGAGCAAAGGTGAAAGGATGAGACCCTGCACATCCAAGAGGGAGCTTGTGAAAGGCTCCAGTTAAACAGAAACAGCCTCACAGGATTTTGTGCACACATAATAACACACATTAAAGCCTGAGACCATCTTCCTAAACTGCAGGTTTAATTTATAAAGAAATTGGATACAGCTAACCAAGTGAGGGATGTATTTGAATTATTTTCTGTATTTTTTTCAGTGAACCAGTGTTGCATAAATGTTGCTGAGATGCTTTCAAAGTTTTTGGATTTATAGGATATTTCAGTTTAGAGATTTGTAGCTGAGTTCAGAAAACAGTTATAATTGAACCTTATGGCACATCACCTTGTTTCACTTGGGCAGCTTTCTGTCCTTTTATTCACTTGTCTGGGAGAGTCAGAGGATATATTCATAACCTGTCCAAAGTACCATGTTACTGTGATACTGATCTTTAAGGAGACTGTTGGAATACTTACATGCTTGCTTTCTTCTCTTCATTACAGTGACAAAGTTTGCTCAGGAACGAGTTGCACCTTTGGTACAGAAAATGGATGAGAATTCAAAAATGGAAGACTCTGTAATACAAGGATTATTTGAACAAGGGGTCTGCATACTTTTACTTAATCTTTTATTTAGAAAGTGGTGATTTTAGGAATGTCTACCTGCGCACTTGTCAGATTTTTAGATTAAGTTTGAGTGATATAATTCAAATTAACCAGTGCATCATTAAAAAATTTGGATAAGTTTTGCTGGAGTATCAGGAGTGTATCAGGACTCCTCTGTGCCTTTACTGGCCACCCACAAGGATTTGTGTTGCAGAAACCTTGGAGCTCATTCCTGGATCCAATTTTAGCTTTTTCTGCCATCAGGCCTCTCACTGCGAGAGACATTGAGGTGCTAAAGCAAGTCCATAGAAGGGCAGTGGAGCTAGTGAAGGGTCTGGAGCACAAGTGTGATGAGGAACAGCTGAGGATACTGGGGGGGTTTAGCCTGGAGAACAGGAGGCTGAGGGGAGACCTTGTTTTCTGCAACTACCAGCAAGGAGGTTGTAGTGAGGTGGGGTCAGTCTTCTCCCAAGTAATGAGCAATAGAACAAGAGAAAACAGCCCCAAGTTGCACAAGGGGAGGTTGAAACTGGATATTAGGAAATATTTCTTCCCTGAAAGAGTTGACAAGCACCGGAACAGGCTGCTCAGGGAAGTGGTTGAGTCACCATGCCTAGAGGTGTTTAAAAGATGTGCAGATGTGGTACCAGGGACATGGTTTAGTGGTGGTCTTGGCCGTGCTGGATTAAGAGTTGGACTCAATGATCTTAAAGGTCTTTTCCAGCCTAAATAATTCTATGATTCTGTGAGGAATTGTTAGTTTGTTAAGGGTATTGAAGGAAGACAGTTCTTTACAGAAAGATCTGGAAATACTAAAATTCTGTGTCTATTATTTCAATATATTAAGTATCAGGTTGGACTAACAAATTGCTGACAGGAACTAAGAGATTAATTTATTTGCATCTTTTCTATTTCAGCTGATGAGTATTGAGCTTGGGGAAGAATATGGAGGAACTGGAGCTTCGTTTTTTTCCATCATATTGGTGGTAGAAGAATTAGCCAAAGTCGATCCAGCAGTATCTCTTCTATGCGAACTCCAAAATACACTAACAAATAAGTTGTTTACCACATACGGAACAGAAGAACAAAAACGAACTTACTTGCCCAGAGTGGCTAAAGATACAGTGAGTCAAAGTCTCACTTTACTGAACTATAATATAGTTCTTGACAGTGATATTAGTGGGGCTTTTTCTTTCAGTGACGGCAGCATTGGAAAATAATCTTTATGTGTGAGCTTTGAAACACTGGGTAGAGCTGAGATCCGTGGTGCTATAGATACATCCTGTCACCAGTAGCTGAGAGGTAAAAGTGGAAAGACAGTTATTAGTTTCATTAAAATTTAATTTACTGTGGAAAAGAATGTTAAAGCAGTTGACTTTGAGAGATGTGTAATTACATAGTGTTTCTATTCTTAATCTCCATATCTGAAACTTAGTGACTTTGATGCAATAGGTTAAAATGTTTGAATTTAAGAACTTGTGCTTATTCATAACTATTTTAATTGCAGACATATACCTATATGTTCAGTAAAAACCAAGACTACTTTTTCCCTTGACAGATAGGCAGTTTCTGTCTTTCGGAGGCTGGATCTGGCAGTGATGCTTTCTCTTTGAAGACTCGGGCTGAAAAGAGAGGAGACTACTATGTCATCAATGGCTCAAAGATGTGGATTAGCTTAGCAGAACATGCAGGAGTTTTCTTCGTGATGGCAAATACAGATCCATCCTTAGTAAGTTGCTAAAGAATAGTCACATTTAAATGACAGCTCATGATATATGAAACTAGGGATTTGATATTAATAATTTGATGTTAAATGTTAATTCCTTGCACCTTTTGCTAGCTGACAGCAAACCTTTGAAAATGTTTTCCAACAAAACTTGAGAACTTGCTGAGCAATTTAATACATTCCTCCCACCAGGGAAAATAATGTCAGGATCATAATTGCTTAGATGAAGAGCACAATGTGCATTGGGATTATTCTGACTAATAGAAGAACAACAGGTAATCTATGTCTTTCCAGCGCTTCTGACTTAACTGACAAATTGCTGTTATTAAAAGGCAAAAGAGAGCTTATGCTACATATACTGGAATGCTAACAACGATATACTACAGAAAGGAGTGTTCAGGTAAAAAAATACAGAGCTGAATATGCACATTTCAAGTTCTGTCACTAATTTGGATTTAGGTAGTAGATTCAGAAAAGTCAGCTACTGAGCTATACCAGTAGAGCAGAGTAATAATAAAATACAAATCTAAGTTATTTAAAACTTTTAGTTATTATTTAACTTCTTCCAGTATCTCTTTCTTAAAAATTTGACTTAAATATATTTATTTTTTATATTAAATTTCCTATTTTGACTAAGTAAGAAGGGTCTTTCTTTCATTGTACTGAACACAAGAGGGACCTGGAGCTGTTGGAGCAAGTCCAAAGGAGGCCATGGAGATGATGCAAGCGCTGGAGCAGCTCTGCTCTGGAGCCAGGCTGAGAGAGCTGGGCTGGGGCAGCCTGGACAAGAGAAGGCTCCTGAAGGGGAGACCTGAGAGCAGCTCCAGTGCCTGAAGGGGCTGCAGGAAACCTGAAGAGGGGCTTGGGACAAGGGCCTATAGGGACAGGCCAAGGGGAATGGCTTGAACCTGCCAGAACATGGGAGACTGAGCTGAGCTCTTAGGCAGAAGCTGTTCCCTGTGAGGGTGCTGAGGCGCTGGCACAGGGTGCCCAGAGAAGCTGTGGCTGCCCCATCCCTGTCAGTGTTCAAAGCCAGGTTGGACACAGGGGCTTGGAGCAAGCTGCTCCAGTGGAAGATGTCCCTGCCCATGGCAAGGCATTGGAACTGGATGAGCTTTAAGGTCTCTTCCGACACAAACCATTCTAGAATTCTATGGGTTTAGAGCCATTACTCGATTGACCACTTTACACTAAAGATACCCAGTGTCTTCTTATAGCCCATTGTTTCTGACATATGTTCTGATGGCAAGGACTGACTTCAATGCACAGCAATAACTTGCTATCCCAGTAATTTCCAGTATAGATAGACACCAGAGTCCTGTTTGTTTCATTTACATAATACTAGTTCCTTGTCTCATCAAGAGAACTTACAAGGTTGTTCTGATCATGTTTTCCACATGGAGTATTTTAATAGAAAGGTATCCCTGGCCTATGTAAACCATAGTTAGCAGACATAGAAGGAGGAGATGATAGTACCAGTGTTTTATTTAGTAATATAGTATTAAGCAGGTGTAAAATTTCCGTATTGGAATGAGATGTTTAGATATTAGTATCACAGTTTACCCTACTAAGCACCACACAACCAAAACCAGCACAATTTGTATAAAAAAACAGTTCTTGATTACTTTTTAATTCATCCTAGGGATATAGGGGAATTACATGCTTCATAGTAGATCGTGACACAGAGGGGCTACATGTGGGGAAGAAGGAGGACAAGCTTGGAATCAGAGCGTCTTCTACCTGTCCAGTAACGTTTGAAAATGTTAAGGTATTGTAAGTTGTTTAGCTATTGAAGCATAATCTGTGTGTAATAGGAACTTGACCACATATAAGGATGTTAACTAAATTTTTTTTCCTCAGACATACTGATTAACTGGCATGTTTTAACTTTTTCCTCCCTGTTCTTTCACAGAAGTCTTGAGGGAGGTTGGTTTACTTAAGTTTGAATACAGTTTTTCTCAAACACCGGTTTATAATTGCTCAAAGAATTGGTAAATGCTTCATCCCCAGCTGTGTTTAAAGCCAGGCTGGGCAGAGCCTTGGGCAGTACGGTCTATGGTGAGATGTCCCTGCCTATGGCAGGAGGGTTGGAACTGGATGAGCTTAAGGTCCTTTCCAGCCCTAACTATTCTGTGATTCAATGATAACCACATGTATGATGCGGTTATCATTGGTTATAATTGTTTATATAATATATATATTACATATATATATATATCAGTGGTTATCATTGGTTATAATCAGATGTTATATAATTATATATAATTTTATATAATCAGATATTCTAGAATCAAATTACTGATTTAGAATCATAAAATAGTTAGGGTTTTATAGTTATTTTATGTTTTATGTTTCATTGGTGAGGACCATTAAATAAACCCTGTAGACTGATTCACCTCTGAACCCTTCTACTAGAAGCTGCAAAGCAGAATAGAACAGGAATAACGGTGGTATTTTATTTTTTAGGTTCCTGAGACCAATATCCTGGGACAGGTTGGACAAGGCTATAAGTATGCAATTGGAATGCTAAATACTGGCAGAATAGGTATTGCTGCACAGGTGGGTAATTCTGTTTAATACTGAATACAACCAGTACAGAACTGGTTTGAAATTTAAAAAACAAGAATTTAGAAAATACTATATTAAAACCTCAGTTGCCACTAGATGTCACTGTTCCTGTAGCTAAGTTACAGTCAAATACTGAAACAACTGTAAATGGGAAAATTCTTCTTTGGTGACATAAGCGATAGATTTAGAAAGGATTAAATAGCAATTAGTTTGTCTTTGAGGGTTATCTTATTGCTTCTGAGGTAGAGCAACATCTTTCGTTATGCAAATCTATTTTACAAAGAAAACTCCCTTTAGAAAATATTACACACTGAAATGCGTAATTTTAATGCTTCCAACTGGGCCTATATAGGATTGCCAAATGTGACTGTATTCTAACTGATGTTTTCCCAATAACTTCTTTTTAAAAGTCAACTTATTTTTAAAATAAATGCTTTTTTTATAGCAGAGGTATCCTACTTCGTTGTATTTGAGACTCGCATGTTATGGCATCTTAGGGGGAAATATTCACTGACCTTGGAGTTACTTTAAAATGTATTTTGTTGTAAACTCAGTTTGGATCTCAGATTACTGCTGATTTCAGTGGAAATCAGTTTCAGCCCTATAATAAAATGACATAGGACAAGTATTTATGTTTTTATCTTTCTTCTGAAAGTAATCCTTTCTTTGTTTCTACTGTGTTGTCGATGTAGTTGTGCTGTATAGGATGTAATATGTCTGTGCTACCTGTCTCCCTTATCTTTTGCCTTAGTTTACAGACAAACCAGGAGTAATCCTCATGAAATTTAGACTTTCCACATGGTGGTATACTATGCTGCTAAATGGGTTGGCTTTTCCATCATTTATAAAGCTTATATGTGATTAAACTTAGTCTGATACGGCATTTAAAAACCAGGGGTATAAATAATATAAAGGCTCTGGCAGTAAAATATATGGCCTTATTTTATGCTTAATTACTCCAAGTTACATTTACAACCTAACTAAAAGTTAAGGTCAGGTAGTTGTTATATCTTAAGTTACTACTTTCTTGGCACCTCTCAAATTAAGAGAAGTGCACTTGAATGGACAAGAACAGCAGTTCTAAAGCCCTGTAGAATTGAATATAGTTTTGCAGTCGAAATACTTTTAGAAGGTAATTAACATCTTATAAAATGTGATTGTGGCTATGAAAAGGTGAATGCAAGGTAGCTCCATATATTGTTACAGCTACTGAGGTGGATATACGTGGTTCATCTACAGGAGTTTATAGCAGAAGGCAGCAAATCTGGTGATACAGTAGCATTGTTTTATGTTATTTTCCCAGATCCCCATTTTCCTATATATTGTGGGGTTTTTTCCTAGAAACTTAAATGATGAAAGTGTAGATGTCTGAACTCAGGCAAGGTCATGGTTTTATCTTCTTGGGGCCTTGGTTTTCAGCTTAATATGTGGGTCTGTTCAAAAATACCTATACAGTATTGTACATCACTGAAAGCAGTTTGACTAAGCTCCTTAGCATGGCAGCTGACTGCCACATTGTAGTACCCTGTCTTGAAGTAGAGAAGTTTTATGAGATTCCAGTTCTACAGTATCCCTCACTTTTTGATAGTTCTTCATGCCCTTAATTTCCCTCTTTTTTTTCTTTTTCCCCTTTGATGCTTCCCCTAATCTAATTTCCTATATTTGTTTTTTCTAGGAATAAAACTAGGTAGAATGCATTCACATGGGTAGTAGTTACATAATAAAACCAGCTGATCTTATTTACTAATACCTATATATCCCAAGATACGTGAAAGTCAGGATCCTTTCTTTACTATCTTTTTTGGAATGGAGAACACTTCTCAAAAACTGATAGTTAAAAAAACCATAAAACCAGTTTACTTTCATAATGTTTCTTCAGGCTAACAAATCAGACACTAGGAGACTCCAGCAATGGTGATGGGTTCAAACTGTAACAGGGGAAGTTCAGGTTATGAAGACAGGCTGAGAAAGTTGGGGCTGTTCAGCCTGGAGAAGAGAAGGCTGCATGGAGACCTCAGAGCAGCCTTCCAGTATCTGAAGGGGGCTACAGGGATGATGGAGAGGAACTCTTCATAAGGGACTGGAGTGATAGGGATGATGGATTCAAACTGAAGCGGGAAGTTCAGGCTGGATATAAGGAAGAAGTTCTTCCCTGTGAGGGTGGTGAGGTACTGGAATGGATTGCCTGGGGAAGCTGTAAATATTCCATCCCTGGCAGTGTTCAAGGCCAGGCTGGACAGAGCCTTGGGCGATGTGGTCTGGTGTGAGGCGTCCCTGCCGATGGCAGGGGGTTGGAACTGGATGAGCTTTAATGTCATTTCCAACCCAAACCAGTCAGTGCTTCTATGATGACAGTTACTTCCTTATGAATGTCAGTGTGTAGTTTTCCCAGATGTTATTCTCCAAGATAACCACTTGTGTTTTGCTGTCTTCGCTGCTGAGTGAACAGGGTGTGAACAGACAATGAGTCTTCTAAAACTGTTCTTTGAGGTTGTTTTTTTCCTAGAAAATGCTGGAAGAAATGTTCTCTCTCCTTCCACTACCTTGACATTCTAACTTCTGAAATAAATAGCTAATTTTGACAGTCTGGTGTCTTCTGTAAAATGAGGAATTATATTGATGATACAGATAGCTTTGAATAATCATTCACATTATTTTTCCTTTAATATTGTAATGTAGATCTATAGAACTTTAGTTACAGTCATTTTCCTGTGTAAGTAAGAATTTTCCAAGAAACACTTAATATCTGTGCAACCACAGTTTTCTTCAAAAAGTAGAGATAATGTTTTCACAAATCTTTGCCTATAGTAAGAAAGTTTCTTTAGGAATGGAGTAGTGTGGAGTGGGCTTAATTCCTCAGACTTTATTTTTTGTCACCTTGGTACTCTCTCACCTTGGTACAACTAACAACTCTAAAATTCTGGCTCTTAAGATTCTATACAGAACCTTCATTGTATTTTAGCTTTGTGTAAGTTGTAGTAATCCCTAGGTATGAAGAATACTTTTCTCCTGAATGCTAAGCTTTTTACAGAGGTAAACTGCCTGATCAGAGCAATATCAAATGTTATCATCTGAATTAGGTAAAATCAGTTAACTAATTTTTTTTAACATATGCTTTATTTCTTACAGATGTTAGGACTGGCACAGGGCTGTTTTGACCACACAATTCCCTATACAAAGGAGAGAATCCAGTTTGGGAAAAGTGTATTTGACTTCCAGGTACTTGTTAATGAACACATGGGAGGTGTCCTCTAGGAGAGTAGTTGTTAACATAGTAGTTGAAGGCAGTAAAATGAGTAATCTGTTATGTGTAAGTTGTGCTCCACCTTGTGTTATGTCTTCCCTTAATATTCGAGAAGAATTTCAGATGAGCCACATAAAGTACATCAATTCAGTGCTATGTGCCTTTGCAAGTGCCATATAAATACTTTAAAACTTCAATGCATTGTTGACATAAGTCCTTATGCTTGATAGCATATTGACAGCATTGGAAAATAATACACTTGGAGCTCCTTTCTCTTCTGGTTTTAATATCACAGTATGTTGAATGTGTTCCTGGTTTTTATACCCTTTCAGGAGGTGTAGGGGAAGGCCTTTTTCTGGACACTAGAAATAATAAAAAGATGAGGAAACTGATTGAATTATTAGATTTCCTGTGTTATACAAAGGCATTTTCATGATAATACCTGTGTCTTAAAATGAAAAGAACTCTTCGTTGCAAAAATGATGTATAGTTTAATAAGGAAGATATATAATTGTAATTACTATAGTAATTTTCTTGTTAAAAGAAACCTACATCTTGGCTGAAGGAGCATTAGTACTACTCACAATTCATACAGATTTTAGGAAGCGCCCACAGAGATCTAGGAAATGATCAGAACTGCGTCTTTTGAATGGAAAATGGAATTTATAATTGCCAAATCATTTTGTTATTATGACCTGCATATATATTTTTGCAGATTTTAGGGTGCAGTGTTAATGTTCTAATGAGATGAAAGATTTCATTGTGTTTTAGGTAAAAGTTAGACAAGTAAATGTTAGTTTTCAATCATAATAATGTTTGGGGCTCCTTAAATGAACCCATTTTTCTGTAATGCCTACTATTTAGATGTGAGCTCCACCACCTTTTTCCTTTCTTTCACTTCCATTCATTGGCCATGTCCTCTTTATGCTGCTCCTAACTCTTGTCTCATGGCTATGGGACATGGGGAGAAGTAGTTATCAGCTTGCTGGTTCTCAACTTTATTTTAGAGGTATTTGTTTTCAGGTTATGAGGGATCTAGACTTATTAATGTATGACTGTGCTCATAGAGAGCTGCAAAATGAAAATACAGCTTTTACCTACCCATGTCTCTGCAGTGCTGAGGAGAACGTTGAGATTTGGCTGAAGCTTTCCTTGATATTCATGGGTGCAAATAGGTAACACTCCTGCCCAACCAATCAGGCAGGGAATTCCCCAGTACTTCTGAATACAAGAAAAAGGAAGGAGAAAATGAGAGTGCAGTTCCTAAAAAGACTTTGGAGGCCAAGAGGTTTTCCCAACTTCAGTATCAATAGATGCAGAGGAATTTGGAATTACCAGTCCATTTGGATCTTGTATTTCTACTTTAGAGTATAGGTATGTTCCTTGGTGAAAAGAATGGCTCTCGCTAGAGATCCCAGTTGAGTACTAGATCCCGTTTCTGTCTGACTTGTGGTGTCTTTATTACAGGGAATGCAACACCAGATAGCTCAGGTGGCCACACAGTTGGAGGCAGCCAGGTTGCTGACCTACAACGCAGCCCGTCTTGCGGAAACAGGAAGGCCGTTCATAAAGGAGGCAAGCATGGCCAAGTACTACGCTGCTGAGGTGACTTGCAGTTTCTTTCTTCTGTGGCTTTATTTCCCTGCTGTTTAAAAGCTTAACCGATTGATGAATCATAGAACCATAGACGTATAACTTCTAATTCATATTTTGCAGTGCAATCTGTGGGTGTACTTTTTATCTTGCTTCTCATTCCCAGTCCATGTACAGCATATGAAGTAGACCACCTGAGAATAAACTGCTCACACCTCTAGATTTTGACAAGCAACAATATTAAAAGAGAAAGTTAATTATTATCTTCACTCGTCTAGAGAGATTGCATTTTGCCAGAATTCTCTTTTTGTGGATGGAGAAATGGCATTATGAGACTTCATTTGTGGCCATTTCAACTCTGCTGGTCACAACTGCAAGTCTTCATATGACTTAAAATTGGATTGCTTCTGCCTCTTTGTAATTGCTGTCTTGCATGCTGCTGCTGCTAGTCTTTTTCATAGTGTAACATATGAACTATTGCAGTGGTGGTTAGGGAATTCTTGATGTCCTCTGATGCAAAAAAATGTCATTTTTATTCTAATCTGGCTTTATTCTAATTTAGCTCTTCCCTGTAAAGCGACTGCTTAAATTCTGGTTTGCTTTTACTTTAAATAGCTACAAAGGATAAAATTTACTACCACCTGCAGGAGGTTGAATCCTGAAACTATAACTCTGAAACTGTTTCCATAGGTTGCAACACTGACAACCAGCAAATGTATTGAATGGATGGGTGGCGTTGGCTTCACAAAAAACTACCCCATAGAAAAGTATTACCGTGACTGCAAGATCGGTGAGTGATAGTTTAACAAGTGTTTCTTGTAGCATTAGTAGTACTCAAGTTGGAGGATGAATGACTGGCTATTCTTTGTAAGGTATTTCTTCCTTGAGTCTGTAATCGACTCTGATTCAAAGGCTCAGATATAAGAAGGTAAAAGTTTAGGTATAAATAAATATGTATGTATGTAAGGCTAAAATTAGACACCAATAAAATAGAGACACACACAGTGTGTCCCATTCTAGTAAGAAAATTACAGTTCAGAAAATATGACAACTTCTTTGGCTTTAAGCCCTGAATCTGTGTGGAGTTTTACTTTCAAGACTTCCTCATTTACCAGTATAATCCTGGGACCTAACAGTTTGACATTTCTAACTGTATTACCCTTTGATTTTATTGCTGATAGCATTTGTAAATACTTAATTTTGTTGGTTATTTAGGAATTGCTTTTCAGGAAAATGTCATTATGTGGTACCAGCAGAAGAGTACTTTAATTGCTTCATATAATAGAAGGCTGCCCAGAGAAGCTGTGGCTGCCCCATCCCTGGCAGTGTTCACAGCCAGGTTGGACAGGGCTTGGAGCAACCTGATCTAGTGGAAGGTGTCCCTAGTGGAACTAGATGAGCTTTAAGGTCCCTTTCAACTCAAATAATTCTATGATTTATATATTATAAGTAATAATTATTGTTTTAAAAAATTGTATTATAAATATACAATATAATTTTTTTTTTTTTTTCTAGAACTTGCTCAATAAATCTTTACTTTGTAATTGTAAATGTTTTAAATGAACTGTTAGAATAATATTTTGGTCTCTCTTTCATATGCTCACTGTGGTTTTATAGTCTTCTAATCTATTTTCTTCTGATTTCAGGTACAATATATGAAGGAACTTCAAATATCCAGTTGAGCACCATTGCAAAAAGCTTAGCAAAGGAGTACTGAAACCGGAAGGACTCAGGACTGTTAGCAGAGTTGTTTCTCTGAACATTCATTGTGTATTACACATTTGTTTGTAATCATAAAAATCATTATTAACATCATAAATAGGAATACCTGATCACAGATGAAATCATAAGGAAAACCATGAGCTCGTTTCAGAGCAGTGAGTGTGTAATTCATCTGAAATCCTGAATTCCACATTCAAATCCAAATTGTGAGTTAAAAAGTATTTCTTTCTGCCTGAGGGACTTCTAAGCTAACACACTGGCTGGTTGCCTTAGGTTCTGCCTGCAGTGTGTCTCCACTTTGAGACTTTAAAGTGAAAACAAAAGAAGCCAAATCCTTGCCTTGCCTGGTACGAAAGATTCTGTTAAGCCATCTGGGAGACAAGACACTACACACACAGCAGAACTGTTGCAGGGTGTGAAGCTGCTGTTTGTTCATGGTGCCCTTTATTAGCATGGAGAAGAGAGAGAAATAGAAGTGATAGTTTCCTCTCTCCCAGGTGGAGTGATGTCTGTGGAGCTGCTGTAATTGGAGTAATTTTTATAGCAGCCCTCAGTGTGTTCTTAAGTATATCTTGGTAATTAAGCCCTTCCAGCCCCAATTTGTAGTACTGAAAGGTAGATAATATCTACCTCTCTTTCCAGCTTTCTTGGCTGTTAAGGGTTTTAATCTAAGAGGCTATTTATAGTTTTCCTTTCAGAAAAGGTTGAGTTGAAATCTGTGTGAAATTGGGTAAAAAAAGCTCTAGTAGTTCTGCAAAAAGACAGAGATATAAGCTAGGTAATGGGAGTGCTATGATACTACCTCACAGTGGCCTTTCCATGTTCAATGTATTTTACAAACTTTAACCCTCAGAGCCCTTCTGGGAGTTAGGGAGGGACTGTTAATTTGCAGCCTAGAAAACTCACTCATGGAAGTTAGTGGTTTACTGGCAAAGTTTTTCTCCTTTTGAGAGAAAGAGAGTGGGATTTGGGGAAGTATTTGCTTTTCTCTCTGTTTATTTTATAACCAGACATTTTATTTACAGTAGAAACCTCTCCAGTGCTGCAGATGTCATTAAATAAGAATCAAGAGATAGAAAGCTTAATATATGAAAAATCATTATAATTGCTGTAATTGGCAATTTGCCTCGAGTGTTCTGGGGAGGGAAGGATTGGTTTTGTGGTTTTGGCTGACTTAGGAGAATCTCAGTCACTGATGATTCACTTGGAGTGGAGTTTCCAGTGTTACAGGCTGAGAGTCCTGAAGGATTTTTGAGCAAAACTGGGATAAATGACACTTAACAAGTATCGTTTTGTAAAACAAGCAGATGCCAGTGCCTTCTACAAAGAAACAAGCAAGGAGGAACAGCACTCTTACAGACTTTCCTTTCTGTCAGCTTCAAAGGTGTTGCTGCCCATGGCAGGGGGTTTGGAACTAGGTCCTTCCCAACCCTAACTATTCTATGATTCTAAGTGACTGCTTTAGTGAATTAATCCCCCTACATGCACTCTTTGCCTGTTGATAGGCAAGGAATTAATGTGGTAATTCTCATACCTATAGGAAAAAAACCCTCCCGTATCAGTTTGAGCAACAGCTTTGACATTTCCAACAATAAAAGAGTAGGAGGGGAGATGAGATGATTTCTGAAGTTTTCTTCTAGCATTATTATTACAATTATTACTGTTATTATTAATGCATTTCAGGTTGTTTGCAGGCTTTCTGTCAGCTGAACTGGAATGGCTGGGGAGATTGTTAGACTAGAATTGAGACTACAGATGCTGCAACAGTGAACTACAGTTATTCTGCTCAATATAGTCTTATCTGCAAGTCTAAAATGATCATAACCACACTACAAAATGCTTGTGTTAAGGTTGATTAATGTGATGAGTTGTGCCAATGTGAGGCAGTCCTTAGCTGCAGCAGTTTAGGCTGCTTTGCTGACGTGTGCCAGCAGAGATCAGGTTTTGATTCATACTTGTTAATAGGTCTCCTAGTTTGGGATACTATTTTAGCTTGGCTTCTGCAGTTTTGCATGAGGCTAGGAAGTGAGTGGCAATACTTAACTAGGTACTATAGTGCTAAAAGCAAACCCTTTATGAAGGAAGTGCAGAGCTCTTTGAAGGACTATGAAGGGCTGGATACCCAGGTTTATGTAAAAGGACTGCTTCAGTCCATGAAACAACCTGAACAGCCTCATCAGCTACTCGACAGTTCTCAGAAATAGAAGGTCAAGCCTTTACCTAATGTTACAGCTGTAAATATTCCACATCTCTCAGTTCTATATACTGTATTCTGTACACAGTAACTGTTGAAAGAAGTGTCTGTGTTGTATTTGATTTTTGTCCACAAAATTCTGTGAAGGAGCATGTGTACAAATGAATTAGAATCACTGACTTTCTTTTATCCTTGTTTTAAAAGGGCATGTACTATTGTGGAGAGCTATTCTGGGAAGAGGTCACTTGCTTCATCCCCTTAAGTCTGATTCCATTGCTGCACTAAATGCAGATGTTGATTTAGTAGTAAGATGTGCTGTGCTGTTGTGCAGGAGCTGTTAAGAGCTGCCTGCATTCCCCACCCCGTTCCATTTGGGACAGGCATTTGTGGATAGTCTACATTAGGCACTGTAGGCACAGGTCTGGTGGGGGTAGCTGGGTGCACCAGTGGCCTTGTGACACTCTGAGGCTTTGTGTGCTAATGACAGGACTCAAAGCTGCTTTATATTCCATATGTATTTATACAGCTCGAACAGGTTGCCCAGAGAGGTGGTAGATGCTCCATCCCTGGAGACCTTTCAAAGCCAGGCTGGATGTGGTTCTGGGCAACCTGATCTAGTTGAACATGTCCCTGCTCTTTGCAGGGGGTTGGACTGGATGAGCTTTGGAGGTCCCTTCTAACACAAACTATTCTATGATTCTGGGGAGTTCTCCCTTTACGTGCCCTTCGTCAGCCCAGTCAATCCAGTCTGTTGCCCTGGAACAGCATCTTCAGTATCAAATGTTGCATCTGGGCTTCCCTGATTTAGAAGAAAAGACCTGTATTGAGAATGTATTAAAAAGTGCCTGAATTTTATACATGACTTGATCCAATGCTAATTTTGTATATCAGGTGATGGTTCTTGAACAATCTGCCATTTAATTTTTTTCCAAGATTTTGCAGTTTTTGTACTAGGAGAGAATGATGGTATCATCCATCAGTTTTCCTTAGTTTTATTCTGCTTTGGGATAAAGGTCTGAGGCAGATTTCCACAGAAACATTTAATCACTACTTGGGAAGTGCTCAAATACAACATTTCATACGATGTTTTGTGTGCTGTTGTTCTTTCTTCCACATTTGCTTTTCCCCATGTAAAGATTGCGTTAGAAAAGGTTTATGTGGAATACAAAGTAATTGTTCATTGGGAGCCTTTTGCTGTGTAAAGAATTTTCTAATTAACATGTTATTGCAGTTCCATTTGGAAATCTTTTGGTGAGAGGCACATTTCAAGTTCTTCCTACCAGGCTAAGCTCCATTTGAGACACATTCTGCTTCCAAAGCAGCTGACTTTCCTGAGCTTGCTTACTGGATGCACCATAGCTGAAGAAATGTATTCAGTGTACCAGTGTGATAGATCTTCTCCTAAGAGAATTACCTGCAAGTGGTTAACAGCTACCATAAACACTTCTTTAATATTTACCTGTTATCATTGTGCATTGTGTGTGATGGAGGCACAAATCAAGCAAGAGCTGATGGGCAGATGAATATGCATTACACAATTCCCAAAGAATTCCCTAACAATTCATCATTTTATGCTATATTGAAATACAGTAAATTGCGGAGCGTTTTACACGGAGCTGTCTTCTCTGAAGTGTAACTCCTTGCTCTAGGTCCTGGTGAGGGGGCATGGCTGGAAGCTTTACTCTTCTGATAAGACTATAGGACTATAGTGTGGTTGACTGCATACACACAGGTGAGAGGAAGCAAGAGTTCTTTCCAAGCCCACACCACAGATGGTCAGACATGAGTGTGTAGTGAATCCAGAGTTCCAGGCTAACAAACAAGATTTACAACTACTATTTCAGTTAAATATGCCAGTTATAAGATCATTTGCTGTAATTAACAAAGTCCAGCTTAGCAGCATTGAGGGAATTTCTCATTATGTGATACTAGAGACATTATTAAGCCGCTTCAAAATCTTGGCCTTTATTATCCTCTAAAAATAATCTGTTAATGTGCAATAACTAATACATTTGTAAATTAGATGATCCTGAGGTTCCTTTCCAACCCTAACCATTCTATGATTCTGTGATTAGATAACTACAACTAACCAGTGTATTTCCTAATAGCTTGTTTCATAGATGAGAGCATTCACACATTGATTTGTATTGATATATTAATGTTCAGAAGAACATGCAATGTACACAATGTTAAGTTTTCTGATAAACTATTTTAAAATATAAATCAAAACTGTGTATGGTGTCAATGGGCAGTAGTAGCTTTTATATATGTTCTGTCTTTCAAGATCATTTAATTTATATCTTTCTGAAACTGTTCTTCCTTTCTGTGTCTTAGTAGCTGTAGAGTTACTAATACTGGAGAACTGTATGTCTAAACCTCAAGATGACTTCACTAAAGATCCTAAAGACAGAGCACTCCTCAGCTGACAGAAGACAGTGTCTCAATAGCCAAGTAACCCTCACTTTCAGAACTGGATTTATTTAATCCCTACAATGAGGACTTCTGAACATGCAGAAGATTATGTTCATCAGACATTTTGCAGGGATCTCTGAAGAAAGAAAAGCTCTTCCATAAAAGAAAGAAATAATCAAATAGCAGCAGGAAAACCTAAAATACAGCAATAAATCCCCAGCTTCCATGTTGCTGGTTTGTGTATTTGGGGGTTTCCTAGCCAGGAAATAAGCATATGTGGACTGAAACTAAATTCTCCATCTAGACCTGGTTGTCTAACCATCCGTTTGGAGTGTTACACAAACCACTGTCACAGTTAGTGAGCAGGGCTTGAGTGCTTTGGGTGTGTTGAACAGGGGAGAGAGGTCAACTTGCAGACATGAGTAAGACTGACAATGAGCTTTGGTTCATCAGTAACGGTGCCTGGAGGGTCACAGTGGGAAGAGCTGAAATAGAACATTACTGTTTGTTTAGAGACAAATGCAAGTGGGCAGATCAAGAAATGTCGTGATGTTTTCCAGCAGTGAGATGACTTTCCTAGTGTAGAGAGAACAAAGGAAAGAGTGGAGCTCCAATACGATGGGTTCATGTTGAATTTGCATCCGCTGCCTCTCTATCCCATAAGTTTGATGGATTCGGTTTTGGAAAGTTCCCATTTTGGAGCCTGCAGAAAGACACTGTTTGGGTCTTCACTTCTTAGGACACAAGAAGCAGACTCCCAAAGCTGGTGTTCTCCTGCTTGAGGGGTTGTTCCCTGCCTTCTCTTATAGACATTCAGCCAAGACTTCTAAACTATGACCCACCCATCAGAGGAACAGAGTAATTTTCAATCCTCCTTCCCATGACACTCTTTGCTCCAAGTGTCTTGAATACTTTTGGCCTGATTCATTTTCTGGGACATGCTGCAAGATTTTTCTGTTCATTAATTTGCATCCAAAAGATGCAGATTAAATGCTAATTGTTCAATACAACCAGAGCAGTCCTCCAGCTTTAATTTGATACTGGATCCCTGAGGTTTTCTGCCTTTGTTTAGGTGGTGCCCAAAGATGTGATAATTACATTTTAGACATTAATTTCTCTGGATATTTTTGTTTCCTTGTATGGATACAAAAAGTAGAGATTGTGGAAAGTGAAGAGTCCCAGAGGCTGCAAATGTTATTTATGCTAAAAAGTATTAGCTAATAGAACTTTGGTGATGTATTGTGCATCCAGCGTTGACTAAAGGACCAGCTGAAGCAAAAAAGCCATCTTTGAAATGATGCTGAGTTGTAGGCACAGTGTTTTACTTTGTGTGTCTGTGTTTTATCTCATAGAGAACAGCTTTGTATCAACTCTGCTAAACTGACCCAAAACCAACCAAGAAATAAATTCAGAAAGTAGAAAGTTAAGGTTCTGGAAATGTGGTTAAATACTGAAAAGCTCCATAGAACCATGTTTTCTTAACGGAGCTGTTGAAGACAGAGTTGGTATGGAGCAAATGTGGTTTAGTGCAAACCACTTTTAGGAAAGTAAGTATTAGACATTCTGTTCTGAGGGAGAGGCTTTCACACATGCAGCATTGCTCCAGTTGCTCCCATAAGAATTGAGACAAAGCACGTTTTACAGTGTAGCTACTTTTTGAACTTTGGAAATGTTTTGTGCCTCCCTATATCCCTATTATGTCCTAGAACATGGTTACAAGATACAAAATCTCTACCAGTGTTCATAGTCTTTGTTTTCCCCATGGTCTGAGAAAAATCCCTTACAATCCACTGTAGGGTTTTTACCAAACATAAACTGTTCCTTCCTAAACACCAAATCACTGAGGTCTGTCCAACCAAGCTTTAAAAAGAACCATTTTCTCAGTTTAATGGTAGCAATGTCTACATTTGCTTGATGTGGCGAGGTTATTTTGATGGTTGCTTGAATAATAAAAGCTAGATTTAACAAGCTATTTATCATAAAACATATTTGGCTGCCATGCAGGATTCAGTTCCCAAAGTCCATGGTAAGGTGCAGCAATAGGTCTTCCGTTTTGTGCTAGAAGTATTTTAGCTCTACTGTACTTTGCCTTCAGTGGTTCAGTTGCAGAGATAAACAATTCTCTAGAGGTAATATAGCTTATCATCACTTAGGAGTTATTCAAAATATACCTTGTTATCCTTGTGTAAGGATCTGGGCCACAAGAGAGTTGTGGTTGTCCTCTGATTCTTGAGGGGGCTGGCACAGCACTGGGTTAAAGCACCCAATGACCTGGTGTCTCAGACTATTATCATTTAATCGCCAACCCTCTCTATATTGCTGCTTCTATGTAGAAGCGTCCAAAAACCTTTTCTTTTTCCTTAACTGTAAAAGCCTTCTGGCACTGAATTATGTCTATTTCTTGACTGAAACATATCTGCTCTATGCTAACCTCATTATCCAGGAATGATTTCTAGGAGAGGAAGTGGAGAATAATTAAATCATTCCTAACTGAAGGAAATGCTTCACAGAACTATGCAAATTCCAATTTGGCCAAGATGCTGTGGTTTCATGTTCTATTTCTGGGAAGGGCAGAGGGAGAAACAGCTATTTTTGGAGTGGTAGATAGCCAGGTTCTGACTTCACTTTTCTCTCTTGCTTTGAGATCAGGGCATGCTGTGACAACCCTGGTGAGAAGGGAGCACGGTACCTGTCGTCACCGGCTTCTCCATACCTGTCCTGCTGTAAGTGCCTGTAAATTAAACCTGACCACTTGCTGCAAGTGTCATCTGCTTTGGCTCCTGCTTCCTGAGATCACAGAATCCCAGACTGGCTTGTGTTGGAAGGTACCTTAGAGCTCATTCAGGTCCAACCCCTACACTGACAGGGACACCTTCCACTGGAGCAGCTGCTCCAAGCCCCTGTGTCCAACCTGGCCTTGAACACTGCCAGGGATGGGGCAGCCACAGCTTCTCTGGGCACCCTGTTTCAGTGCCTCCCTCAAATGGGGTATTTTGCCTGTGTACACAATCAGGGCTCAGCCACCATCCAAAGCAGTGATTTCTCTCTGCAGTGCTGTGCTGCCCTGGCTGTCCGCACAGAGCAGAGGTACAAGGGGATGGACCCACTTCCTCCCTACTTCTCAGCCTGGATGCAGTGCCTGGAAAAAAACAGCAGGATTACATTTGGGAGTTAAAAAATGAGATTCCTGTGTGTGTGCTTGGCAGGAGTGCTTGGAGGAGGCCGTGGGCTGGGCACAGCCCTCCCGGGGCTCACAGCTGTTGATTTTTCCATCTGCAAACCTCACTCTTGGAAGGCTAAAGGCAAAAAGAGAGAAGGAAAAAACTTACTAAGAAAGCCAACTACAACTAGCTATTCCTACATGGGAATGTTTGCAAATATGTTAGTGATGTGTAATTGAATTATTAACTGGCAAAACCATAATCAGAGCGCTGGAAGAATGGCTTTTCAGTGCTGCACAACTTTTGTCTTTCAAGGAATCAGATTGCTAAAATGAGTTCTGCACTCATGAAACCCGTTTAGAATTAACAGCATCTGTCCTGCTTTTCCAGCTTGCCTTTAAAAGTTACCTATTACAGTCATGAAGTGTAAATAGCCAACTTCAGTGCTTTGCACAAGGTACCAGCCTCGTGTCTTTTCCTAAGCGGATTGATTTATGTGCTGTTTGCTGGTTTTGAGCACACAAAACAATTCATTTATGGGTGAAAAGAACAGTGAATTAATCCTAGAGAGCCCTGGAGCCTTTAAAGACCTGAATCATATGTTGAGCTCGTTTAAAACTTGCATAAGAAATTAATGTAGAATAAAGCCCTTTAATTTGAAAAGTGCATCTATAGTAGGTGTCCCTAGGATATCTCCTGGATCATTATTCAGAAAGGTTAAGGAGGACTTTATTTTTCCCCTTTCTTTCCTTTTTTTCCCCCTTATATTCAGTCTGTATTTTCCAGTTTGCAGCTCAACGTGGTGCATTTCGACTTCTAAAGAGACAGAGATTTTAAAAAGGAACGGGGGAGCTTTTTATTCACCTTCCACTTAATTTCCTTGCTGCCTTGCCAGTCCCAGCTTAATGAATGTAATTGCTACCTTTGATGAAAATACTATTATCAAGATCACACATTACATTGGAAAACAGTTTTTCTTTAAACACAGCTACTGCAGTCTCTAATTATGCATGTAACAAGTGGCTCCCGAACAAAAGAGCATGTTGTCTACAATTGCTAGGAATTGGAGCAAGGCAAATTTCAACAAAGAACAGATTAGATTTGCTCCATGCTCCACAAAGCCCATTCCCCTGATTAATTTCCTGCAAAAACTAAAACAATTCTCTCTTAAAAGAAACTAACCCTCATCCCCAGAATGATCCATATGCCATTTGTGTCAATCTATATGATGATAATGGCCACAGATTGAAATTATTAACTATTAGATGTAGTAAAATAGGAAAGCTCTTTTATAAACTTACCTTTTCATATGTAAATAAGCAATACAAGGATTTAAGGAACAAAAAAAAATGACTTTTCTGTGGAAACCAGGAGCAAGAAAGCACCCAGTTACTGAAAGTCTGAATTGTGCGTGTATAATCCAATTATTTTGTCAGTTTACCCTGTGCTCTGTGCAGGCGATGCAGCAGGAGTGTCAGGTCTCCAAATAGTGTGTTGGGTTTTCCAAGAGTGACACATCTGAGAGCTCTTTCCTATGTATGCACTTTGAGGAGAGTCCTTCTGAGAAGGAGTTAGTTTAATTCTTAAAACAAAGCATTTTGGAAACCAGAAGAGTCAAAAATCAGTGGTTTTGGAAATACATTTTGCTATTTGCTATGCATATTTGCTATACATTTGAATTGGAAATATGTTTTGCTATTATTCCATGGAGAAGCAGGCAGAAACCGATAAAATTCTGAATTGATACTTTGCTGTTGATAAAATCCTGCAAGAGGAATTTAATTGGTTTTGTGTATTACCAATACAAGGAATTAGTTCTAGCAATTTAGAATGTAGTGTTAATTTTCATTCTTACTTGTACTGATCTAGGATCCCTAGCCCAGTGTAGCAGATCTATATAAACCACATTTACCTGTGTGAAAGCAGAAGAGTTCTATATCAGAGTGTTTACAAACCAGGTTAGGATGGGATGTGGAGTCCTGATCCAGCTCTGGGGCAGCAGCACAAGAGGGACCTGGAGCTGCTGGAGCGAGGCCAGAGGAGGCCATGGAGCTGCTGCGAGGGCTGGAGCAGCT
Organism: Melopsittacus undulatus; assembly: GCF_012275295.1. Classification (NCBI taxonomy): domain Eukaryota; kingdom Metazoa; phylum Chordata; class Aves; order Psittaciformes; family Psittaculidae; genus Melopsittacus; species Melopsittacus undulatus. The sequence goes on from NC_047530.1 coordinate 108,020,366, forward strand.
CTGCTCTGGAGCCAGGCTGAGAGAGCTGGGCTGGGGCAGCCTGGACAAGAGAAGGCTCCTGAAGGGGAGACCTGAGAGCAGCTCCAGTGCCTAAAGGGGCTGCAGGAAAGCTGGAGAGGGGCTTCGGACAAGGGCCTGTAGGGACAGGATTAATTGCTACCTGGGGAAGCTATAGAGCAAAATGAATGTATTTAGAATTACTTCTGGTTTAGTTCCTTGTCTTGTCCCAGTCAAGCTGGAAGTAACCCCGAGTTTGAAGAAACACATTTGTGTGCTTTTCTGACGAAGTGTTAGGCTGTGAGATTTTCCTCTTTCGGAAACAAATCCGTTTTTCCCTGCAGTGGGTGTTAGGCCCTGGGTTTACTGCAGCATTTAATGCAGCACACTGTAAAAAGGCTGACTGGAGAGAAGACGTGTCAGTTGGACAGCCAGAATATTTATCCCTTCATCACACCATCCCCACTTGGGTCTCACATCAGCCAGCTTCACGAGTTTAGCACAATTGCTAGTGTAACCCCCAGATCCATAAGCATTCTTCCAAGTGTGATGTGGCACCTAATAATAGAGTTTTTTTAGCATAGACATTGTCTGGAATAAGCATTAAGTTATAAACACCCTCATAGCCACCAGTGCAGTAGCTGTGTGGGGATGAAGGAGGGTTTTCTCAAGGGGTATGACATGTGCTGATTACTACGGGGAAGCTCAGTATCACTTATTTTCTATAGGCAGATCAAAACAGGAACTGAAACCTCAAGCCCCACAGGTCGCACAAGCACAGGATGGGCAGAGCCTGGATGGAGCAGCCCTGAGGAGAAGGACCTGGGAGTGTTGGGTGATGAAAAGCTCCCCATGACCCGGCTTCAGTGTGTGCTTGAGCCCAGAACCCCCCCATGTGCTGGGCTGCACCCCCAGAGCGTGAGCAGCAGCTCAGGGAGGGGATCCTGCCCCTCTGCTGTGCTCTGTGAGACCCCCCCTGCAGCCCTGATCCAGCTCTGGGGCAGCAGCACAAGAGGGACCTGGAGCTGATGGAGCGAGGCCAGAGGAGGCCATGGAGCTGCTGCGAGGGCTGGAGCAGCTCTGCTCTGCAGCCAGGCTGAGAGAGCTGGGCTGGGGCAGCCTGGACAAGAGAAGGCTCCTGAAGGGGAGACCTTAGAGCAGATTATCCCGTTCTCTGGGCAGCCTCTTGTTTCTGTACAGATTCCTCCTCAGGCAAAAGGTAGCTCTGCTCCCTGCCCTTGCATGGGCACATGTACATCAGGACATCCGTGATGATCACAAACTAGGATCTATTATAGTTATTTAGATCCATAGATCTAACTATAGATTATAGAGCCAGCAGTGGGGCTGGGTGGGAGGATTGTGGTGTCCCTTCGAGGGGGAGGCACTTACAAATAGTGGACCAAAAAGGATTGTATGGGATAACAAGAAGGAAGCATCCAGATAGCTTGTATCCAGCTCAGTCTCCTTCCCTCCTCCACCAAGTTCTCAATGCAGAGGAAGGGTCAGATCTTACATCTGCATTTAAATAATATCAATGCAAATAATCTCTTTGCTTTTAAATAATTCCAGTGCAAATGTAAAAGGGAAAGAGGAGCCGGTGCAAGAGGCTGCAAAGCCACGGTGATGGATGGAGCTGAGAACAGGCCAGCTCAGTGCACCTCTGCTTGCACGCACCAGCCGTTTATTCCACGCTCTTCTCTATCCAGATGTATGAGCCAGAAAGAAGGAAAAAGGAGTTGAGGTTTAAACCCTTATCACTAAAGTGAGTCTCCCTCTACATTAAAAAACTATCCAGACATTGTAACAGGAATGGGTTCAGTTCTTATGTCATAAATTTGTGTGTGTAGAAAAAAGACTTATTGGTGAATTTAGCAGTATTTTTCGTTGAACTGGCAGTTGCTAACCATTACACCAGTATTTATTTGATTCTTAAAGAGCACAAAAGCATGGACTACAAATAAAGAAGATGGAGTAATAGCTTTTGACTGGACCACTAGCTTTAAACTTGAAATGAAGTGTCCAGTTTTGAGTTACTGTGTCCAAATGCCATTTGTACAGTTTGAAAAGTGGGGGCATTTTTCCAGCTTGTCACTGTTAGCTGTAGTTCATTCCAGTGAATGATATCACTGAAGGAGCAGTTGTTCTGCTATAAGTACTTCACTCATGACTGGAATGTATTAAATGTATTAATCTGTGCCTCAGAGTGTAATTTAGGGAAGCCCTACATTTGACACATTCTTGTACATCCTTATTTTATTGCCTTATCCTGCAGGTAACAATGGCTCAAAAGCAAAGAGACTGGATGAAGTTAAAATTACATGTCACCAAATATTATATGCGCTTTTTTGGTGCTCATTTCCCTGTCAGAATTACAGATTTCCAACAACATTAGTTTAAATATGTTTATGGCTTGATTTACACCCCTGATGTCAAAATACAATCCCAGGCAGGAATCCAGGGCTCCTAATGAACTGGGAGGTGAGATGAAGCCATGAGGGGAATGTCCCCAGCCTCGCGGTGACATCCTTCATGGCAAAACCCCTGTCGCGAATGGCACCTAGGCCAACCAGAGATAAAAACGTGAGGGCTGAGTTATCCTGTGGAGGATTTGTCAAACCTGCTTTAAGTCAGCAGAATAAAAATGTATTTTTTGAGGCAAGGTTAGACCTTATGTCAACCAAGTGAACCCGTAAAGCATTTATAGCCACCGCCTGACTCCTACCTACCATAAATTTGAAGCTCTCTTAATCCAGAGCTGTGTTAATTTTGAGCTACTTAGCAATACTCTCACCACCTTCTATTTTCAACCTAGCAATCACTCGCATTGCTGTTGGCAATTAAATAGGGACATGATTAGTCACTAGAAGTGGCATTTTCCAAGCCACATTTTGAGTGAAATGAAAGACGTCTGTTGATGCCCCAAAACCAGGTTTAGGCATCGAAGCCCTGGCTGGTGCAGGGAAATGAAGACAGAAATAAATGGTGCAGGGAAATAAATACAGTGGCGGCTGCAGTGGTGTGGTTCTCAGCCCTGAATTGCTGTCAATTAAGCAGCTGGTTTGAAAGTACAGTGCTAGTGACTGTGTGCTGAAAACTCACCTCTCATTCCTTCATCTGATGTGGAAAGTGTTTAATGACCAGAGTATCCCTCATTTACTTTTAATCAGAATTTCCCTGGAAGAGCACCTTTCCATGGTGCCAATGCTGCCCTATGAACCAGCACTATTTACTCTAAGCACACGGGCCTGCTTTTCTCACATTGACATCCATGTCTTCCCTGTATACATTCCGAAATGAATAATCCCGAGCTCCCCACAGCTTTTCCTATGGGGCAGGAAAACCCTTTGCCACGAGCGAGGCAATTCATAAATGTAGCCAAGTGCCCCCACTCCACCTGCAGGCATCGTTAGCTGACGGTGATGGGGATGATAGAGGAGATGGGACCAGTGACTGAACTCCGACCTTATCGATCCAGCCACCTCCGCCCAGCTGAGTTGCTGCGGTCCAGTCAGCTGAAAAGGAATTTAAAGGGCAGTTGTCTCCCCTGCGCGGCCCCGCTGTCATTAATAACGTTTTCATCCCTGACAGTGATAAACACGCGGTACTTGAGGGGAGTTTATTAAGGTCAGTCTATAAATAAAAATTAAAACTTAAAAAAATGGGTTTACACAGATGAACAGATGGATGAATAAAGTGATTGGTGAAACAATAAATATGAAAATAGACAGACGGATGGAGTACCTGGCAGCAATCCTCGAAAAGCCTCAAATGCTGCAATGTTCTCCCACACCCTTCTCTCCCCTCGGATAAAAACCAGATTTCATGAAGCTGCTGCAGAACTTACAGGTCCTGTGGATCTATGGCCTGACTAATATTTTGTCATTTAATGCCTGTTCTCCAGCCTGATAAAAAGGATTGCAGCCATTTCTCTATGTCAGGTATATAACTGAGTGCTACTAAAATTTAAATGTCTCATCTGTCCTTGGATTTAAATACAGATGGCCTTAACCCCCCGAGTTTTTCTTAATGCAAGATGGTATACAATACCCTGCCTGACTTCCTTTATCATTCTCAAAGAGACAGAGATTTGTATCTCAGTGGAATTCAGGCTTCCAGCAAGCAAGTATTCTTCTTCACTTCCAAAATCTGAATATCACTGAGAAGAATAAAGCCGAAAAGCCCAGTGATGTTTCAGCCCCCATCAGCTGAGAAATGCTTTACGCTGTATAAAACAAGTCCACTCAATCCAAAACCTCCTTGGGAACTGTTTAATGACTTGCTATCATGTGGGTTAAATTGTAAATCTGATGCTTAGTTTAGCAGTGTTTAAAAGTGATGAGAAGCTGGCAAAGGAGGAAAGTTCCTTGCAATTTCCCATGGATTTGGAAGCATTTCTTTCTGTGCTGGGGCTGTAGCTGAGCTTGAGCAGGAGGAGATATCATTTAGGGAAACTTGTGCAATCATTAAGGGCAAGCACTTGACTTGGATTCAAGACCACAGGCTTTAAGTTTGCAGCATCTAAAAGAACCTTAATTGTTGCCTTTGATTAAATGTTTCAAACCCCTTACTTAGATCACTGCAATTCTTGACCCTTTATTATGCTTTCATTCCTTGATGCTCATGCAGACATTAGCCTCTGTTAAGGAGAGTCACATGTGTCATTGTTTGCTGCAAATGAAGATTTTGAAGGCAGAATCTGGACATTAGCTCAGGACTCATCCAGCCCGAGCGTGCCATCAATTTCCATTGAAAGCAGCTGCCTAAGTGAAATGGATGAGAAGAGAAGGTGCCCGGCTCCACAGAGAAACTGCAAGACTCTGCATGATTCGGTCCTTAGGAAGCAATTCAGTCTCCTAATCAAGAGGTGATGGGGCACATAACTACTGTTAGTTAAATTCAGGTTTAAATGGAATAAACCAGGAGTATTGCAGGTCCCTAATGAGCAATCAAAAAGGTGGTTAGCATTGCGCAGAGCAGCTGTATTACTTAAAAATAAGCAACAGTTTGGGGAGTAATGGCTTTCAGCCAGTTGTCGGACAGATCTGAATGGCAGATTGGAGACAAGGCAGAGATCATTCCATCCAGCCTGGGACTGAGCTGGCTATAACCTGTGACAGGGGATCCCTGTGTGGTGGTTCTGTACCCTGCAGGCTCACCATGCCACCAGCACACCTGTGCTCCTTAGGGGAGCAGAAGGCAGCCCAGTGTCCCAGCCACCAAACCCAGGAGCTGGAGCATCTCTGCTGGCCCTAAGCCTCCAAATTTACTGCAAGGTAGGGGAGAACAAGTCAAGAGGCAATTTAACCATCCCTGGGGGTTTAAAACATTTGTTTAAGCAGGAGGATGTTTTGTTTTGAGGCTGGGATTATGTTCAGCAAAGCTGGAGTTGAAGCTATAGGAATTATAATGGGGAAAAAACTCATATGGATGCTTTTGGGGCTCTCTCTTGTGACATGCCTTCGGCTCCCTTTAAGACCCCTGGAATATTTTAGGAAGGCTCCTCCAGAACTGTGACTGAGAACTTGCAGATTTGCTGGGTGCTGCCACTGCCTTGGTGAACCTGGTACAGAACAGGTGAGTAGGGCTGAGCAGTGGGAAAGGCGCAGTATCAGGTGGGTTTGGTTTCTTTTTGAAAGTTAGCATAACAATCAAGGTTTCATACACCAGGAATGTTATCTTGGTGTGCAATGCTCTGGAAAATGCCCTTTCTTCAATGTTTGTCTTCCTTCTTCATTTCTTTGAGTACAAGAGATATGGGATTCAAAGTAGAAGCTGTGACCTTTTAGGCACGAGGCTAGCAGTGCTATGAGCTGAGTCTTCCTCTGAAAATGGGACTGGGCCACGTCCCAGTAGCACCTCATCCATAATAGAATGAGGTGCATCATTGTGGTCCTCTGCAAGTGGCTCCTGCACTCTCCTTGCTGCCTTCCTATCCCTCAATCTGGCTGAGGATGACTGCTGCTCACCTTTGGTAACTATTTGCTGCTGACCATCAGTCCCTCCAGTAACTGAGCATTCTTACAGAATCACAGAATAGCTTAATAGAATAACTCTTGGGTGGAAGAAGAGATTCATGGATGTTTCCTTTAAAGGAGTGTCAGGAATAACCCCATGAATGTATGATAAGCTCCAGCCTTTGCTTCTCACCCAGGCAAAACCCTTGCTGCAGGAAGGCACCTGTTTGGTGCATCCATCATTAATCTCTTCTAAAAGTCTGGAAGAGCCAAACAGCAGTGACCAGTTTTCAGCCAGGGGTATTTAGCACTGAAGCCGTTTGGAGAATGACCTGAAATTGCAAAGTGACCTCCCTCTAGAAAGAGGGAGGACAAGGAGAGGAGGAGATATATAAAGAACTTGTATTTGTTTGCTAATACAGGTAATGTCCTTTGAGATCCTGAAGCTTTCTAATTGGCAAGTTAGCACAGACAGAATGTACAGTACGGAGAAAAAGGAACAGGGAAGCAAAAGAAGTCACTGACACAGCAGAAAGAGCAAATTCACTCATCAAGATTTGTGTTTAAATTATTTGAGAATATACTGCATCTGTTTAATGTTTAAAGCAAAAGAAAGTGGGAAAGTAACTGAGCATGAGATAGCTTTCAATAAATAATCATGGAGTAAATAGGTAAATACGCATGGGAGCACTGCAAATGCACAAGTAGTTTTGTGCCAATAAAATGCAAAGGATAAAAATAAAATACAATACAGCTGCAAAAGTATTCGTATAAATCATGAAAATGTAAGGAAAGGAAAAAAGAACCAGCTGCCCCATGCACATTTTGAACAAGGTAATAGAAGGAATATAACTTTACTGCTGCAGAATGTATTAGAAGCTGTGAAATAACTTAACCTGGCTGCAATATCAGGTTTTTCAGGGCTGATGCTCACATACAAGTTCTGCTGCAAATACACAAAGTTCAGGCAGGGATGGGTTGCAAAGCAAAACCACACTCATGCATCATCACATACTGAGATGTTTAATTGTGATCCTGTGTCCCAGGGTAAGAGCTTACACTGGGTTTGAGGGCACTGGGCTTTTCTGCTGGCCAAGGAAAAGAGACAGAGCTCTAGGGTTAGATTTAGAGTCTCTGCCAGGAGGGGAGTGCCAAAGAAGACATCACCACCATAAATCCAGTTTGCTATGCAGATTCCCTAAAATAGATCCTGCTATTTGTTGTGCAGCAACACACAGAAGCCTATCAGCATGTTTTTTAGTGAGGAGGAAACACTTTAGGACCAGTATGGCAAATACTCATGCATGATTTTATATTTACGTTCTGTT